>NC_090800.1:28412203-28782828 GCF_036512215.1 Solanum lycopersicum
ATATTAACATGATTTTTATAATCAATCAACCCACATCATAAGTCACATTTTAGTAATATTAAGAAATCAGGGGTTCGTGGAATGATTTCATCATATATCAACAATTATTCATCAATACAATCATTATAGATCATAAATTAATCATTATAAATTTTTTGAAAGAAAATCCATGACTTAGATTGAAACCCTAGCTTTTGGGGAAAATGAAAGCTTTGAAATCATGTTTTAGAGAGACTGTATAGGTTAAAGCTACGCATAGAGGAAAACCACCATCCATTGATAATTAATCTTCAAAGAACTTGAAAAAGAAACGTTGAATTTTTCAAACCCTACCTCCAATTCTACTCTTTTTTGTCTTCTTCACAGAGTTATAGAGAGAAATATTGTGAGGAAGATTATGTTTTTTGATTTTCTTTTTGATTCTAAGTGACTTAACAAATTTTAGTCCGAAAAGCTTATATACTAAATAGGAAAAGTGTACATCATTGTAGAATTAATTTAGAAAGAATAACTAAATAAATAAAATAATATTATTGGTTGAGAGATATGAAGAGAGACATTACCAAGTTTATTTACAGATATTTGGTCTGTTAGCAAATAAATGCAGAGCATAATGTGACGTCCCGCCACTTTTGCAGCCCAATTCGCAGCAACTTAGTGGACAGCCTGTTAGGGCAGGCCCAAGTCTGCTGCATGTTGAGAAGGCAGGCAGCAGCCCAGGCGGCCTAAAGCAGACAGCGCACCTAGCCAGGCGGCCCAAAAGTCTAACATACAAAGGGGCAGGCACGGATCAGGTGTGAAGCAGGCAGAGGGGCGGCAGCCTTGGGCAATGGGGAGGCTTGGACGGAATTCTAGAAGTTTTCTAGAGTCTTGGGGCAGACTAGAGAAATCTAGGAGTCCTTTTGTATGAATTCAAGACATCTTTTAGGGATATAAAGCATGTACTTAGGGACTTGTATATAACATTTATTTACTCTTAGTTATTAGAGTAGTATAAATAGTAGGGTCAATGTAATTGTAAATCATCCATCAATTGACTAATAAGATACTAGTCCAATTCTTTCGAAATTCTGCCTTTGTGTCTTTCCTTCTCATTTCTCTTAGCGATCCAAATTGTGAAAGGCTGACTCGAGTTTGCGAGATCGTGAGCAAACCGTGAAGTGCCGCACGGAGTCTTGTCCGAATCGTTAGGTCCGTGACAACTGGTATCAGAGCAGGTTCATCGTAAGAGAATGACGAATGAAGGAGACTTTATTGGCGCCGGCACCACGCCCAACGTTCCCACAGTCGGAGGCAAAAAGAACAAGAAAGGGAAGAACAAGCAGAAGGGGAACGAAGTGATTCTGCGCAGGTCACACCAAGCGATCCTCCACCAAGCGACGGGCAAACATCTTTTTGACCCAATATTGTCGATGGTAGTGACGAAGACACCGGCGAGGAGTCCGTGGACGTTACTGTCGGAGAGGAGTTGTTTGCAAGGGTCCAAATGGCTGATCAGGCCATTGAGGTCTTGGGCCGACTCTTGAACGGGGTGGACAGAAACTTCAAAATCCATGAAGAGTACTCCCTTGAAGAAGTTGCTAGCATCCGGAAGGAGTTGGAGGCACGCCAGTGGGCCGAGTATGAGACAAAAGAGGCCATTACTTCCTTAGAGTTTAGGCTTAGGGAAGCACTTGGCGCAGTCGAGTCGCTTAAGACCAAGGTGGCAGCACTCGAGGAACAGAGAGAGGTTGGTGGATCCTCATCACATGACCAGGAAAGGGAAGCCAGAGTCGAGGCGCGCAAGCCACCAGTCTTCAAAGGCGTCCGTGACGCGCAAGCGGTGGATAATTTCATTTGGCACTTGGAAAATTATTTCAAGTGTATCCGGGTCCGTGGTGATGTGAACAAAATCAACACTGCTGTGTTGTATCTTTCGGAGTTGTCCATGCTATGGTGGAAGCGTAAAGAGTCTGAAATCGCAAAGGGGGCATGCACGTTGAACACATAGGAGCGGTTCCGTGTGGAGTTCAAGAAGGCATTCTTCCGTAGCAACGTTGTCTATGAGGAAAAGCGCAAGATGAGGGAGTTTATACAAAAGGGCAGCATACGCGCGTATGTGCGGGAGTTTACCACCCTTACATTTCAGATTCCCAACCTCAGAGACGACGATGCATTATTCTACTTCTTGGATTGGCTACAAAACTGGGCCAGAACGGAGTTGGAACGGCGGCAGGTCCGAACTATCCACGACGCCATTACGCAGGCCGAAGCCTTGACAGACTTCAGGCAAGAGAAGTCTCTCAGTGCCGATGGGGACGATGAGGTAGGCAGTCATGATGATAGTGGGGAAGACAGTGGCGAAGGCGAGGAGCAAAGGCCACAACCCAAGAGGCGAGGCGAGGAGCCACGACCTAACAAGAATGACACCTACAGGTCCAGTGGCAAGAAACCCGGAGATCGTGGCAATACGGTAAGGGATTCCAAGGATGGTTGTTTCATATGCAAAGGGCCTCATGGTTACAAAAGGTGCCTCAACTGAAGAGTCTTGGTGCTATCCTCCATGAGCGGAAGGAAGAGAAAGTCTAAGAGAAAGATCAAGTCGGAGAGACTAAGCAGTTGGGCGTGGTAAGCCTATGCGGAGCTGTGATTGAGCAATCATCGACAAGGCCAGGGAGAGATAAGCCAAGGCAGATGGAGTAGAAGCATGCAGATCAGGGGCTTGCAAAGTCTATGGCATGCGCTCAATGCATTGACATCACGGTCAATGGGCAGAGTGCTCGTGTGTTGGTCGACACGGGTGCGGAGGCCAATTTTGTGACCAAAACGGAAGCAACGAGGTTGGGGTTGCGTTATACTTCAAGCAACGCACAAATCAGAACTGTCAATGCTTCTCCAATTCCCATAATCAGAGTTGCGCACGGGGGTGAACATCACTATAGGCAGTTGGCAAGGGAAAAACAAATTTATTGTTACTCCTTTAGATCTTTTTGATATTATTCTTGGGCAAAAGTTCTTCCAGAAGTACCAAGCCGTGATCGACCCTTATTTCCAACAATTGAAGATTATGGAGAAAGGAGGGACATTTACAGTTCCCATGGTAAAGGCATACGCCATGGAGGGACAAGTTCGATTGACAGCCATGAAGATCGAAAGGATCGACGTGACGAAAAGGTTAACATCCGCAGCAGCCATTGCAAGTTCAAAAGAAGACAATGGTGCTGGAAAATCCTTGCCTCCGCAAGCAAAGAAGGTTCCAAGCAGGAACTATGTCGTGATGAAAAAGCCGCTAAGGCACTTGCCTCCGTTGAAGGAGGAAGTTTGCAAGATCGGGTCGAGAAAGGTCGGGCCACCGATGAAGAGGCTACTTGAAGGGATTGCTCGAGTACGCCAGATGATGGTCGCCCAGCATAACTCAACGCCGATACTGTCGCAATGCGACGCGGTTGTCGCATCATTAGGTGGGGGAGATTGTGACGTCCCGCCACTTTTGCAGCCCAATTTGCAGCAGCTTAGCTGACAGCCTGTTGGGGCAGGCCTAAGTCTGCTGCATGCTGAGAAGGCAGGTAGCAGCCCAGGCAGCCCAAAGCAGACAGCCCACCAAGCCAGGCGGATTGCAGCACAGGCGGCCCAAAAGTCTGACATACAAAGGGGCAGGCACGGATCAGGTGTGCAGCAGGCATAGGGGCGGCAACCTTGGGAAATGCAGAGGCTTGGACGGAATTGTAGAAGTTTTCTAGAGTCTTGGGGAAGACTAGAGAAATCTAGGAGTCCTTTTGGAAGAATTGAAGACATCTTCTAGGGATATGAAGCATGTACTTAAGGACTTGTATGTAGCATTTATTTTATTCTTAGTTATTTGAGTAGTACAAATAGTAGGGTCGATGTAATTGTCAATCATCCATCAATTGACTAATAAGATACTAGTCCAATTCTTCTGAAATTCTGCCTTTGTGTCTTTCCTTCTCATTTCTCTTAGCGATCCAAATTGTGAAAGGCTGACTTGAGTTTGCGAGATCGTGAAAGAATCGTGAGCAAACCGTCAAGTGCCACACAGAGTCTTGTCAAAATCGTTAGGTCGGTGACAATAAGGTCCTAGTTTATTTACCATGCCCCTTGTCGATTAGAGAATTGAAACGGAATACAATAACTATAGACTTTGTTTCATAGGTTCCTCGCACATGATGCAATACGGGTGATTGTGGAGAGGCTGACCAATAGTGCTCACTTTTTGGCAATCAAAATAGATTACTCTTTTGAGCCTTTAGCCAAGTTCTACATAAATGAGATTTTAAGACTATATGGGATACATTTGTCTATTATATTGGACTAGGACCCAAAGTTTACATATAGATTTTGGGGCAGGTAGCAGGAAGCTTTTTGCACTAAATTGAAATTAAGCACTTCATTCCATCCTCAAAGGGATAGCTAGTAATAAAAAGTACTGCTATAAATTTTAGACGATATACTTCGAGCTTGCATTATGGAGTTTGAGTGTAGTTGGGAAAAACACATGGCTTTGGTATTAAAATGTCAGATCCCTCTTTGTTGGAGTGAATTTATTGAAAGAAAGTTTATTGGTCCTGCAATTGTGCAACAATTAGCGAAAAAGGTAAAAATTATCAAAGATTGTCTAAAGATTTCTTAGGATAGAAAAAAGTCTTATGTTGATCTTAAAACATATTACATTGAATATAAGGGTGTATATAAAGTATTCTTAAAGGAGCCTCTATGGAAAAAGATTATGTAATTTGGCAAAAAAGGAGAACTTAGTCCCCAATTTAGTGGACCCTATGAGATACTTGAAAAGGTTAGGCCAGTTGCATATAAAATGGCCTTGCCACCTGAGTTAGAAAAGATCCACAATGTCTTCCATGTTTCTATGCTCAAAAGTTATTAGTTTTATCCATCTTGTCTTCTTCCAGTTGAATCTATTGATATTAATCCTTACCGGACGTATAATGAAGCGCCTATCCTAATTCAAGCTTAGGAAGCAAAGCACGTTAGAAACAAGAGAATCCCCGAAAAAAAATTCTTATGGCCTAGACTAGATTTTGGAGGTCCATCAAATAAAGAAAGGTTTGATTATTCTATGGTTGGTAGTGATAACAAGACACCTCAACAAAAGAAAAATTGACCAGCTTTTCTAAAATATGCACTCCAAATTATGCACAAGGCAAGAATCATGTTCCCACTTGTCCGCATTATGGAAAGAATCATTATGGTACATTTGGGAGAGCCTCTAGGTAGGTTTTAATTGTGGGAGCTTGGATCACAAATTGAAGGGAGGTCCTAATCCTAATAATTCTCCTTCTTTGAAAACCGAAGACTTGGTTCATAATGTTAGAACAAAAAAAACTCAAGAAATTGATTTCAAAAAATAAAAATAGAATGAACTTATGAAATTCCTTGTGTATATTAATTTGCAGAAAGTTTAAATTTATACAAAGAAAAAACATAAACCTTAAAACTAATATAAGAACATGTGCCACTAACTACCATAAAAGGGGGCCACTAAGAGCCAATAATGGGGCCACTAACTTCAGAAAGTTGAGCCACTTAATTTACTAAGTCTTATTAGAAAATAGGAACACTAAATTGAAATAAGTGAAGAATAGTAGAAATAGTAATAATTTTAATAAATGCCAATTGTCTAATCTTCAAACCTTTCCTTTGGCAATGACTTGGTGAATTTGTCAGCTAGCTGGTTCTCAGATGAACAATGAACAAGCAACACATCATAAGATTGTTGGACTTCTCTAATAAAATGAAACTTGATCTTGATATGTTTGGTTCGACCATGAAACACTGGATTTTTTTAGATTGAAACTGCTGAATTTTTTTCACACATGATCTTGGTAGCTTTTGCTTGTTCATGGACTATGTCCTTCATCATCTTCTTTAGCCACATAACTTGATTCACAGCAGATGCAGCAACTATGTACTCAGCTTCTACTGTTGATTGAGCTGTAGTTTCTTGTTTTCTAGAGCTCCAACTAAAACAACTTGTCCCCAAACAGAAAAGATATCCAGATGTGCTTCTGGAATCATCAACTCCACCACCCCAATTACTGTAAGAGTACCCGATCAAGTTCATAGTTGCTTTGGCAAATGTTGGGGGAAAAATCCCAAACTTGCTAGTTCCTTTAATGTACCTTAACACTCTTTTAGCGGCTGTGAGGTGTGTGTCTCTAGGCGAATGCATGAACCTAGAGAGAAAACTAACAACAAATTGAATGTCAGTCTTGGTTGCGGTTAGATATAGAAGACTATCAATTAAGCTTCTATACATACTATCATCCACTTTTTCGGATCCGCATCCTTGGAAAGCTTTACACCAAGAGATATTGGAGTACTCACAGGTTTGCAGTATTGAATTTTGATCCAGTTTAAAATATCCAAAATGTATTTCTGCTGGCGTATGAAAATTCCATCACTTGACTGCAACACTTTCATGCCGAGAAAGTACATCATGACTCCAAGATCAGTCATTTAAAAAATTTTCTCCATTTCATCTTTGAACCTTTGGATTAGTTCAATTTTGCTTCCTGACACAAGCATGTCATCCATATAAATGGAGATAATTAAGGACTCACTTATAACATTGACTTTCACAAAGATTAGTCATTTAAAAGATTTTCTCCATTTCATCTTTGAACCTTTGGATTAGTTCAATTTTGCTTCCTGTCACAAACATGTCATCCATATAAATTGAGATAATTAAGGACTCACCTACAGCATTGACTTTCACATACAATGTAGCTTCACTTTAACTTCTACTAAAGCCATGTTTGATGAGATATTTGTCCATCCTCCCATACCATGCCCTTGGGGTTAGCTTTAGGCCATACAAGGCCTTTGTGAAAAGATAAACTTGATCCTCTTTTACAGGACTTGAGAACCCATCAGGTTTTTCTACATAGATATCTTCAGCAAGCAAACCATTCAAGAAAGCCGATTTGACATCAAGTTGATGAATCTGCCAGGATCTATGAGATGCAAATGCAAAAATAAGCTTGATTGTGTCATACCTTGCTAAATGAGCAAATGTTTCCTTGTAATCCACACCATATTGTTGTGTGTATCCCTTTACCACCAATCTGTCCTTATGTTTGAAAATTGGTCCATCAGAATTAACTTTTGTCTTGAAAATCTGTTTTACACCAATTACTTTGCGATTTCTAGGTATGTGAACAAGCTGCCAGGTTCCACTATTCTCAATCATGTCTAGTTATTCTTGCATAGCTCTCCTCCATGCCTGAGAATCTTGTGCTTCAGCATAACTTTTTGGTTCAGAGCTAACCAAGTTACAACGCTGATAGGCCTCTTTTAGGATCATGTTCCCCTCACTAGTACATCACCCACTAGAATAAGAGGTCTTTTGATATTTCAAATCCCAACCAGTTGCTTCATCAAAATTCACTTTACGACTGAGAATTAGTTTCTCTGATTTCAAACAGAAAATCCAGTAACCTTTGGATGAACTATAGCCCATAAATATGCCTTTATGAGCCTTATTATCCGACTTACTCCTTTTTGTTTCTGGAACTCGATAATAACATATACACGAGAAGATTATGAGATGGTGTATTGATGGATGTTCTCACACCAAGCTTCATATGGAGTCATGTCCTGCAAGGAATAAGTAGGCAATCTGTTCAACAAATATAAAGAGGTATTCACTGCCTTAGCCCATTTTTCTTTAGATTTGAATGTATAATCTAGGAATGTAACGACCTATTAGTCGTGTGGAGCAGCAGAGTTAATTTCTGGTAAAAACTGTCTGGGTCGACGGATCCCACGACGGACCGTCATGGGCACGACGGACCGTCGAGGGTGTCTCGTTCCAAAACACTTAGAATTCTGAAAAATTGGGTACTGAGAACAACTCTCTGAACTTCGCGACGACAAGGCAGGATGGACCGTTGTGGGAACAACGGACCGTCACAGGCACTTTAGTGAAAAGTTAGTCTCTGAACTTTGTGACGGAAGCAGCAGGACGGACTGTCGCAGGCACGACGGCCTTCACAGACTGTGTAACCCTGAGTGGGTTGGATTTCTGTTAAAAGTTTTAAGGGGCGTTTTGGACTATTCCTGCTTCTAATTATAAAGTTAGTGGTTTAATGTTAATAATTTAATTACTTGGGGGTTAAAGGAGATAACCTTGAATTAATTAGTGGGTTACTTTGGTCATCTTTTATACTTAATTATATGGTAATTAGGGTAAAAGAAAAAGAGTTTGAATAAGGAAAAAACAGAAAAATAAAAAGAACAGATAGAGAGGGAAAAACGATCGATCAATAGGATAGAACGAAGAGGAAAGCAAAGCTTTGGAAAAGTAGATTTCTGGATCATGAATTCTTCGGCGGAGGTAGGTTATGGTTTATGCTATTTCATAGTAAACTCTTAATAGCGAATGATATGTATTGGGTAGTATTGTAAACCCTTCTATATGCTTAATTGTGTGCTTGCATGATGTGATTATATAGTTGTGATAAAATAAGTATAATGAGGCTATTGAATCCTAAACTTTGACACCTCTCTGTTAATGATGATGCTTTGGTATAAAAGAAGGCCTGATGAACTAAAAGAATGAGGTTAATTGATCGGGTGTCACGAACCGACACGTAGTATTAGGGGGATTGGGTGTCACGATCCGACACGTAGTATTAGGGGATTGGGTGTCACGAACCAACACGCAGTATTAGGGGATCGGGTGTCACGAACCGACACATAGTATTAGGGGATTGGAGTATCACGTTCCGAACCAAGAGGAATAAAGAGAATGAATCTTGAATTATCTTCATATACTAAAATTTAATGAACCTATTTCCCAAATGAGTATGGTATGGAGGCTTGAGTCCTCATGGGTGTACTTGGCATTATTATCAATGATCCTTGTACTTGTTGTTGTTACCTGTTGAGTATTGTAGTTGGATTTATGATATCATCTGATATATATTGCTTTCTATTTTGACTTGGCCGATGATATCTACTCAGTACTTGTGTTTTGTACTGACCCCTACTTGTATGTTTTATTTTTGTTAATTGTGGAGTGCACTAAACGTACAGTCGTCTTCAACTCAATCGCAACTCTAGCCAGTCTTTATCACGTCAGATTTCAGGGTGAGCTATTGTTTCTAGCTTGGACTGGATCTTCTTCTTCACGTCTTGATGCCTTGAATTTCTGGCATAGACTAGCTGTTTTGTTATTTTAGCTTCTTAGATACTCTTACATTTAGTAAGTTGAGGATAGATGTTCTTGTGATGATGACTTCCAAATTTTGGGGATAATGATAAGTTGTGACTTTTAGAAGTTGATTATTGATTCTGTTAATGGGTTTTAAGTCTTCCGCATTGTTTTCTATTTATTATGTATGAAATGTTGGATTTCAGATTAGTTGGTTCGCTCACATAGTAGGATAAGTGTAGGTGCCACTCACGACATGTTTTAGGTCGTGACAAACTTGGTATCAGAGCATTAGGTTCGTTGGTCTCATCACACAAGAACGAGTCCAGTAAAGTCTTAAGGAACAGTTTGGGGGACGCCTTTACATTTCTTTGAGAGGCTATAAGACTTTAGGAAAATTCCATTATTTCTTTCTTTCGTGCTATTACTTGGGTCCAATTGGTATTTAGGTGATACAAATTGGTATCTGACCATCTTCACTCTATTTTGCAGATGGTTAGAACTAGAGCAACAACCGCACCAACACCAGCACCGGCAAGACAAGAGGCGTCTGAGCCAGCCACTGAGACTGTAGCTCGAAGAGGAGCAGTGGCAAGAGGCCGTGGTAAAGGTCGCGGGAGGACGTCCTCTAGAGGAAGTGGACAAGCACCTGGCCCATCTAGTACTAGGGCGGTGACGCCTCCACCGACTATGGAAGTAGTAAGAGAGGGGAAGGAAGGGGAGAAGGAGTAAGTGCAGAATGAGGAATTACCACCCCAACCTACCCCAGAGATGATTAATCAGGTTCTTGCTTACGTTAGTGGGTAATCTGATCAGGGCCAGACACCTCCAGTGTTTTCTGCACCAGCGCCTCAGGTTCCGGGAGTACAACATGCAGCTGCTGTGGCTCCCCGCATGGATGCCTCATTAAAAATAGGCACATTTCCTCGGTTGACTACAAGCCTATAATGACAAGTGATCAGAATGAACTCTTCAGTAAGTTCTTGAAATTGAAACCTCCAGTCTTCGAGGGTGCTGAATCTGAGGGTGCCTATGATTTTTTGGTTGATTGTCATGAGCTACTACACAAGATGGGTATAGTAGAACGATTTGGTGTCGAGTTTGTGACCTATCAATTTCAGGTAAATGTCAAAATGTGTTGGCGGTCACATGTTTACTGTCAACCCACACAGGCACCACCTATGACTTGGGCGTCGTTCTCTAGCTTATTTATGGAGAAGTATATCCCCCGGACCTTGAGGGATAGGAGGAGAGATGAGTTCTTGAACCTAGAGCAAGGCAAGATGTCGGTTACTGCGTATGAGGCTAACTTCCGTGCATTATCCAGGTATGCAACCCAGCTATGTTTCACTCCACAAGAGCGGATTCGCCGTTTTGTGAAGGGGTTGAGGTCAGCATTGTGGATTTCAGCCTTACAGGTAGCGGCTACAGGAAAATCCTTTGAGGAAGTGGTAGACTTCATGATAGAGGTGGAGGGAGTAAAGCCAGATAACTTCACCATGGCATCGACATCAAAAAGGTTTCGTAAGGGAGGTGAGTTTAATGGTTCTTACTCTAGAGGGCAGAGTTCAGGAGGGTATCCAGCCCGCCCTATTCCGTCTTCACTACAGACTGTAGCTGGGGGTCCACCGCAGACCGGTCAAGACTTCTCTGAGTTTGTAGGTTATTCCCAGACTCCGTTGTTCTCAAAGAGACCTATGCTTGAATCTAGAGAATGTTATGGATGTGGAGAGACTGGACATATTAGGAGGAATTTTCAAAAACTGAGTTATAGACCCCCAATAATTAGAGGTAGAGGTGGTCATGGAAGAGGCCGCTAATCTGGAGGACGTTGTGGCCGAGGTAATGGTGGTCACCAAAACGGCCGGGGTGACAGGAAAACTGGAAATACTGCAGCGCAACATGGTAGGGGTAGCGGACAGACCGGTGATAGGGCCCATTGTTATGCTTTCCCTGGGAGATCTGAAGCGGAGACATCTGATTCTGTCATCACAGGTAATCTTTTGGTTTGTGATCGCATGGCTTTTGTATTATTTGATCATGGATCCACATTTTAATATGTAGCTTCCTCATTTGCTACTTGTCTTAATTTACCTTGTGAATTGCTTGACATACCTATTCGTGTTTCTACTCCTGTGGGTGAGTCTGTTATAGTTGAAAAGGTGTATAGGTCTTGTCCTGTGACTTTTATGGAGAGAAATACTCATGTAGACTTGGTTATCTTAGAAATGGTTGATTTTGATGTAATTCTGGGTATGACTTGGCTTTCTCCAAATTTTGCAATCTTTGATTGTAATGCTAAAACTGTAACGTTGGCCAAGCTTGGGACAGAGCCATTAGTGTGGGAGGGTGACTACACTTCCACCCCAGTTCATCTCCTTCCTTCGCGCTAACAAAATTGTTAGAAAGGGTTGTTTAGCTTTCTTGGAACACCTCAGGGATGATACTACCCAAGTACCTTTAATTGAGACGGTTTCCATAGTCAGTGAGTTTCGGGATGTGTTTTCGGCAGACCTTCCTGGTATGCCACCGGATAGGGATATTGATTTCTTTATTAATCTAGAGCAGGGCACTTGTCCCATTTCCATACCCCCTTATAGGATGGCTCCCGCTAAGTTAAGAAAGTTAAAGGCCCAACTTCAAGAGTTTCTAAGCAAAGGCATTATTAGACCAAGTGCATCTCCTTAGGGTGCTCCTGTTTTGTTTGTGAAGACGAAGGGTGGGAGTTTTAGGATGTGCATTGACTACAGACAATTGAATAAGGTAACTGTTAAGAACAAGTATCCTCTTCCTCTCATCGATGATTTGTTCGATTAGTTACAAGGTGCTTGTACCTTCTCAAAAATCGATTTGAGATCTGGTTACCATCAATTGAAAATACGGGCAATGGATGTGCCCAAGACTGCTTTTTGGACCAGATATGGGCATTATGAGTTATTAGTAATGTGTTTTGGGCTTACGAATGCCCCTGCTGCTTTCATGAGCTTGATGAACGGGATTTTAAGGCAATATCTGGATCTGTTTGTCATTGTATTCATTGATGACATACTGGTATACTCGAAGAGCAAGAAAGAACATGAGGAGCACTTGAGAATGGTATTGGAAATGTTGAGGGAGAAAAAGCTTGATGCCAAATTCTCTAAGTGTGAGTTTTGTCTAGATTCAGTGTCCTTTTTGGGGCACGTAGTTTCTAAGGACGGAGTGATGGTGGATCCTTCCAAGATTAAAACAGTGAAGAATTAGGTAAGGCCTACTAATGTTACAGAGGTAAGGAGCTTTGTTGGTTTAGCTAGCTACTACCGTCGATTTGTCAAGGGATTTTCTTCTGTTTCTTCCCAACTGAAAAAATTTGACTAAGCATAGTGATCCATTTGTATGGTCGGACGAATGTGAAGAAAGTTTTCAGAAACACAAGACTTTATTGACTACAGCACCAATTCTCACCTTGATAGTGGAAGGAAAGAACATCGTTATTTATTGTGATGCATCCTATTCGTGTTTGGGTGCAATGCTAATGCAAGAGAACAGTGTAATTGCTTATGTTTCGAGGCAATTAAAGGTGCATGAACGTAATTATCCTACCCATGATTTGGAGTTGGCTGCGGTAGTGTTTTCATTAAAGCAATGGAGACATTACCTATCTGGGGTGAAGTGTGAAGTCTATACAGATCATCGTAGTTTACAGTATGTCTTTACTCAGAAAGATTTGAACTTGAGACAGAGGAGATGGATGGAACTACTAAAGGATTATGATGTTACCATCTTGTATCACCCAGGAAAGGCTAATGTTGTGGCGGACACCTTAAATAGAAAAGCAGGGAGCATGGGTAGTTTATCCCACTTACAAGTTTCTAGACGCCCGTTGGCTAGAGATGTCCAGACTCTGGCTAATGACTTTATGAGGTTAGAAGTAAATGAGAAGGGAGGATTTTTGGCCAGTATGGAGGCGAGATCTTCTTTTCTTAACAAGATCAAGGGAAAACAGTTCGATGATGAGAAACTAAGCCAAATTCGGGATATGGTGTTGCGAGGAGAGGCTAAAGAAGCAATAATGGATGAGGAAGGTGTTTTGAGAATTAAGGGAAGGGTATGTGTGCCCCGTGTTGATGATTTGATCCACACTATTCATAAAGAGGCTCATAGTTCCGGATATTCTATACATCCTGGTGCAACTAAGATGTACCGTGACCTAAAGCAACACTTTTGGTGGAGTAGAATAAAGCGCGACATTGTTGATTTTGTTGCCAAATGCCCAAATGGTCAGCAAGTAAAGTATGAACACCAGAGGCCCGGAGTAACACTTCATAGAATGCCCATTCCTGAATGGAAGTGGGAGAGAATTGCAATGGACTTCGTGGTTGGTCTTCCAAAGACATTGGGGAAGTTTGACTCTATTTGGGTAATTGTGGACAGATTAACTAAGTCTGGTCACTTTATTCCGGTCAAGGTGACCTACAACGCAGAGAAGTTAGCCAGACTCTACATCTCAGAAATTGTTCGATTGGATGGAGTTCCACTTTCCATCATATAAGATAGAGGTACGCAGTTTACTTCTAAGTTTTGGAGAAAATTGCATGCTGAATTGGGTAATAGATTGGATCTTAGTACTGCATTTCACCCTCGGACCGATGGTCAGTCTAAGTGAATGATGCAGCTTTTGGAGGATATGCTTCGTGCATGTGTGATAGAATTTGGTGGTCATTGGGATAACTTCTTACCCTTAGCGGAGTTTTCATACAATAATAGCTATCACACAAGTATTGATATGGCTCCTTTCGAAGCATTGTATGGGAAGAGATGTAGGTCTCCTATTGGTTGGTTTGATACATTTGAGGTTAGACCTTGGGGTACTTATCTTTTGAGGGATTCATTATAGAAGGTGAAATCCATTCAAGAGAAGCTTTTAGCGGCTCAAAGCAGGCAAAAGGAATATGCATATGGAAAGGCTAGAGACTTGGAGTTCGTGGAGGGTGAGCAAGACTTGCTGAAGGTTTCGCCCATGAAAGGGGTGATGCTGTTTGGAAAAAGAGGTAAGCTAAGCCCAAGGTATATTGGACCAGTTGAAGTACTTAAGCGAGTACGGGAGGTGGCTTATGAATTAGCCTTGCCCCCAGGACTGTCCGGAGTTCATCCAGTATTTCATGTGTCTATGTTGAAAAGATACCACGGGGATGGAAACTACATTATTCGATGGGATTCAGTTCTGCTTGATGAGAATTTGACTTATGAGAAGGAGCCTTTGACATTCTAGATAGAGAAATTCACAAGTTGAGATCAAGGGAGATTGCATCCATCAATGTTCAATGGAAGAATCGACTTGTTGAAGAGTCCACTTGGGAGAAGGAGGCTGATATGCGAGAAAGATACCCACACCTGTTCACAGATTCAGGTACTCGTTTTCTTCCTTGTTTTTATTCTTGTGATTTTTCGGGGATGAACGATGGGTAAATTGGTATCTATTGTAACGACCTGTTAGTCGTTTGGAGCAGCAGAGTTAATTTCTTGTAAAAATTGTCTGGGTCGACGGATCCCACGACGGACCGTTATGGGAACGACAGACCGTCGAGGGTGTCCTGTTCCAAAACACATAGAATTCTGAAAAATTGGTTACTGAGAACAACTCTCTGAACTTCGCGACGACATGGCATGACGGACCGTCGTGGGCATGACGGACCATCACAGGCCCTTTAGTGAAAAGTTAGTCTCTGAACTTTTTGACGGAAGCAGCAGGACGGACCATTGCAGGCACAACGGCCCGTCACAGACTGCGTAACCCTGACTAGGTCGGATTTCTGTTAAAAGTTTTAAGGGGCATTTTGGACTATTCCAGCTTATAATAATAAAGTTAGTGGTTTAATGTTAATAATTTAATTACTTGGGGGTTAAAGGAGATAACCTTGAATTAATTAGTGGGTTACTTTGGTAATCTTTTATACATAATTATATGGTAATTAGGGTAAAAGAAAAACAGTTTGAATAAGGAAAAATCAGATATATACAAAGAATAGAGAGAGGGAAAAACGATAGATCAAGAGGAGAGAACGAAGAGGAAAGCAAAGCTTTGGAAAAGTAGATTTCTGGATAACGAATTCTTCGGTGGAGGTAGGTTATGGTTTATGTTGTTTCATAGTAAACTCTTAATAGCGAATGATATGTACTGGGTAGTATTGTAAACCCTTCTACATGCTTAATTGTGTGCTTGCATGATGTAATTATATAATTGTGATAAAATAAGTATGATGAGGCTATTGAATCCTAAACTTTGAAACCTCTCTTTTAATGATGATGCCTTGGTATAAAAGAAGGCCTGATGAACTAAAAGAATGAGGTTAATGGATCGGGTGTCACGAACCGACACGTAGTATTAGGGGGATCGGGTGTCACGAACCGACACGTAGTATTAGGGGTTCGGGTGTCACAAACTGACACGCAATATTAGGGTATCGGGTGTCACGAACTGACACGTAGTATTAGGGGATCGGAGTGTCACGTTCCGACATAAGAGGAATAAAGAGAATGAATCTTGAATTATCTTAATATACTAAAATTTAATGAACCTATTTCCCAAATGAGTATGGTATGGAGGCTTGAGTCCTCATGGGTGTACTTGGCGTTATTATCAATGATCCTTATACTTGTTGTTGTTACCTGTTGAATATTGTAGTTGATTTTATGATATCATCTGATATATATTGCTTTCTATTTTGAGTTGTCCGATGATATCTACTCAGTACATGTGTTTTGTACTGACCCCTACTTGTATGTTTTCTTTTTGTTAATTATGGAGTGCAGCAAACGTACTGTCGTCTTCAACTCAACCGCAACTCTAGCCAGTCTTCATCAAGTCAGATTTCAGGGTGACCTATTGTTTCTAGCTTGGACTGGATCTTCTTCTTCACGTCTTGATGCCTTGAAGTTCTGGCATAGACTAGCTGTTTAGTTATTTTAGCTTCTTAGATACTCCTAGATTTATTAAGTTGAGGATAGATGTTCTTGTGATGATGACTTCCAGATTTTGGGGATAATGATAAGTTTTGAGTTTTAGAAGTTGATTATTGATTTTGTTAATGGGTTTTAAGTCTTCCGCATTGTTTTCTATTTATTATGTTTGAAATGTTGGAGTTCAGATTGGATGGTTCGCTCACATAGTAGGATAAGTGTGGGTGCCACTCACGACACATTTTAGGTCGTGACAAGGAATTTGAACAATTCAACATTATTGCATAAGTCATGTGTGCAACCACTTTCAAGAAGCCATGAATAAGAGGATTCACTGATTGAAAAGTATGAAACTACAAATAGTTACTCTTCATGTGAATCGTTAGTTTCTGCAACTTGAATTTGCAAAGCACCAGAGGCAATTGCTCTTAATTTGCAGGCCTTGGATATGTGTACCTTCTGCTTACAGTTGCCACATATAGCATCGAATCTCCACCAACAATACTTCTCCTGATGTGTATTTCTTTTACAATGTTTGCTAGGAGGGAACTTCAGTTTCACATCTTCACTATTGTTTCCTCCATCATGCTTGCCCTTATTCATTTGGTGGAATTGTTGCTTTCCTTTTTTGCTTTTCTATAGAGAAAGCTTCTTCTATGAACTTTTCCCGTCTCATAGTCCTCTTTTTGCTCTTGTGCTTGAAGAGCACTCATTAGTTCACCTAATGAAAGTTTGCTCAGGTTGTTGTATTCTTCAAGAGATGAAATCTTAGATTCAAATCGCTCATGAAGAGTCACAAGAACTTTCTCCACAATTTGTTTATCTGTAAATTCTTCACAAAAATGTCTTACATTATTAACAATTAAGGATATTCGATCAGCATACTTACTGATAGTTTCATCCTCCTTCATATTCAAGGACTCAAACTCTCTTTTTAGGTTCAACACTTGCATTTGATGTGTTCTATCGCTGCTTTGATATTCTTCTTTCAACCTATCCCAAGCCTTTTTTGAAGTTTTATAAGACATAATTCTGTAAAACACAGTTTCTTCCACAGCATTCTGCATAAGCGACTTCGGTTTATATTTCTTTGCCTTCTCTTTGTTATTGGATTTGATCTGAGACACGGTAGGATTTGCTGGTAGAGCAGCAAGTGGTTTATCTTTTGTCATAGATTCCCAAAGTTCATAGGCTTCCAAAAAAGCTTGCATCTTAACAGACAAGATTTGGTAATTTTCACAAACGAAAGTGAATGGTGGATTTAAAGGTAGGTTGTTCGATGCCATTGGTGTTGTAGGTTAAAACTTTTTTTTTGTCCTGTAAGATCAACTAGAGGCTCTGATGCCAATGTTAGAACAAAACTACTCAAGAAATTGAAAAAACAAAAATAGAGTGAACTTATGATATTTTTTGTGTATATTAATCTGCAGAAAGTCTGAATTTATACAAAGAAAAAATGTATACATTAAAACTAAAATAAGAAAATGTACCACTAATAACCATAAAAGGGGGCCACTAACAGCAAATAAAAGGGTCACTAACTTCAGAAAGTTGAGCAACTAAAGTTGACTAAGTCTACCTAGAAAATAGGAAGCACTAAATTGAAATAAGTTAAAAACAGTAACAATAATAATAAGCTATAAAAATGCCAATTGTCTAGCACATAAGCCTTATATTAATCCTCCTCAAACTAGTTGATGTGCAAAACCTTGAACCACCCAAGTAGCAGGTGAAAGTGGAGTTAATGAAGCGAGTGTATAAAGGAATATTGCACGCATTTATGCTATGAGGCCGAGGGATTATCAAAATGAAAAATACTTGGTTGCCGATGAATTTCATTTATTCGGTTTATGTGTGTTTACATTGTTTGATCCATGTTCTACACATTCCTATATTTGTTCATCACTTGCTCTTCCTCAAATGTGAAATCTCTGAGGCTTAATAATGATTTGTTGTTTTAAGTCCCTTTGGATATCAAGTTGTGTGTAATTGAATATACCAAGACTGTCCTTTCATAATTCATAACCTATTCTTCCCTATTGATTTGATCGAAATGGCCTTCTAGGATTTTGATGTTATTATGGGGATGTATTGTTTTTATAAATATCATGCAGTGGTATATTGTAGGTCTTAGAATGTGATTTTAAAATATCCCACATTTTGACTCTTTATTGTACAAAGTTAAACATCATTGACATCTTGTATTATTTTTGTGGCCTTGGCAAGAAAGTTGATATGACAAGGTTGTGGGGCATACCTTTCTCACATTGTGGATACACAGTTGAAGAGTCCTTTTATAAAGGACATACATGTTGTATGTGATTTTACAGAAATTCATTTCTACTAGCTTCTTGTTTATCAACTTATTCCCACATAAAAACAGCAGACGGTAACTTCTAAAAGTTCTTATGCTTCGAGATCGCCACATTCTTCCTAATGGAATCATTTAAACCATATTTAAATTTCCTCTACTTGTCTATTTCCTCTTTAATAATACCTCCAGCATAACGAGAGAGGCTTTGAAACTTTTATAAGTTCTCACCAACAAACATGCCTTGTTGCCTTAGATTCAAAAGTTCCTTTTTCTTCACATCACATTAAGCAGGTGGTACATACTTCATATGAAATTCCTTAAGAAAATTATCACATCTTAGAACAAGAGGTTTTACCTTTGCATTCGGAACACTTACCCACCAATCATAAGAATCTTTTTGTGTATTGAAATAGAATACTTAAATATGGCAACATCTCAACACTCTAATTGCCGAAACACTCTCTCCATGTGCTCCAACAAATGTGGTATCAGCGGTGCCTTCAAACTCAAGTCTACCAATTTTGTTCAATTTCTAAAAATTAAACCCGTTGGGTCAGCCAACGATTCAGCCATATGGTGGGGGAATTAATTCATTTGTTGAAACGGAGGATTCATGGATTGAGTATGAGGACTCATGTGAAGATGTGAACCATATCTTACACCCTGATGGTTTCCCAGTTCAGACCCACTAATCTGGGGAACATAATGATTCGAGATATGTTCTCCAACCCCTTCAAGTGCATGAGGTTGAGAAATAGAGGTACCCCAAACTTCAGGAGTAGCATCCATAGGTCGATGATAAGAAGAGGTCATAAATTAATTAGTTCAAAAGGACAAATCAAATTACATTAGCGATATTTACTTGATGCATTTGCACTCTACACGCGATAAAGTATAATAAACCATGTAAGTGAAAAAAATAATGTAAACAAAACCTTTTTTGAAAGCATACAAGTATACTAGTAATTCACAGAAAAAGTTCTAGAACCACTTTGTCTCTAATACCAACAATTGTAGCGACCCTTTTTGAAGTATACTACCCTCTAATAAAGAGACTTGATTTAATACATTTTACAATCAGAAGCCATTAACAAGGGAATATTGATAATAATATAGTAGAAGAATTAGTTTCATAACAAATAATTTGGTTAAGGATGTACGTCTTGCACATTTAAACATTTTAAGATGTCAAAATTTGTATGACGTGAAATTTTAACTTACGATTAAAAAGCACACCCAAAGTTATTAAAGAAAATAACTGATGATCTTTTCAAAAATATATTATCCATACACTTAAGGATGAAATAACAAGAATATTACCGATTTCTGAGAATCGAAATTAGTCGGTTTATGCTTCACACAAACATTCAAAACAAATAGCAAATTTAGAATATTACAAGGCTCCGGTCTACATACCCAAAAATATCAAAATATATAGTCATACTTATATTACAACACATGGTGACATGATGAAATCATCCGACAATCTTTCATGTAAATATACAACATATAGATCATGTAAAAATCCCAAGCTTTGTACAAAATATAGATGCCTATATGCAACTGTAATCTTCTTTAAGACTCTCAAAATCATCATCTCCGATGGCCAGCTTCACGCATCCCATGGAACATTCCCAACGATAAAAATATTTATCGCTAAGAATATCACTTAGTGGTGTTAAAACCATAGCTTTAGAGCCCTTAGATTCTTCAAGAGACTTTTCTCATGTAATGGGTCGCACAATTGAAACTTAATACAAAAATGATTTAACCATTGTGATAAGAGTATCATGTTTGATATTTAAAGACCCAAAAATCAAGAACACTCATTGAACAATTTTCGAAGAGATAAAAAAGAATAAGGCTTGCCCAATAAACACATCATGTCGTCACACCAAGCACAAGCAGGTATCAAGAAGGGCTGACATCCTTTATCAAGAACGGTCTAAGACAAGTAATCAAGAGAACCAAACACCATATTAAATATGGTTTTCCAGTTCGTACTTAGAATGGACAATTTCCATTCATAAGACAGAATAAAAATCTAGAGGAAAGATGGAAAATGATCTGAATGAAGAGGCATTCCACTAACGACAAAGTCATAACCAAAAGAAGGGTTAGGTCCCAACAAGTGTGATAGGTGACCAAACAATTTGTACAATCGTACGAGTTACACAAGAGTCTTTAATGTCATAAAGGACACCTACACAACAATTCAAAGTTACAAGATGTATCAACGGTACAAAGATTAATTTTCAAATATACCTGCAGGAACAAAGAGTACAAATAAAAGTTTATACACAAACCTTAGTGATGTAGCATAGAAACAGTCCAACATAACTTCGCGAGTTCAAACTGTAGACCAAAAAATGTATGGAAGTCCTAAACTTGTTCACGAATATATAACACCATAAGAATTAAAATAAAATACTTCTTTAATTTCTAGTGTCTCAATAATTTTGAGTTAAAATAGGGATATCATCTAAAGTAATCTTAACATATTTAAATACGGCTATGCTCCCAAAATAATATTTCTGGCAAGTCTAGTACCTCATGTCGCAACTTAGATTTGAAAAGGAAAACGGAAAAAATAGATTTTGTAACATTTATGAGAGATATAAGTACATCTCTCAAGGGTTCTACCAAACAAGACTAACCACAAACTATAATTTGTAGAAAAAGATATATTCAAAACACCAAAAGTTGTTCATACAAGATTCCTATGTTTTGGCCCATATTTCAAATCCATAATAGATAAAATAGACTTTTACATAAGAATAAGAGTTGTAGAAATACAAATTATCTTTCCATATCATATTTATTAAATGTAAAAGAACTTCTAAAAGACAAGAGATGCTTAAAATACCAAATACTACCCAGCTCAGAAACATATTTTACCACTTACTTAAGACAAGTGGGTGTCTCGAATTCCAGCCTAAAGGAAAAAAATTTCCTCTTGTGATTTTGAAGATACATTTAGATATGTTTCTAACACTGTATGACTCGAGGGAAACGAATTTACTAAAGGAGTTGTAAAAATAAATAGTCACAAAATTAATGTTTATCACTTTTACAGATGTCCTTCAAAGGTGCAGCCCAAATATATGTTGGCTGCCCAAAACACATACATATGTACGTATATGTATATACATGATATCAACACATAAAATTTATATGTACTACCCCCATATAATACTTTAATTTCTGATCACAATTATGTTAACCAAGGTAGCAAATAATAAAAAATTTCAAGTTCAAAAAATGAGAATGAAACAGATTCTAAATTTAAGCAATGGTGTATTGATATGCGAATGTTGTTTTCATATTTTATGGGTGTTACATGTCGACTCTACAAAAATTGAATGTTACCGTTGAAAGGATATGTCCGAACAACGTATGTGTTAGAGAATTTGATGGGTCAAAAATAGATGCATTTGTGAGATAGACCTACTGCTAAAAATAGGGCCTGTCGTTTTCATTGTGAATTTGCAAGTGTTGAATATCAATGCATACTATAATCTATTGTTAGTGACACAATGGGTTAATAGGGTGGGGGTAGTCCCCTCTACGTTGGATCAAATGATAAGTTTGAATAGGACCAACAATAAGTGATTGTTAATGCTAAGGGGGATATTTATTCTACAAAGACTCTTCCCTTCCTTTTGTCAAGGAGAATAATTAGAATGAGGCACTACTGATAGAGATTTTCAATTCATTGGTGTTGATGTCTAACTGAACAATTGGGCGGCCACTTCTATCTCATCAAGAAGAATTCTTGGTAGTTTGTGTTGTCTTTCTTTCCGTTATCCGAGTATTAAAGGGTTGTAATTTAGATTGTGTTTTGTTGGTTTATTTCAAACATTCTATCTTTATTTTCAATAGAATGCAATTAAGTTTTATTTCCACTC
The DNA here is from genome assembly GCF_036512215.1 of Solanum lycopersicum. Taxonomy (NCBI): domain Eukaryota; kingdom Viridiplantae; phylum Streptophyta; class Magnoliopsida; order Solanales; family Solanaceae; genus Solanum; species Solanum lycopersicum. Next base: position 28,434,534 of record NC_090800.1, read on the forward strand.
TATTACACTCATTTGTTTTCTTCTATACAGTTCTTTTTATGTCGATTCTATTGATATGATATGCATGAAATTTTTTTCATAAAATTGTAAAATCCTATCAAATGATCAACCTAATCTTTAAATAATAAGTCAAGACGTCAAATATGACAAGGATGAATAATTTGAAAAAGTAACAAGGGATTTAGAACATTTTGAGAATAAATCAAACCCTAACATGAGTGAAATATAGACCATAAATTGATGAGATCATGAAAATACCAAAGAGACTAAGATAGGTTGACAACAAAAGGAAGATATAATCCAGACTTAGTTTGATTACAAGGATGTTTTTGCATCATGTTATGATGACATGCCCTTATTAAGCACTGACATGGTGGTTCACAAACTTCCGACTGACCCTATATTTTTGCCAGTTAAGTAAAATTTCATAAAGCTTATAACGGACATGAGTATAATAATTAAGGAGGAAATCACAAAAGAACTTGAAACAAAAGTCATTCGAGTCGCTCAATATCCTTCATGGTTGAATAATATCATACTCGTCCCTAAAAATATGGTAAAATTTGAGTATATGTTGATTATAATGATTTGAGCAAAGAAAGTCCAAAAGATGACTTTTGTTTTCCCAAAATTTGTATTTTGTTGGACAATTGTGCTAAACATGATATTTCTTCTTTTGTGGATTGCTATGTGGGTTATCATCAATGTTTTATGTCTGATGAAGTTGCAGACAAAACATCTTTTTTCACACCATGGGGTACCTATTATTATTAAGTCATGCAATTTGGATTAAAGAATGTGAGGCCAACTTGTATGAGGGCAATGAAAACCATCTTTCATTATATGATATACAAAGAAATTTAAGTTTATGTGGATGATCAGATCATTAAATCAAAAGGGCAATTAAATCATGTGCAAGACTTAAGAAGGTTCTTCGAAAGGCTCTGAATGTGTAATCTCAAGCTTAATCCTGTAAAACATGTATTTGGATTATCGTCAGGAAGGCTTTTAGGATTTAGAGTTAGTTTGAGGAGGTATTGATTTAGATCCTGGTCTTCACTACTTCTGGAAAATGTCAAAATATCATCTATAAAAATAACCACAAACTTATCAATATAAAGCTTAAATACTCAATTCATTGAATTCATCAATACTGGATCATTTGTCAATTCGACTGTCATCATCAAAAATTCATAATGACCATAGAGAATTAAAAAAGTAGTTTTAGGAGTATCTTACTCGCTAACATGAAATTGGTGATATCCAGACCTTAAATCATCTTCGAGAATTCTTTAGCACACTTCGGTTTGTCAAAACAAATCATCGATTGGTAGTACTGGATATTTATTTTTAATCGTTATTCTGTTCAATTATCTATGGTCAATACAAAGCATAAGAGTGTCATATGTCTTCTTTACGAACAACACAGGAGTTTCCCAAGGAGAAACACTAGGTCGGGTAAAACCTTTATCAAGTAGTTATTTCAATTGATCTTTCAATTATCTTAACTAATTGGATTTATTCTAAAATAGGTGATAAAAATAGGGGTAGATTTGTCTATTGCAATACTTCGATAAAAGAAATAAAAGACATCATATGCCCTCGAGTAAAATGAAGACATACTTTAACTTCACTTGAATGATGCTACGATCGAAGTCTTGCTTCCCAAATGCTCCTCACCTACGAACTAATATAGAGATAAATAAAAGCATGGAATTATTACAAACACATGTACTAAGTATGACATAATGCATAAAATCATGAAAATGAAAATTTATTAGAAATATGCATATTTTGTACTTAATATCATATCATTATCATAAAAATAACATTTTACACCTTAGAAACACGTAAGATAACATATACAGAATTTAACACATTTTTAAGGTCACTTTACAGTTAACCCATTTCATTGTTACAGTGAAGTCCTTTCACTGAACAATTAAGTGACTTACCTTCAATTTAGATACTTCGTAGCATGTAGTTACCTCACTAATAGGTAGCCTAAGTCTCACTTATGTAAGACAAAGAAAGACCATCCATACAACCTCTCTAGGAATACCCCTATTATCCTTTTACCAAAGGTGATTCTAAGTCTTACTTGACTGAGTTGCGAAGCGATCACCCATAAAATCCCTTATACACACACACTTAAGATATCCTATAGACTACCTAAGATAGAATCATTCTCACTTAATACAACAACATATAGATAATATTACATTCTCTTTCCAAAGTCTATCAAAAGACTTATTAAGTAAATCAAGAAGATAACGTCAATGATTGACCTTACAAGACTACCTAAATAATCCTTAAGACTACTTATGGCTTATATCATGTCTACATAATAAACATCTTTGCTAACTAGAGTTATTCTTAAACACTTATCTAGGTAAGCTACGAAGTGACCATTCCCATGCCCCCTTCACACCTTAACTAGACAACCCTTAACTACTCTAGGTCGGTAGTTATTCATTTAACATGCTTCCTTAACATAAATCATAACATGCATGAGTTCTTTTAAGACTCATTCATAACATAAAGACATTCAATTAATGGTCTTGGACAAGACCTTGGGACTCTAACAAACATCTTGAAAGTCTATTGTGCAAGGTCTAAATAACATCTAATACCACCACCTAAACTTCATACAACTTCTCTAATGCTAGTAAGTATTTCATATGATGAGAATAGGCAATAACTTAGATAGGCATGATAGCTAAACATGGAATTTGGATCTCTAACCTACTTCGATTAGGGTGTTCTACTTGCCAATATTAGAACGTGGACACATCCCATGTAGGCACATATTAAAGAAATATGAAGGGTGTGCTTTGTACTCTTGTCTTATCCTTTAACTAGAGCTAGTTCCCTTACTGTATTCACTCGGTGCTAGCCTTTGTTATCATAAAGTAATTTACATTCAAGGTTCATGTATAGGGGTTTCATATCAAGTTCATCACACAATCACATATACCCTACCAAAGCAGTAAACTAGGGCTACTGAACAGTGCCGACAAGAAGCACATAATGACTTCCCTAAGGAATTATATGATGTCGTTCCAGCAAGGCACAACATTCTTTACTTTATAACATATTACTTATCATTCTAGAGGCACATAGAAATAACCATTATAATCTTTAAGGCATCCTATACACTACCATAACATCATTAATATTACTACCAAAGACTCATATAGTCAAGTAGGAATAACCAAGCATCAACCTTAAGACTATACACATAAAGATATATTCATAGTCTATCATGATCACTTAATTAGCATCATTATAACAACACTTATACTTTAACATTATTTATCATGTAGATAGATATTATCCAACTTCACATAATCAACTACACAACTCATCATAACACTTCAAGTAGTGCCGACAAGGCCAAGATCATCATATTAGATAAAGTAACGCTAAAAAGGCCACATCAATTCACATCGCACCTCCACCATAACTGGACCATAAAAATCACCATTGAAATATAAAAACTATACATAATATGAAGATAGTTATGGCAGCATACCACCCGTTCAATCTCACCACTTTATTCCAAAGCCAAATCATCAAATTCAACACCATAAGGCCCTTATTCATGGCCATGAACATCAATTCAATACATAAACTATAATATTTAATGAGTTTAAGTCAAGTAAATATATATTTATCAATCTAAGACCAATTCGACATCAACTGAATACAATTCTTATATCATTCAATAGTCCATATAAAATTACACTAGAATTCATAAGCATTAAGTAAATATCAATTCGATAAGCTTAATATTCAGTAGATTTAAGAATATACAATACTCAATTGAAAAAATTTAAACAGCCTATAAACCAATCAATCATAATCTATACATGAATTAAAATCCCATAACAATCTACACTTGAATTCATTAATTAACCATATTTTAGTCATATTGAGAGATTTGAGAAGGTCAGGGTTCATGGAGAATTTAATTTATACAAAATCAATTCTACATCAATAATATCATATCTTAACGTTTGATACATTTCATGCAACAACCCAAGACTTAGAGTAGAAATTGGGATTTTTTTATCTTTTTTTAAACTTTTAAATTGAATCTAAGGTTATAGAAACCTTAGATGAAGAAATAACATACCTTATTAGAATAATCCAATTATAATTGAAGAATAAACTACATTGAAGATCCATCTTTAAGCTCTATCTTCACTTTAAGCTCTCATGGAGGTTTTTGAAAAAACTGTTGGAGGGAATGAGTTTTGATTTAGGTGCTAGGGTTTAAATGAGAGATTTAGGACTTATATACTCTTAAAATACCCTTAATCACCCAAAATAACCATCCTATTCTTTTATAAGACTTAGAATGAATTTCCTAAAAAACCCTAATCCTTAGTGAGACCTCGCCCCGTTGATGGGGTCTAGTTGTTTGATCCTTGAGCTCCTTAACCTGCAGTCCATATGGATCCATCAAAAGCACCCATCGATGCGCCGTCGCCTTGTTGACTGGCCATCGTTTGGGGCAGTCGATTGCCTCTACCTGGTAGTGTTAGGCTCCAAGTAAGGGTCCTCCTTCTAGGGCCTCTTGTGGGTCCTACATGGAGTTGTACCTAGACATTTCCAACCCAAATATATTTGTATATTGGTTCAGGGCGTACCACATAAATTTCATCTAAAATGCACACGTAAAATTCCATGAAACATGCATATACACACAAAGTTGTTTCAAGGCAAACCTTTCGAATGTCATGGACGTTCTTGGACGTTTGACCTCCAAAATTCATGAAACTTGACACACTGCCTATTAAAATTATAATAAATAATGAAACACATAATTAGGAACATAACCACATATGAGGCACATAGGTGACTTAGTCGTCGAGCGCCTTGGTCGTCCTTTGACGTTTCACTTTCAAATAACCTAAACCTCTAGACACTTCCTCAATACTACATTTTAGACCATTGTAAGACCTTATACCACAATTAGAACCATGTAAGGCTCTATCTTCAACTATGTCATTTTTGGAGGTGATATATTCTCCCCCACATGAACAATATTCGTCATCGAGTGACACTTGCCACTCTCCGAACACTTACAAGAGTAGAGACTAAACCTATCAGCTCATGACTATACAACATAACACATTATACAACATAAAATCAAGGAGAATCATTAATTTCACATATTAAAGAGAATCACAACACAACAAAACACTAGAATAAATTCCAAAACTCATTATGGCATAAAACTCATATTCTTCAATTCAAATAATAAAAACTCATTTATATTAAATATCATGCCCAAAAATCAATCTCGTATAATCCTTTAGACGTGATCACTATTAATCTTCATGAAACAATTGGCAATCTAAAATAGATGCACATGAACCATAAGGAAGATACCATGCATGAAAACTGATTTTTCTCATTCAAAAAGACTCCTAAATAATGAAATTACTAAGAACTCTTTGTTTTAGGCTTGAATGAACACATAAAGAAAGGTTAGGGGTGTGTCACTCCCAACAACCGTACTCTTTATCATACTCCCCCACATAGGAGAAACACATTCTAAGGTCAACATAGAATCTACTACAAGGAACTGCCTCAAGGCACATCAAACCATACTAATAATTTCTCACCCAAGACCTATCTCTTAAAAAATATAGGCTCTCAAATGTTAATTATCTAACCACTACATCCCCCTTATTAGGAGAAACCCACCTTTTCTCTTGTAAATATCATCACCTTCCTTTCTATGTTTTGGTGTTAAACAACTTCAAACAATCTCAATAACCACTCCTTCACATTTCTTACAATATACCTTATAATTCTATTCTTACTAAACTACTCTTGAAAAGGTAAATTAAACCAACCTAAGATCAAAAACACCATCTATCACACCTCATCTAACAAGCCACAACTCATCTTTTCTCTCGTTCAATCCAATCTTCATAAATTCACCCTCAATGGAATAACACGTTAGGGAAACAAGGAAAAGACACAATATGCAAAAGTCTTAGGCATGATTAGATGAATGAAAAAGTGAAACTTTTCCTAGAACTCAATAGCCTTCTATTTATAATGTGGCGCGCTTCACATTACCAACAAGACTATACTAGACGTGGTTCATAAGACAACAAAGATACTCCCAAACCATATGCTCTGATACTAAGCTTTTCACTACCCGTGACCACACCATAAAAGATATGGAATCCTAGAAATGCAACTGACGTACTTGACCTCTTAGAGATCTTGTACAAGCCCTTTTCGTAGCGTTCATCACATATATATAATAAAAAGTAGCACGGAATTGAAAATTTTCACAAAAAAATATAATATCTTTAATAACATATTTCATTAAAAATTATAGGGAATACTAAGTGTCACTGTCATCGAATCTAAGACATGAGAATACTTTGGGACACGACCCATACTCAAAAATAAAGAAATATATATTCTATTACGATACTTAGATAAAGGAAATAAAAGACATATTACACCCTCGAGTATAATGAGGACGTACATAAATGTCACTTAAATGATGCTACAATCCATGTAATGCTCCTCACCTACCAACCACTATAGAGATAGATAAAAGCATTGAATTAGTACAAGCACATATACTAAGTATGGCGTAATGCATAAAATCATGAAAAAGAACAGTTACTAGAAATATGCATCTTTTTTACTTATGTATCATATCATAATAATAAGGATAACATATAACACCTTAGAATCACTTAAGATAACATTTAAGAAATTTAACACATTTTTAAGGTCACTTTACAGTGAATATTACAATGAACTGTCTTACCTTTAATTTAGACACTTCCTAGCATGTAGTTCCCTTAGTAATAGCTATCCTAAGAATCACTTAAGTAAGGCAAAGAAACACCACCAATACAACCTCTCTAGGCACATCTGAATGATCCTTAAGACAACCTATAATGAGAGATTAACACACACTTACAAGACATCATACATATGAACATGAGATCCTTCTACCAAAGGTAATCCTAAGTCTAACATGAGTAAGTTCTTAAGTGATCTCCCCTATAATCTCATAAACACACAATCAAGAGATCCTATGGACTACCTAAGATAGAATCATTCTCACTTAATACAACATCAAATATATAATATGACATTCTCCTTCCAAAGTATATCAAAAAACATATTAAGTAAATCAAGAAGATAATGTCCATGATTGACCTCTTAAATACTACCATAAAAAATCCTTAAGACTACCTATGTCTTACATCATGTCCAAATAATCAACATTTTTGCTAACTAGTGTCATTCTTAAGATTTATCTAGGTAAGATACGAAGTGACCATTCCCATGCCGCTGTTACACCTAACTAGACAATACTTAACTACTTTAGATAGGTACTTATTTATTTAACATGCTTCCTTACCTTAATTCATTATATTCATTAGTTCATTTACGACTCATTCATAACATAAAGACATTCAAGTAATGATCTTGGACATAACCTAGGGACTCTAACTAATACCTTCAAAGCCTATTGTATAATGTCTAAATAGTGTCCTATTCTACCACCAAAACTTCATAGAACTTCTATAATTCTAGTATGTATCCCGTATGATGAGAATAGGCAATAAAAAACATAGACCATGATATCAATACATGGAATCCGGAGTTCTAACCTACTCCGATTAGGGTGTTTTACTTGCCAATGGTAGAACTTGGACACATCCCATGTAGGCTTATTGTTAAGAAATTTGAATGGCGTGCTTTGTACTCCTGTCTCATCATTTAACTAGAGCTACTTTCCTTACCATACTCACTCGGTGCTAGATTTTCTTCTCATAGAATAATTTACATTAAAGGTTCATATAAAGGGGCTCCATATGAAGTTCATAACCTAATCATATTTACCCTTGTAAAGAGGTTCACTACAGCTACCTAACAATCGCGACAAGATCATGATGACTTTAGTAAGGATTTAGATGATGTCGTTCCAGCCAACCAACCTTAAGACTATCATTCCTTTACTTGAAGGATACCATTACGACTTTAGACTTCAACATTTATAGTATAACCTTTTCCACGTATATGACCTTCTTAACGTCATTTCAGGTCTCCCATATCATTCATTCATACATGAAAAAGGTGCACTAAGCCTACCTAGTCAAGAAATCTTATATTCACATATCATTCATACATGTATCATGTAAGGAACACGAGGCTACCAAAGCAGGACACAACATTCTGTATTTTAAGGCATATTACTTATCATTCTGGAAGCACATAGAAATAACAATTATCATATTTAAGTCATCCTATAAACTAACATAACATCATCAATATGACCATAATAGACTGATATAGTCAAGTACGAATCACCATGCATCAACCCTAAGACTATACACATAAAGACATAGTAATAGTCTAACATGATCACTTAAATAGCATCATTAGATGAACACATATACGTTCACATTATTTATCACATAGATATATATTGTCAAACTTCACATAATCAACTACATAACTCATCATAATACTTCAACTAGTGCTGATAAAGCCATGATCATCATATTAAATGATATAACGCCGACAAGACCAAATCAATTCCCATAGCACCACCACCATACAAAAACTATACACAATATTAAGAGAATTACGGCAGCATACCACGCATTCAATCTTACCACTTCAATCAAAAACCAAATTATCCAATTCAATACCATAAGGCCCTTATCCATTTCCATGAACATCAATTCAATACATAAACTATAATAGTCAATGAATCTATGATACTTCAATGTAGATTTATCAATCTAAGAAAAATTAGACACTTAATGAATACAATTCTTACATCATTCAATAGTCCATAGAAAACTACACTAGAATTCATAAACATTAATTAAATCAATAACAATTTAATAAGCTTAATATTTGATAGAATGAAACAACGTATAAATTGATTAATCATAATCTATACATGAATCAAAAGCTCATAACAATCTACACTTTAATTCATTAATATTAAAGCATGATTTCATAACCCATATTTTAGTCAGATTGAAAGATTTGAGAAGGTAAAAGGTTCATGGAGAATTTCATTGGGAAACATCAATTATATATCAATAATTTTATATCTTAATGTTTTAAAACATTTCATTCAATAACCCAAGACTTAGAGTAGAAATTAGACTTTTTCATCTTTCTAAAATCTTTCTAAATCATCTTTAAAATTTAATCTAAGGTTATAGAAAGCCTTATATTAAGAACTCCCATACCTTACTTGAAGAATCCAATGGTAATTGGAGACTAAAATCCAGTGAAGATCCATCTTCAAGCACTATCTGCACCTTGAGCTCTCATGGAGGTTTTTGAAGAAACATTGAGAGGTAATGGGTTTTTATTTAGCTGACATGGTTTAAGTGAGAGTTTTAGGACTTATATACTCTTAAAATACTCTTAAACACCCAAAATAACTGTCCTCCTATTTTATAAGACTTGGGGTGAATTTCCCAAAAAACCCCAAGCCATAACAGAAAAGCTTGCAGTTTACACAGCACCATTGCACCCAGCATCGACGGTCCGTGGGTTAGACCACGCCCCGTGATGGGGTATCGTTGGTTGCTCCTGCAGCTCCTTAACCTTCAGGCCACATGGATCCATTGACGCCACCCATATACGGGTTGTCTCCTGGTCGACTAGTTGTTTTTTGTGACAGTCGATTGCCACTTCTTGGCAGTGTTGAGCTTCAAGCTGGGGTCCTTATTATAGTGCCTGTTGTGGTATTACATGAAGTTGTACCCAGACGTTTCCAACAGAAATATGTTTTTATTCTAATTTAGTACCTTCCACATGAATTTCATAAAAAAAGTACTTGTAAAACTTGATGAAATATGCATAGACAAACACGATTGTTTCAAGGCAAATCTTTTGAACGTTGTGGCCCTTGTTTGATGTTTGACCTGCAAACTTAAGGAAACTTGACACACTTTCTATAAATACCATAAAAATCCATATAATGCAGTGATTAATTAATGAAATAAACAATTAGGAACATAACACATATGAGGCACATAAGTGACTTAGTCGTCGAACGCTTTGGCCGTCCCTTGATGTTTCACTTCCACATCACCTAAAACTTTAGAGACTGCCTTAATACTTCATTTTAGACCATTTTAGTACCTTAGACCATCATTACAACCAATTTAGGCTCTAGCTTCACCTAAGACTTTTTTGGAGGTGTTATACTCTTGTTCATGTGATAGAGTTTTATTCTATAAAAGCTTTCTATAACTCGTGCTTAGGAGTGTTATTCAAATCAAACCCCCATAAGAGATACTCGAGGGTGTCCTATTAGGGGAAATGTTAATACTCAATTTAAAGAATCTCCCAATGCAAAGAAATGTCACCAATGCAGAATTAAAAAATGTTATCTAGATGATGACTCAGGTTGTGGAAAAGTATGTTTGTCAACAATGAGTGGGTCATCACGATGTTGATGATACATCAAAAATTCGTGATTTTTTATGTAATTAACCCCCTAATGCTTACAGGGTCAAAAGTAACTTAGGGATCTAGAGAACTTTCTGGAAGAACTTTAGAAAGTGTTTGTGGTTAAGAGTGTTGCTGAAGCAAAAAGTAAGGAATTATCCTCATAACAACTCGAAGGTGTTGTGAGGATGTTGTATAGTAAATTAAAGAACAACTGGGCAGAAGGTGCACCATCTTTGAGTTAGGTTGTGTTTGAAGATGCTTTCTTAGGGCGATTAATTATGCAAGAGTTAAGGGATGCAAAAGAAAGAGAGTTTATTAATATGAAGCATGAGTTTTTGAGGGTTCAATAGTAATGATTTATTTTCACTCAGCTATCACGCTATGCTCTGGAGATGGTGGCTTATATGAGGAGCAAAATGAGTTTGTTTGTTTTTGGGTTAGCCCGATTGACAAATAAGATAGGTAAGGCGTCTATGTTAATAGGGGGCATAGACATAGCAAGGATCATGATTCATCAATATAGTCATCCAGACATTGAAATCACATTATTCCGAGATGGAACATTTTTAGAATCAAATGAGAATTGCGGGAAGCATGCTAGAATTTTCGAAATTTACACCATCAACAGGTCCTATAATATTCCTTGAATTTGTCTCCCAAAAGATAACTGAATTCAAGGCCTACAATAGTGGAAAAAACAGTCAAGCAATAAATTAAGAATAAACGCAAGCTAGGGCAGAAATTTTATCCCCAAATTTACCTTAATAGGAGGTTCACCGACTTAACTTAATCAACCCACCACATATATAGCCATCAAAATTACAGTTGTGTTCTATATCGAATGACTTAAACTTAGTTCAAACCAGTGAAATATTGTATATTCAATTTAAGAAAAATATTGCCTTTATGGCCATATCTTATTTTAATATTGGACGGGACTCTTAATTGAGATCACGTAGGACAAGGCTCGCAACCACTTACTCATTGCTAAGTTGGCCACCATGAATTCAAATGCAACTCTAGAAAACACAGAGGCTAGAAGAGTCCAGGTCACACATACAAGAAAAGAAACTAGCAAACACAATGTCTTACAAATGCGAATGAGACTCACGTGAATGCGACAGATACTCCAGTCGTCTTTGTTAATTCAATCTCTAGCCTGTGAATATGAAGACCAAAAATATCTCACACCTGCTTATGCATATAAGCTAGTTTTGAATGTTCTTAAAATTATCCAACAGGTGTTGTGAACTCATTTAGAACCTTATAATTCTTAAAGATATATGCAACCACTACCAAATTTGATATTCTAGACTTAATAGATCATTCAATATTTCCATATGAGGTCATTTCTATGAAAAAGGGGGTCTCACACCCAAATCCAGCTTTAAGTTAAAATATACATGAAGTCTCATAATCGTAGAAGAAGCCCCATGACCTAACGAATAGTCATTATAGAGCAATATCAATATTTCAGAGCTAACAAAGATGAAAGAATTCTCATCTGAGCTTGTTTACTCAATATGTTGACTAAAGTCAAACTTAGGCCTTAATTAAAAGTTATAACACTTTCTCATAGACACATGCAGAACAAAATACTAAAACTCACAGAAAAACAAAATGAACGACTGGATGAACAAACTTTAATCCTTAGAAAGTCATAACTGACTCGATGTTGTTGTAGGAAATCTTTAAACAATGAACAAGAGGCATAAACATGTAAATGATCTGGAGGTCGTGACACTTTAGAGTTTTTGTACTATGGCTTTTATATTCTAGGGAGTTAATTCCACAATGTCTTTTTCATAATTGATTGAGTTTATAACAAATTGATTTGCTATTTTTTAAAATCTATTTTCCTAGTGTCTATGTAATTATTTTGCTTCTAAAAACTGCTCGATGGGTTCGATTGGGGTACATAATTCGTTATCCACCTCACGGTTAGTGTGATTTTCACTCATGATGGTCTGGGTTGTGACAATCAACCTAAAAATCATACTAGTTTACATGCCCAAAAGTTGTAGTGTTTCTAATGTGAATATTGTGAAGTAAAAACAGATTATATACTTCAAATTCAACTTTAAAAAATTTGTTAGTATTAGAAGTAAAATTTAGCTTGACATCTATATCATGTTCACATGAAAAGAGAAATTATGAGAAATTGCCATATTAACTACATGCTAAAGTAATAAATAATAATTGACCAAACATTAGTTTTTAAAAACGTGGGAGAGTAAAATTGTCATATTTTCAAAAGAGCACATTTAACATTAATTATCATATAAAATGGTTCATCACCGATTATCAATAATATTTTTCCTATTCTTGATTTAGTTTTCTATATATATGTATCATTATTTTATTCATCAAGCGAAAATTCTTCTTAATTCTCATTCGGGAGACTTTTTTTTTGAATTAATTTCATTTCTTAACACCTTCATATGTATATATATATATCGCTTCATCGGATCTTTAAATAAACAGCTGTCGCGAAATAGTCCCGTTTGTGCCTATTATCAGTAGAGCTCAAACTGCGGTATGTCATCTTCTAACATAGTTTAATTTCTCAATTTTTTATTTTTTAATTGAGATGCATGAACCATTTGAGAAATTTTTGGGTAAAGTTTATTATAATTGGTTTTTTGAACATATAGTTGTCCTTATTAAAATTTATAAAAATTGTTCACCAATTATTATGTTTTGTTAATATTTCTTTACCTGATTTTGTCTTTGTCATTGTTAATCTCTATAACCGTTTTGTATGAACAATTTCAGAAAGCAAAAGAAAGTATGAAATTTCTGAAAAGACTCATTGTTCCATTTCTTTTATTTAGATAAGTCGAATTACAAAATTATAACAAAAGAGAGAATTTTTTTTTACCTTTTTTTTTCTCTATTATATTATTAAAAATCAGATGTTTCATAAACAGGTTCTAAAAATAAACTCTATAACAGAAAATTTATTCTCGCACCCACTCAAATATCAAGTCATCCAATAAAAGTAAGATTTCGACAACTTTATTTCTTATTTTCCCCTTGTCTTGTGATTTAATTTTTGATGATACTTTTAAATTCTAGGTTATTAAAAAATTTAGGGGCATTTAATAACACTTGATGTTTGTGACATTTGACGTTTGTCCCCCCCACCCCCACGGGCGCATAGATATGAAAATTTTTAATGTGCACTAAATTTGATATACCCTTATAACTTTGCGAGGATGGTCAAAAATAACCCTTTATAGATTTTATATTACTATAAATTTATGATTTTTTTATTTTTAGCTAATTCATCCGAAAGGATATATTTGCTCATTTGTCTCAAGGTAGGGATATAGGTAAGCAATTTTTTAGCGAGAGCATAACAACTTTAATTTGCAAATTTGAAACGTTTATCGTGTATTTTAACTTAAAATTTATGTTAATTTTAAGTCCAAAATATTAATTTGCAGTGATATTAACTTGTACATTCCCTTCTAAATTTATACCATGGAGTCAATATTATACTAATGCATTATTAAAAGAAACATATAGATAATCTTATAAATTACTATTTTAATATTTGTGGGGTTTTCAAAAATTGCACTATTTATAAATAATTTAAATTAAAGTATAAATATTTTATCTTTATTATTGTAGATTTTTTCTTCAACGTGAGCTAACTATTAAGTATGATAGAGCATTAGACGGAATATTTCGAAATACTAACTGGTTTGAAGTTTATAGTATTAAGTATTCACTTAATTGAGAGAGATTAACGTTTTTTCATATTCATTTGATAAGAAAATAAAATAAGAGAGTACAAATATGGTCACTTTTTGTTGATGATTGAGAATAGTTTGTTGAAGGATTTCTTATATTTTGAAGCATAATTTTTAAGTGAGGGGGAGAATTCTAGTGTTTATATTACATATGAAACAGAAAATTTTTAAATGTAAATAGAACTAATTATTGACAGAATTGTCTTTTTATTGCAAATTTATCACTCAATTAAATTCTGTTAGTTTCTTGTCATGTAAAAATATTTTCCCCTAACTTCATTCGACGTGAACTTGATTTCGTAGATTCTTAGTAACAAAAATATTATTTGTATGTATTTAAAATTAATTGAACTAAAGATTCTCATTTTTCATTTTTAGTAAAAAAACATTAACATATTTTCTTATGCGCAGAATAATGTCGGAACAATGGAAGTAACCTAAAATTTGACAAGGAAAAAGAAAGGGCTAGTTGCTTTTAAAGTCATAGAAAATACATTTATTGACTTTGTTATCATCCCTTCTACTGGTGTAGAGAATCTTTACACTATTAAACTAAAAAAGGTTAGCATATTTGATTACTACGTTTTAATATTTTATGTAAAAGACGTTAATATTGTTATATATTTTTATAATATCTTCCTTTGCCTTGATATATTATCATTATATCTATTGTGAAACATTGTAATAAAGACGTATAATACACAATAAAATGAAAAATTATTTTTAAAAATATGAATATTATGGCAAAATATTATAAAAAGATGATGTGCAGTATATGGAGAGGCCTAACTATTTTGATATTTCATTATAGGCTGAAATGCTAGAACGAAGACGAGGCAACTGATCCCTACGGACTTAATTGCAATTATTATGGCATGCTACATGGATGGAGAGCTGAAAGGAGACAACGTCAAAATGGAAAATGTGAAACGGTAATATATTGTCTTTAATAATTTTTTTCTTTTATCAGAATATACAGTCTTACTTCTTTCGTGAATTATAATCACATTTACCTATCTATATTTATTATTTAAAATAATGTAATTGATATACCCTTAACATGTATACTTTTTTCTTTATGTCATGCGTGGCAATTGTATTTTGTGATAGTCATTTCGAATCATATTATAATTTAGTTCCACTCATTTTTCTGTATACTATTGCCTTTAAAAAAAACTAAATATGGTAGCATCTGTTTTGCATGAATTAAATATTATTCACATGTTTCTTCTTTTTTTGATCATTATTTTTTTTGTTATATTACTTTGTGATTTAATTTCTTCATTGAAATTAAGAAAATTTTTCTTGGATTGCAATTTTACTTCCATGAGAGGAAACACACTATGTGTCGATCTATTGGGGATGTATAAAGACATATATTCCATGATATTGAAAATTTGAAGGTAGAAGTTCAACAAGAAACCAATGCAGTAATAGAGTTTTTAAGTGTTCATTAGTAGACTCATTTTCACTCATCTATCACGTTATGCTTTGGAGATTGCAGCTTATATGAGGAGCAAAATTAGTTTTTTTGTTTATGGGTTAGCCCGATTGACGAATAAGATAGGTAAGGCGTCTATGTTTATAGGGGGCATAGACTTAGACAGGATCATGACTCATCAATATAGTCATCGAGACAGTAAAATCACATTATTTTGAGATGGAACATTTTTAAATTCAAATGAGAATTGTGGAAATCATGCTAGAATTTTCGAAATTGACACCATAAAGAGGTCCTATAATATGCCTTGAATTTTTCTCCGAAAAGAGAGCTGAATTCGAGGCCTAAAATAGTGGAAACAACAATTAACCAATAAATTAAGAATAAACGCAAGCTAAGGAAAAAATTTTATCACAAAATTTACCTTGTTTGGATGTTCACCAACTTAACTCAATCAACCCACCACATATATAGACTTGCAAATTACAGATGTGTTCTACATCGCATGACTTAAACTTATTTCAAACCAATGAAATATTGTATGTTCAATTTATGAAGAATATTGTTTTTATGGCCATATCTTATTTTAATATTGGACGCCACTCTTAATTGACATCACGTAGGACAAGGCTCGCGATGATGTCCGCGTTGCTAAGTTGGCCACCATGAACTCAAATGCAATTCTAGCAAACACAGAGGCTAGCAAAGTCCAGCTCATGCATACAAGAACAGAACCCTGAAAACACAAAGTCTTGCAAATGCGAATGAGACTCACGTGAATGTGACAGATACTCCAGTCGTCTTTGTTGATACGATCCCCAGCCCATGAATATAAAGACCAAAAATATCTCACACCTGCTTATGCATAGAAGCTAGTTTGGAATGTTCCAAAAATTATCCAACAGGCGTTGTGAACTCATTCAGAACCGTATAATTGTGAAAGATATATGCAACCACTACCAAATTTCATATTCTAGACTTAATAGATCATTCAATATTCCCATATGAGGTCATTTCTTTGAAAAAGTGAGTCTTACACCCAAATCCAGCTTTAAGTTAAAATATGCATGAAGTCTCATAATCGTCGAAGAAGTCCCACGACCTAACGAATAGTCATTATAGAGCGATATTAGTATTTCATAGCTAACAAAGATGAAAGAATTCTCATCTGATCTTGTTTACTCAAAATGTTGACTAAAGTCAAACTTAGGCCTTAAGTAAAAGTTAAAACACTTTCTCATAGACACATGCAGAAGACCTTGGGAGTAGTGTCAGCTATGCAACTATCTTAAAATAACCATTTTAGAAGTAATGTAATTGTCCAAATTTTGTTTTTACGTAATCTTCTTTAACTTCTAATAAAAAAAGAAAGTTGAAGGTTCAAAAACTCCAAAATACTAAAACTCACATAAAAACAAAATGAACAACTGGATGAAAAAACTTTCATCCTTAGAAAGTAATAATTGACTCGATGTTCCTGCAGGAAATCATTAAACAATGAACAAGAGGCATAAACATGTAAATGACCTGGAGGTCGTGACACTTTAGAGTTTTTGAACTATGGCTTTTATATTCTAGGGAGTTAATTCCACAATGTTTTTTTCATAATTGATTGAGTTTATAACAAATTGATTTGCTAATTATTTTAAAATCTATTTTCCTAGTGACTATGTAATTATTTTCCTTCTAAAAAATGATCGATGGGTTCGATTGTGGTACATAATTGGTTATCCACCTCGTGGTTAGTGTAATTTTTACTCATGATTGTCTGGGTTGTGACAATAAACATAAAAATCATACGGGTTTACATGCCAAAATGTTGTAGCGTTTCTAATGTGAATATTGTGAAGTAAAAACGAATTATATACTTCAAATTCAACTTTAAATATTTTGTTAGTATTAGAAGTAAAATTTAGCTTGACATTTAAATCATGTGCACGTGAAAAGAGAAATTATGAGAAATTGGCATATTATCTACATGCTAAAGTAATAAATAATAATTGACCAAACTTTAATTTCTAAAAACGTCCAAATATGGAAAGGAAAATTGTAATATTTTCAAAAGAGCACATTTAACATTAATTATCATATTTATTGGTTCATCACCGATATTCAATAATATTTTTCTATTCTTGATTAAGTTTTCTATAAATATGTCTCATTATTTTATTCGTCAAGAGAAATTTCTTCTTAACTCTCATTCGGGAGACTTTTTACTTGAATAAATTTTATTTCATTACACCTTCATATATATATGGCTTCCTCAGATCTTGAAATGAACACCTGTTGTGAAATAGTCCCGTTTGTGCCTATAATCACTAGTGCTCAAACTACGGTATGTCATCTTTAACATAGTTTAATTTCTCAATTTATTTATTTGTTAATTGAGATGCCTGAACCATTTGAGAAATTTTTGGATAAAGTTTTTTATAATTGGCTTTTGGAACATACAATCATCTTTATTATAATTTATAAAAATTGTTCACCAATTATTATGTGTTTGTTAATATTTTTTTACCTGATTGTTTCTTTGTCAATTTTAATCTCTAAAACCGCTTTGTATGAACAATTTCAGAAAGCAAAAAAAGTATGAAATTTTTGAAAAACTCTATTCCTTACTTTCCCCTTGTCTCGTGATTTAATCTTTTATGATAGTTTTACATACTAGGTTATTAAGAAAATTTAGGCGCATTTAATAACACTTGATGTTTGTGGCATTTGACTTTTGTCCACCCTCACCCCCACCCCACCCCCACGGGCGCATAGATATGAAAAATTTTAATTTGTGTACTTGACGATATGCCCTTTAAACTTTGCGAGGATGGTAAAAGATAACCCTTTATATATTTTATATAACTATAAATTTATGATCTTTTTTTTTAGCCAATTCATACGAAAGTATATATCTGCTCATTTGTCTCAAGGTAGGGATATAGGTAAGCAATTTTTTAGTGTGAGCATAAAAACATTAATTTGGAAGCTTGAAGGCTATATCGCGTATTTTAAATTAAAATATATGTTAATTTTAAGTCCAAAATATTAATTTGCAGTCATATTAACTTGTACACTCCCTTCTGGATTTATACCATGGAGTCAATATTATACTAATACATTATTAAAAGAAACAGATAGATAATCTAATAAATTACTATTTTGATATTTGTGAGGTTTTCTAAAATTAGACTATTTATAAATTATTTAAACTAAATTATAAATATTTTATATTTATTGTTGTTGATTTTTTCTTCAACTTTTTTACATAGTGAGCTAACTATTAAGTATGATAGAGCATTAAGCGGAATATTTTCAAATACTAACTGGTTTAAAGTTTATAGTATTAAATATTCACTTAATTGAGAGAGTTTAACGTTTTTCATATTCATTTGATAGGAAAATCAAATAAGAGTATAAATATGGTCACATTTTGGTGATGATTAACAATAGTTTGTTGAAGGATTTCTTATATTTTGAAAAATAATTGTTAAAGTGAGGGAGAGAATTCTAGTGTTTCTATAACATATGAAACAGAAAAATTTTAAGTGTAAATAGTACTTATTATTGACAGAAATGTTTTTTATAACAAATTTATCACGCGATTAAATTCTCTTAGTTTCTTGATACGCAAAAATATTTTTCCCTTACTTCATTCGGTGTGAACTTGATTTCTTAGTTCCTTTGTATCAAAAATAATATTTGTATGAAATTAAAACTAATTGAAATAAAAAAGAAAGGGCTAGTTACTACCAAAGTCATAGAAAATGCATTTGTTGTCTTCGTTATCAACCCTTCTAAAGGTGTAGAGAACCTTTATACCATTAAAATTAAAAAGGTTAATATATTTGATTACTAACTTTTTATATTTTATGTAAAAGACGCTAATATTGTTATACATTTGTATAATATCTTCCTTTGCCTTGATATATTATCATTATATTTATTGTGAAACATTGTAATAAAAACGTATAATATATCAGAAAATGTAAAATTATTTCTAAAAATATGAATATTATGGCAAAATATTATAAAAAGATGATGCTCAGTATATGGAGACACCTAACTATTTTGATATTTCATTATGGACTGAAATGCTAGAACGAAGACGAGGCAACTGATCCCTACGGACTTAATTGCAATTATTATGACATGCTACATGGATGGAGAGCCGAAAGGAGACAACGTCAAAATGGAAAATGTGAAACGGTAATTATTTTTTACCTAGCTATATTTATTAATAATTTTTTCCGTTTATCAGAATATCCAGTCTTACTTCTTTCCTGAAGTATAATCACATTTACCTAGCTATATTTATTATTTAAAAGAATGTTATTTATATACCCTTAACATGTATATTTTTTTCTTTATGTCATGCTTGGCAATTGGATTTTGTGATAGTCATTTCCAATCATATTATAATTTAGTTTCACTCATTTTTTGTATACTATTACCTTTATACAAAACCAAATATTGTAGCATCTGTTTTGCACGAATTAAATATTATTCAGATGTTTCTTCTAATTTTAATTATTATTTTTTTGGTTATATTACTTTGTAATATAATTTCTTTATGGAAATTAAGAAAATATTTCTTGGACTGCAGTTTTACTTCCATGAGAGGAAACACATTATGTGTCGATCTACTGGGGATGTAAGAAGACATATATTCCATGGTTTTGAAAATTTAAAGGTAGAAGTTCAACAAGAAACCAATGCGGTAATAGAGTCAATCATAAGTTGTAGTTATTGATTAACTTTTTTTTTTTGATAATGATAACCAATTTATTTATGAAGATTGGAGGTCAAATGTAGAAGAATGTCCATGACGTTCGAAAGTTTTACATTGAAATGACCTTGTGTTTCTAGGTATGTTTTATCGAGTTCTACGTGTTTCTTTTACGTGAAATTCATGTGAGAGGTCCTAAACTCATATACAATCATATTTAGGTTTGAAACGTCTGGAAAACATCCCCAAGGACCATTCAAGGGTCCTTGAGGAAGGACCCAAAGTTGGTGGCCAAGACTGTCCAAGACAGCCCAGCTATATATGGCATACGACACTGGGGGGTCAATCAATGCCTTTCAGGTGAGGTTTTCTTAGGGTATAGAAAGCCCAAGACAGGACTCAGTCACAGACCACAGACAAACAGTTCGGTCCATTGGTCAAGGGACGGACCGTCGATGGGTTTGTCTCCAGCGTGCAGTACACTGCCAAGTGAGGGGTGAACTTGTAAAATCACCCCACTTCCAAATAAGAGGTTTGGAGGTTTCTAAGGGGTATTTAGGTATTTTAAACATGTATTTAAGTCTTTAACACTTAGAAGATTTTATTCTTCCAAATCAAAACACCAAATCCCTTAGAAATTCCCTAGAACTCCATTGGAGCCAAAACTCAAGGAAGGGCTTGGATTGGAGAAATTAGTTTATATTATTCATCAAATATAAGAATTAGATTCATTGAGGTATGGTTTCTGATCCTTGAAACTCTCTTCATCAGGGATCCCAACTTTCAAAGATGTTTTTTAAAGTTTTCAAAGCTGAATTATTCAATTTCATAATCTATACATGGTTTCTTGCATGAATGGTTTTTAAGTATTGAATAATGATTTAATTGTTAATGTATTGATGATTTAAAACTAAAATAACAAATGAACCCATGAATTGGATGAACCCTCGTTTATTACTAAGTTATGGGTTACTTGATATTGATCTAATGTTTCTGAATTCTAATGTAGGTTTATATAGGCTATTGATTGATGTATCAATTTTATTTAATTGATATATATTTCGTATTAGATTGATGAATATGTAGTAAATTATATTAGTTTCATGAATATTATTATAATTGTATTGAATTGTTTGTTATGGCCATGGGTAAGGGCCTTGTGATATCAATTGGGTGATTTGGCATTGGATTGAGGTATTGAAGATGGAGTGGTGGTAGGCTGCCCTATTTCATTTCTTTTATATTAATTAGACTTAAATAATGTTGTTATTTGTATGGTCCACCTATTGGGGAGGTGTTATGTTCTTTACTTGCAACCGATGTGTCCTTGTCTGCGTTATTTTATGTAATATGATGATTATGGCCTTGTCGGAAACTACATGAAGTATTATGATGATTATGTGAAGTGTCATAATTTCTATATAAATGATTAATAATGTGAAAGTATAGTTGTTCTTCTATTGATGTTATTTAGGTGATTATGTTAGACTATGAGTATGCTTTGTGTGTATATTGTTAGGGTTTATGTATGATATTTCTACTTGATTATATGATTCTATTATGGTCATATTTATGATGATATGATAGTGTATAATATGACTTAGAGATTATAAAAGTTATTTTTATGTAGTTCTAGAATGACATGTGATATGATTTAAAGTGAAGTATGTAGTGTGTTTGTCTTGGTTGACTTGTGTCCCTAACTTGATGTATGTAGTAATTTAAATGATGAGATGTCTTTACTTCGGATGTTAATGCCTCTTATTCTTGAATGCATGAATGATGTATGACCTTTAATGATGTTAAAGGGGTCAATGATGAAACCTACGTTATGAATGTTCAAGTCGTAAGCCATAATGGTACCTTCAAGTAAAGGAATGATAGACTTAAGGTTAATTCTTTGAACAACATCATATTAATACTTAGAAAAGTCATGATGATATTCTTGTCTCCATTGTGATGTAGCCCTATTGGACCTTTCTTTGGTTGGGTAAATGTGATTGGGTTATCAAAATAATATGGAACCCTTTTATATGAACCTAACGTGTAAATTACTCTATGAGAAGGAAGGCTAGCACCGAGTGAGTATGGTAAGGGAAGTATTTGTAGTTAAAGAATGAGACTAGATTACAAATTATGCCCTTCATATTCCATAACCATGTGCCTACATGAGATGTGTCTAAGTTCTACCATTGGCAAGTAGAACACCCTCATTGGAGTAGGTTACAACTTTGGTTTCCATGTCTTGCTATCATGGTCTATATCAGTTATTGCCTATGCTCATCATATGGAGTACCTATTATCATTAGAAAAGTTCTAGGAAGTTTAGTTGGTGGTATGGCACGCTATCTATTCATTGCATAATAGGCTTTGCAAGTGTTAGTTTGAGTACCTAGGTCTTGTCCAAGACCATCACTTAAATGTCCTTTATCTGTTGAATCTCTCCTAAATGAACTAGTGAAAGTAATGACTTAATTTAAGAAAGTATGCTAAATAATTTAAGTACTTATCTAGAGTAGTTCAGGGTTGTCTAGTTAAGGTTGTAAGGGGGCATAGGAATGGTCACTTCGTATCTTACCTAGATGAGTCTTAAGAATGACTCTAGTTAGGGAAGATGTTGTTTGTGTTGACATGATCTAAACTTAGGTAGTCTTAGGAATTATTTAGCTTGTCTTGAAGAGGTCAATCATGTACGTTATCTTTTTAATTTACATAAGTAAGTCTTTTGATAGCCTTTGGTATGAAAATCTCATACTATCGATATGTTAAAGTGTTGATGTCTTGTAAGTGTGTATATGTCTTATTATAAGTATTCTTGAGGATCATTTTGGTCTGCTTAGGGAGGTTGTATGGGTGGTCTCTCTTTGTGTTGCCTAAGTGAGTCTTCAAATATCTTTTTAGTGAGACAAATACATGCTAGTAAGTTTTAAAAGGGAAGTGAAAGCACTTCACTGTAACAGTGAATTCCTTCACTTTACAGTGAGTTGAGTTCACTGTTAAGTTTGTTCAAAATGCGTTAAATTGTTTAAACATTATCTTATGTGTTTCAAAGTTGTTAAATGTTACTCGTATGAATATAATATGATTTTTAAATGAAAAGATGCATATATCCAATAAATGTTAGTTTTCATGATTTTCATGCATTATGTTATACTTAGTACATGTGGTTGTACTAATCCATGCTTTTACTTATCTCTATACTTGTTGATAGGTGAGGCACATTTGGGAAGCAAGACTTTGATGGTACCCTTATTTAAGTGAAGTCAAAGTATGTTGTCAATTGATTCGAGGCAGTAGATGTCTTTTATGTTTCCTATGGAAGTATTGCAATAGACTAAGTATTTCTATGTTAGTATTGTGTATGGGCTGTGTCCGAAAAGTATTCTCGTGTCTTATGTTTGGTAAGATTGAGACTTAGTATTCTCTATAACATTATACGAAAGAGTTTTTGAACACTATGAAGTGGTTTTTGAATAGTTTTTATTCCTCACTACTTTTTAGTATGCATATACGATGAATGATATGTACGGGCTTGTACAAGACCTCCGAGGGGTCAAGTACGCATGTCACAAATACAATATTCACCCTAACTTCTTGGGTATGGTTTCGGGTTGTGATAGAGATATGGGAGTATATGTTCTCTCTACGATGAGGAAAGAGATTTAACACATTGTTAACCAAACTTTGAAGTAGAGGACTCAGTATCCTCTCCGCCACACAGAAAGGGATCCTTAGTCCTCCAGAGTACTCAGTATCCTCTCTGCCACACAGAAAGAATCCTTAGACGTCGAACGCTAAAACCGAAAATTTTCTATGATCTTTAAAGTCCCAATTCGTTGGGATAGATTAGTTTCTTCCAAATTCCTTTTTGATTCAACAAACCAACACATTTCATGAAATCTCACTCAAAATATAGGAAGGAACAATCGTCATTCGCAAAACCCTCATTTCAAGAACTCGAAAGAACAATTATTATAGGACGAACTTAAAACTCAAGAATTCATAAAGATCATCTACATAAACGATAATGGAATGACTAAATGATTGGCGTGTGGAAGGAAAAATAAATCACAACTAGAAACTTCACATACTTAAAAGAACAACGTGCTTGATCAAAACTTGAAGGATAAGCTTTGAAGATGAATCATAGCCTTAGCGTCTTCTTGAAGTTATTGAGCGTAGAAATATTAGGACTGAATAAAAGGGTTTTGTTAATGAAAATTGACTTTACTACGCGCTTAGTGTAATTTTGATGAATTACTAAGGATTTTTAGGATTAAAATATCCTTAAAATAAATAAAATAAGATTGAAGTCAAAATAATTTTCCAACTAGCACTGAGGTCCATATTGAGCACGTAACGCGGAGCCATAACAAAACTTCTAATGATAGGCAATTTTTGTATCTTTCTGGGAAACAAAATTTATTTATTTATAGTTTTGAATTGATTGTGAAGATATTAAGAAAAATTAAGGGACTTTTTTGCAGTATTGTAGTTTCAAGTTTTCAGAATTAAGCTATATAAGTTAGCTTCTTACATTTTTAAGGTTTAGTTGAGAACTAAATATTGCTCTTATATATATAAAAGCATCCTTCTCAAATTTATTAAACGAACATATAATTTACGACATTCAAATGTTACCTTTTAAATATCAGTTCTTACAAAAAGAACCATTTCCATAAATTAGGGGTACAGGAAAGGGTGGACCACATTTGATCTTATTTATGTGCTCTTTCCTTGAATTATTTCTTAAAAAATTGTTTTCAAAGCTTGAAATTTACTGTAACCCAAACTTACCAACTGGTAAATGTTAGTCTAATGTTAAGGAGACATGAGAATTGTATTATTTTAACTCAATTTTTTCAAAAAAATTTATGACTGGAGTTGGAGAAAAAAATCTAAAATAAAAAAAGAATGAGAATCTTCAATCTTAGAGACAGAATTTGCGGTAAAGAAATACTAAAGAAATGGACATTAAGAGCATGAAAAGAGTGAGACTTAAACATTTCTTGCTGATGCACGGAACAGCCATATGAATTGAGATGTCATATACAACAACAAGTTAACTAATGTTATGACAACTATTAAATAATAATAGTTATACAAAAATTACAAAAAAAAAATAGATATTTGTGACATAGCTTTTGTTGCTAAACAAAAATAGTTGCATCATATCTTAATTAACGAAGGACGTACTTTAGAATTGTAAGCTTTATTTTTACTAATCTTTTGTTTCTATATTTTAAGTCTAGGTTTTGAGAAAAGAAATCCAAGAAAATGAAAAGAAAATCTTCAATCGTAGAGAGAAAATATGTTGCAAAGACAAACAAAGGAAATGGACACTACAATCATGACAAGACCAAGAATTAAAATTTCTCGATGATGCATTGAACAATCTGATGAACTGAGATTTCATACACAACAAAGTAACTCCTGTTATGGAAGCCATTAGATAATGTTTATTCATATATTACACAAATAATAATAAAATAGATATTCTTGACATATGTTTTGTTGCTAAGCAAAGATAGTCCCAGTTCATCCAATTTAATGAAGGACATATGTTCAGAATTGTGAGCCTTATTTGTACCATGTTTTTCTATTTAAATTTTGATGTTGGGCTTGGAGGAAATAAATCCAAGAAATGAGATAGATAATATTTAATCTCAAAGAAAGAATCAGTAATGAATAAACATAAAAGAAATGGACACAACAATCATGACAAGAGCGAGACTAACAAAATTTCTCGATGATGCATCAAACAACTTGATCAACTGGGATGACATACACAAAAACAAGGTAACTCATCTTAAGGATGCTATAAGATAATAATAGTAACAAATAATTACACAAATCAAAATAAAATAGATAATCGTGACAAACTTTTGTCGCTGAAAAAAAAATAGTCGCAACGTATTCTATTTTACGAAGGACATATGTTTACAATAGTGAGTCTTATATTCTATTAGTTCTCCATTGTATTTTTAAAAACAAGCATTTATGTCAGTTGAAACAATGATCTATTATTCCATATAACTTCCTCCCATAGAATATGGGTTCAATCAACAAATTAGAGTACACGAAATAATGCATAGAAATATCGATGAAAAATATATTGTTACAGACATGCCTAAATATTCTCTTTGATGAAGAAAACAGGAGAATGTTCAAGAAAAAAAATTAACTGTAAGCTTGTATTATAAAGTTGGCTATAAGATTTTCGCATTATCAATCTATCTCACCCGTTAAAAAGTACAGTCCTAAAGATCACTAGATTTCTTTAATTAGTACTTGCACATTTATTATTCCTTATTTTATAACTTATAGAACATCCATATTTCTCTATAATTTCAAAGTCCAATTGAAATCATGTTTATTTAACAATTGATTAGTTTCATCTTTATAAAAAAAATAATACTATGCGTTGTTTTTACGGAAAAGGGCATCAAATACCCTCGAAGTATTGAATAGGGTACAAAACTACCCTTCATCCACCTATTGGTTCCAAAATACCCTTTTCACCCACCCATTTGCTACAAAATAGCCTTGTCATCCACCTTTATTTTCAAAATTGACCACTTATTTAACAGTTTCATATTTAAAATTTAAACTATTTAAATATTTTTAAAAATATTTGGCACTCAACTATTGGATATAATTTAATTTTAATAATATTTATAAACCAACTCACTACCCACCCATTACTAATTAACCCCACGAAATTAACAAACCTTTTCTAATATCGAAATCACCCTAAAAAGTACTAAAGCAAGACAAAATTACCGATTCTGTAAAGGACATTAAAAATTATTGAGTTCAAATTGAAGCCCCAATTAAATTTAGGTTGAACTGTTTATTTAGGAGGACACTTTCAATAGGATTTTATTTCAAGTTTGAATTCAAAATTTATGATTAAAGGTAAAGAAGTAGCACCTCTCGAATTTATTCATGCTCTTTTAAATATAATTCAATAAATATTTATTTTTTGTTTTAAATGTTGAAACTTCAATATATTCTTTTTCACAAAAGTTATGGATTAAGTAACATCACATAATTGAGACGAATGAATAATCAAGATGAACATAGTCAGACTTTTAAGTTTATCTGTATTTTTTATTTAGACACTTGAATTGTAATTTTTATTAAGGACTTGAATGAATGTTAATGTACTTCTGTAGACATTTTTGCCCCAAAGTTTTAGAAACACTCATTGTAGTAGATTTGTTGTTCTGCTTTAGTAATGAAGCTAGTTTTTTAATTGGCTGTATTTAGTTAGTAATGGGTGGCTAGTAGATTGGTTAAAATTATATTAATAAGTTAAATTATAACAAATAGTTGAGTGTTCTGCATTAATTTTTTTTAAATAATTTAAATTTAAAATCTTTAAATAAGTGGTTAATTTTGACCTCGGAGGTGCATGATAAGGGTATTTTGGAGTCAATAGGTGTATGGAAAGGGTATTTTTGAGCCAATAGGTGGATGGAGGGTAATTCTTTACTATTTCTGATACTTCAAGGGTATAGCCTTTTCTTTTATTTCTATTAAATTTTATCTTCATATATGAAAATCTGTTTAGACGTTTGTATTTCTATTCATGTGTATGTCACCTAAAACTCATATTTTTGTTGAAAGATTTCTGCAATGAGTTTTTACTAGGAGTACCCATTCTTATTTCTACTTTAACGCAATTAATATATTTGTTTTATTTTCTAATAAATGTAAGCAGGTAATACATGTATGTCTTAAACAAAAATTTCTATTCATAGATGTAATACCTTGGCCCTCGAAAAGGGCTAAAGAGGGGTTCATACAAGTCATCATAAATTTTATGTGTGTGGTCAATTTAGAATAATCATATCTCTCAGAAAATAAATAATTTGGTGCACAATTACCTACAAAATTAAATATTTTTGAGTGCTCTTTCCAACGCCACAAATTTTGTTTCATTTCATCTTTAAAGTAAAACGATATGCGTGATTTAGTGAAGCCTCTTGTTGTAAGACACCTCAGCAGTTTTTAAAGGGATAGTTTAGTCTTTTCCCGTTCCTTCTAGACCTAAGTAATGTTTTCCCCACCCAATTAAGGGACTAAATAGTGTTAAAATATTTTTTCACGTCCTTCAACACATAAAAGAATTAGAGCAAGGTTCCAAGAGGAGAAAAGCTAGGGTTCAAGAATTCTTCAAGTATCAATCGATTGCACCAAGAACCTTTGTTTTTTAAAAGTATGTAAGACTATTCATAGTGTTGGACTAGTTTTTCCACAAACAAGAAATCTCAATTGAATAAAAAATTGTCACATCTAAAATATTCATTCACAGTTCTTTAGATTGAATTTATTTCTATAACAATTGAAGTTTAGATTTCCTTTGTTTTTTAGAATCATATAATATTATTTATGCTTAGTATCAAAAGGACTTTTATGAAAGTCTCTAATAAAATGACTTTGTGTTTGAAAAATATATTGAATTTTGAGTTACCATTGGTTTTGTATGAACATCTATCCTAGCATTAGAGGTTCCATAGAGGTTAGAGTTAAGGAATTTCTCAGTACATCATTCCTTTAAACACTATTTTGATGATTATTATAATAATTATTATTTTTGAAATTAAGTATTTTCAGACATTCCAATCCAGTTTACATTGAGGTAAATTTTTATTTGAAGTCTATTTTAACTTAAGTTACTCCTCTACTAAGCAGTCAACTAAGCCAAGGGTTAGCTTGGGGATCATATATAGTTAATGAGTGTCGGCAACGTCACTTTTGTAGACTCAGGTGTGCAAAACATTGTGTCATATAACAAAGTTAAAGAGTCCTAGGATGACTATGAAATCATCTCTAGTAGAGTCCATCTTTCGGTGTGAAGAACATCATATCTATAATTCGGAGGATACAACATTTAGGTACATTCACTTTTTTCTCACTCTTGTTCGTGTGATAGAGTTCAACTCTCTAAAAAACTTTTCTCTTACTTGTTCATACACATTTATTTTCAGAGCATGCCTCTGTGAAGAGCTGTTTGAGGACGTCCTATTAGGAGGAATGTTAAGAAGATATGATGCACCAAAAGTGAAACCCCCTACAAGAGATGTCACCAATGTGGAATTGAGGAATGTTATCTAGATGCTGACTTAGGTTGTCGAAGACAAGGCTGGTCAACAAGGTATTGGTCTTTATGATGTGGCTTATATATCCAAAATCTCTATGTTTTTGAGGATGAACACCCTAAAGTTCACAAGGTCGATGGTCTTTGAGGATCCAACGAACATTGGGGAAGAACTTCTAAATGGTTTGGACGTCAAGAGTGTTGCTAATGTAGAGCATGAGTAGTTAGCCTCATATTAACTCAAAAGTGTTGTTTGGATGCGGTATGATCAATAGAAAAAGATTAGGGTCGCAGGTACACCACATTTGAGTTGGGATGCATTTGAAGATGGTTTGTTTAGTCTCTTCTTTCCCAAAGAGCTAAGGGAAGAAAAATTAAAAGTTCATTAATATGAAGTAGGAGTATATGTGTTACAACCTGAGAGTACCCCCTAAGCGTAACACAGTGTAGAGGTCTTATAGATGTACTTATTTATTCATTCATTGCATAGGTATGAAAATTCGTGCGGGTTTAAACATTTTCATAATATAACACAAGACATAAAAGTCATCTATTTAAAAATAGATACTAAGTTACGTCACTAAGTCACATCTTGCCATCATAGAAACAACTTCGATATAATAGGGACACCACCCTTACAATATACAAGGAACACTACTATTCTATTACAAGAACTTCAAGAAACTCTTAACATAAAGGTCCTTGAATCATTAAGGATGCACCTGAACATGGGAATAGTGATTTTAGCTCTACATTCTGGGAAATGTCCATTAGTCATCACCACCTACAGTTGGTGTAAAAAAGATGAAGAAGAATGGTATTAGTACAAGAACGCAAAAAGTATGTAACCATGCAAAAATATATTTTTAAGAGGACATTTAGTTAGAAAACATGCCTCATGTAAATTTTGTTAGTCTCCTTAAGCATTTGATACACCAAGAATAATATAGTTGACATACATAATAAGACATGATTAACATTTACAATAAAACATAAAGTCATTTATCACATTTAAGAAACATTGAATATCTCCAATACATTACCTTTCCTTCGTACCTTAGATCCTTACCTCAAGCAACCCTTAAGTAATACTTAGTGCAATGTATGAATAATGTCCCAGTCCACCATTCATACCAATGTATCATCTTATGTTCACCAAGGGCGAGCATTCATATGACCTTCATCAATCCAACCACATATATTCATAAGGACATAGAATATCATGAAACATAATCTGTACAAAAGAACCATCACCTAAGACAATCCCATGTAACACTAGTGCAATGTGCTACTATGATGTGTTACTATGAAGTCATCCTCGACTATGCACATCATACTCAATAAAATAAAACACATGCATTTAACATAAGAAATAAGACCAACATACTTCATACACCTCATATACGGAATAATTCATTCATTATACCTTAGTAATAATCCATTTGGTCTTTATGCACATCTCATGAAAAATATAAAAAAGGTTTTTCCTTGCTTGATTTTCAAATTTTCTTAGGATTTGGAATATTCCACACATTTAACTAAGAAAAAGAACAAAGGATTTCGAAATTTGAAAAAAAAAATCAAGTCATCAACGGAAAGAGAGGGATTCAAACTCGGATTCAACAAGAATCTCATTTTTTCGTAGTACGAAGGGGGAATTGGCCCAAAAATGGGATGGGGGTCAAGACGCTTTTGCAATTTTCTCCATCCCTCTATGTAAATAACCCAATATTGGTTCGCAGTCGACAACATCTTCACCATCTAGAGTAACGATGAGTCGAAGAACACTGTGCATTGATGGGTGCTGAGGCAATACAAAAGTGTGTAAACTATAAAAACGAGTCAAAGTAGATTGTCCCACACTAGCGCTTCCGCGCAATAATTCGACCAAAGGTGATCCTATTACAGGAATAGCGTCAGGGACACCTGTTACTATTTTCACTGCCCAATAGCCAATTTGGTAAGTCCATAACATAGGAAACACTATAATGAAACCATAGTCAACATTGCATATTTGGAGTTCAACTCATCAATACATCACAAGACCTTAATCATATCACAAATCTAAGTCTTCTAATGTAACGTATATGTAAAGCCCATAAACTCACACACCAAGTGAACTAAAAAAGAGTTCACAAGCATTGTCCTATTCCTAATACATCATCTGAACAAGTATAGACAACAACATGCATACTAAGTGAGACCAACATCATGTATATCAAATGAGATTAACAACATACTTATTATTTATATCAAGTACGTTAATATCATAACGCCATTCATAAGATATATACATATACATAAAGAACCCACACTAGAACTCATCTTAATACTTACTTGCGTAATGTATAGGCAACGTCTCATTCTCTTACCTACCCTAAGTAAAATATCTTAGGTAGTCCTAGTTAGTGTTCATAGTCTTACTTGCATTTGTTCATTTTAAGATTCGGATGAATTTCCCTTCTTTTGGGAAGGAACACCTCTCATTGTCAAGTTCACTCGATGCTAAGCTAAATTCCCTTTTTTGATGAGCCTTTACGTCTTTCTTAAACATTAGTTCATAAGATAGGCCTTAGGTTATTAACCCCTTATATAACATGTACATGGATCCTAGGTTATATTATGAGAATGTCCTTTCATCAAAAACCCACATCATGTGAGAATGTCCTTTCACTCAATCATAACATCCATAACATAGTGTAGTTTAGAGTTAAATTTAGGAAATATTTCAAGGGACTCTCATTCAATAGAATATCATTAACCTTCTTCTCTCATACATTAATATGTGTGTAAATATTTGAAAAAACCTTTGACATAAACACCTTTTGACAAGACATGTTCGTACTTTACTAGTCATATATTTTTCATGCACAATGACATAAAGGTGGATAGAAAAATTATTCTTTCACTCAACACCATCAATATATCATACTCAGTTATGCATGGGGTGTGTGTGTTACATAATGATCGTTGTGACCACATAATAACAAGATCATTGTTATTTAGGGAAACTCCCTTCAAAGGATCATAAGATATTTATAATATCCCCGAGTCATGGACAATTCACATATAATGTATTTAGGGATTGTAGACCATACACCAACATTTCATCATAGGAGATAAGAGAACATTAAACATTGGAATAGACAACTCCTAAATATATAAGATAAAACTTTCATATAGGGGTTATTTAGGTAGGGTTCATTCAACAATAATAATTATCACAATCAATCATGTAGACCATACCTTACCTTAGCATCCTTATTCACATTATACTTCACATTATCAATACACCCTAATCATGATACTAACATTGAGGACTATATACAAAACCTTCATTGACACCTTCATACTATTGTTCATCATAATAACAAATTAAATTACATCTATTACCCTCAAGTACATGATAACAACATGTATAGATAGGGAAGAAATAAGCACTGCCACCATAAGTGGACTAAACCAAACAACATAAATTCTAATAATGTAGAAAGAAGTTAGGCAAACTTACCACCAAGACATGATCATCATTTACAAATTCTCAAAAATTCAAAACAATATTTAAACATAGTAATAACATTCAATAGTACATCAGAATCAAAGTTTAATTCGATTAAAATCCAATCAAGATCACACTACCCATTTTACATACTAAATTGAGATATTAGGGAGATCATGGGTTATTAAAGGAGTTTCATTAAAAATTATCATTCAAACAATCATTTAAAAATTATTCATCCTTATAATGTCTTTGAAAACAATTTGAAACTGAACCCATGCTTAGATAGGAAATTTGAAAATTTCGTCATCTAAACTCTTTTGAAAATCGTTAATAGAACTGCTTGATTGAAAGGTTATAAAAGGATCAAAAGTTATCAAACCTTATCGATTGAAGACCCTCGAAAATTGAAGAAAAAATCAGTTGAAAAGTTATCTCCTAGAATTATCTTGAGATTTACCTCCGATGGAGTTTTTGAGAGAGTCTTATTTAGGAGGGAAGGCTTTAGTTTTGAAGAATGAATTCAAATTCTACATTAAGGTATTTTAAATAACCTAAAATACTATAAACTAGGTAAAATAATCATCTACCATTTAATTAGAATGCGGGGTGAATTTACCAATTTAATCCTTGGTTGGCCGAGAGTTTGGCACTGTTGCAGGTGGCCTTTCACAGACCATCAATTGATTGAAGGTTCCATACTATTCATCCGTAACTCAGTCATGTCATTTTGGGGTCTAAGATACCATGGCTAAGTGTGGATCCACGCCTCTACGCGCGTCAATTGCTTAATGGTGCGTCATTTATGGTCGTTGCTCAAGATATCTTGGCAGCTTCATGGGCAATGTCTGGTACATCCTCAAGGACCCCTAGTGTGGTTCTTGGGGTGTCATACCCGGATATTTCGACCCTAAACACGACCATCAAGATAGTAGGGTAACCTACCATCATTGAATACTCCAAATGACACTTTAAAACAAGGTAAACATACTAAGACACACTAGCACTCAAAAGACTAGTTCGAGATGTTGTGGTCGTCCTTTAATGTTTTACCTTGAAAATCCTTAAACCAACTGTTAAAATATGTTCTCACCTTATTAGAAAGTTATTATCTCTGAAAACTCATGAGAGGATCTAGTTCATCATAGTTCATTTATCCAGTAATAATAGTATGATTGTGCTAGAGTAAACCCTCATGTTAACTCCGCTATCCCGCTATGCTCTGGTGATGGTAGCTGATATGTGGAGCAAGATGTGTTTTCTTTTATCTAGGCTAGCCCGCTTAAAAAGTAAGATAGGTAAGGTGTCAATGTTAAAAGGGTTGATAGAAATACACAACCCCATGATTCATGTACAGTCAGTTGAGGAAGACAATTTGAAAGAAAAGGAAGATTTCTTGAATAAAAGTTCTGAGGCAACAAATCATGAGTCCCTCTAAGAGAAGATCGGGAATGTAAATCGGTCATCCATGAATCAAAGGTTATATGAGAGTGATCGATTTTCAGCTAGTTCTCATGTATCAAAGATAAAGAATGATTGAAGGAAGAAAAACTCCTCTAATTATAGAGATCATATGTTTCAGTCGAAGGGCAGTATGTCACAACGGTTCACTTGCAACCCACTCTGTGGTAAGTGTCTTTAGATTTAGCCTGGAAAATTTCATATTGGTACTAATGGTTGTTACTAGTGTTTAATTAATGATCACTTTTATTGGGAATACATGGTGTGGAATCAGGTAGTGAGGCAGGAGGGCTCAAACATCTTCAGAATGCCCACTGGGTAGGACTAAACCAAAGGGATCTACTTCAAGAACATGTCGAGGTTCAAACCGTTTGTATTCTACATCAAGTTTCAAGGATACGGAGAGATCCCTATGTTTTTTCTAGTGGTATTCTCAAAGTATTTTTATTGATATAGACCTTTATTGATCAAAATAGGAATTTGTCTCTTATAACTCTTTATTTATCAAGGAGGTTCGGTGATTTTGTTGTACAACTTCTTTATCCCTATAGTGTTTCTATACATATGGGCGAGCCTATCCTAGTTGGAAGAGTGTACCGTGATTATATCTGTAATGATCATTTTTGATTGTTTTGAGCACTAGAACTTTTTATGTCAGAAAATAATTACCGATAGATTTAAATGGGTGTTTTGTACTATTCATAACTACAATTATAGAAATAATGGGGTATTTTTAATAACTTATTTAGTTTGTGGTTAAAGAATATAACATTAAAATAGTAGGATTTAATATTTAGTAACCCATAATTTATCCCCATATAATATATACCCATATATATAATTAATAATGAAAATTAATTAATTAGTTAAAGAAATAAGGGTTGTTATTATATAATATTAAAGATAGGAGGCATGCCCTCTTCTTCTTGTTCGTAGCGTCGCCGACCAGTTTGTTAACACGATTACAGGTAAATCCAAGCCAATTACAATTTATGTTTTAAATACTTCTAGTTGGTTGCCATTAATATCTTTATTATTATGGTTAGAATTATTGTTATTATATATGTTGGTTGGAAATCATTGAATTGAGGAACTAAAATTTTATTATAATGTTAAACTAATTAATAAGAATTGAAGTTACAATTTATGGGCAACTTGTGGATTAATTATCTTAGTTTATATTGTCAATAAATTGTAGAAGATAATTACGATATAGTATTGTCCAAGAATTTAAAAGTTAAGGAATATGATATGTTTGTGTAGCAATTTGTTATTTTAGAAACTTGAGGTTAAAGTGAATATTCAATACCACTTGGTAGTTTTTATTAGTGTTAATATATTAAAATGAAATAAAACGTTATTTATTTATTCATGTGAGTTTGTGTTCTTGGCATTATATTAAGACTTCTTTCTGCACTAATATTAGTAAATGCAAAGGTGAATTAAGGTAAGGTTCATATTTTTATTATAAATATTACTATTAGTAGTATTAGCGTTATTGCGTTTAGACGAGAGAGAGAGGAAATTGGTTTCATGGTGTTGCATGCCTGCCACTGGTTTCTTAACCAGTGGCCTAATTTTAATATTTTAAATTTTGTTATGATATAAGAAATAAAAGTTTGATATATTGAGATAGGTAATTAAATATTTGATGTATCATACTATATGATTATTATTAAAATTATGCTAAGTGGAGAAATTAAGACTTACTCTTAGGTTTGAATTTTAGGGAATATATATATAAAGTTAGGTGAATTTTAGGTCTAGCCTAGACATATAGTAATACGATGTTTGTAGACTCGTTAACTTACAATTATGCATATATATTTGATAGATTGGGAAGGTTTAGAAGCATTGAGGAAAGGAAAAGTATTGTAAAAGTAGCTTGCGTGACTCCAATTCTTCGTGTGAGGTAGGTTATGGTTTATTTCTATGTGATAGATAAACTCTAAATAGAGATTGATATGTATTGAGTGATATTGTAAAGTCTCCTATGTACTTGATTGTGTGGTTGTATGCCTTGATTGTGTGGTTTGTTGTTGGCCTAAAATTATGAGACTACTGAATTTCTATTCTAGAACCCTCTATATTAAAATGACGCCTTGAATAAAGAAGGCTTGCTGACATAATATAGTGAGATAATTGGATCGAAGTGTAACGTTCCGACACGGATTTATGGGATCGGAGTGTAACGTTCCGACACGGTATTATTTGATCGAGTGTCACTTTCCCACACTATAACATTAAAGGAAAGGAATATTGAAGTAACTGAATATACTTAATCTGAAGGAATCTATTTTCCAAATGAGTATGGTGTGGAGGCATGAGTCCTCATAGGTGTGCTTGATATTAAGATTGATGGTGTACCTATTATGGTGTGGTTGTTGTCAGTGGTTCATATTTTTGTTGCTTACCACCTTTTAAGTATTGTAGTTGATTTTAGATTATTATTCATTATATTTTGATTTCTATTTTGAGTTGACCGATGATACCTACTCAGTACGTGTTTCTTCCCCTACTTGTATTTTCTTTTTTATTTTTTTGTAGAGTGCAGCAAGTGTACCATCGACTTCGACTCGCCCTCAGGTCTAATCAGTCTCCTGCACATCAGAGTTCAGGCTGAACTATTATTTCTAGCTTGTGCTGGATTCTATCATTCACGTCTTGATGTCTTTGAACGTCAGACATGGACCATCTTTCTACTTATTTTGGTTTCTTAAATACTCTTAGACTTTGTAATTTGAGGATAGGTGTTCTTGATGTGATGACTTCCAGATTTTGGGGATAATAAGTGTAAACTTTAGAAGCTTATTCAATTAGTTACATTAGTAAGTTTTGGATCTTCCGCATTATTTTTGTTATTCATAGTTGAACTATTGGTAAATGTTGGGGTTTAGATTTGTTGGTTCACTCACCTAGCAGGTTAAGTGTGAGTGCCACTCACCACTTGTTTTGGATCGTGAAAAACTTTGTATCAGAGCGTTAGGTTCGTTGGTCTCATCACACAAGGACAAGTTTAGTAGATTCTTGAGGAATGGTTTGGGGACGCCTTTAGTTTTCTTCGAGAGGTTTTAGGACTTCAGGAAAAATCCATTCTTTCTTTCTTTCGTTCTATTACTTGGATCCAATTGGTATCTACGTGATACAAATTGTTATCTGACATCGTCACTCTATTTTGCAGAAGGTTAGAACTAGACCAACAACTGTGCCAACACCAACACTGGCAAAACAGGGTGCGTCTGAGCCAACCATTGGGGCTGTAACTCGAGGAGGAGCAGCGGCAAGAGGCTGTCATAGAGGTCGTAGGAGGACGCCCACTAGAGGCAGAGGACAGACACCTGGTCCATCTAGGAATAGAGTAGTGAATCCTTCACCGACTGATGAGGTAGTGAGAGAGGGCGAGGAAGGGAAAAATCAGCAGGTTCAGGATAAGGAAGTACCACCCCAGCCTACACCAGAGATGATTAATCAGGTTCTTACTTATTTTAGCGGGTTATCTGATTAGGGCCATACACCTCCAGTATTTTCTGCACCAGCACCTCAAGCTCAAGGATTACAACATGCAACTGTTGTGGCTCCACGTATGGATGTATCATTGGAAGTAGGTAGGTTTCCTCGATTGACTACGGGGTCTATAATGATAGGTGATCAACATGAACTTTTCATTATGTTCTTAAAGTTGAAACCTCCAGTCTTCAAGGGTGCTGAATCTGAAGATGCCTATGATTTTCTAGTTGATTATCGTGAGCTTCTAAATATGATGGACATAGTAGAACGAGCGGTGTTGAGTTTGTGACCTATAAGTTTCAGGGGGATACGAAAATGTGGTGGCGGTCGTATGTTGAGTGTCAACCAACACAGGAACCACATATGACTTAGGCATCATTTTCTAGCTTAGTTATGGAGATGTATATACCCCAAACATTGAGGGATAGAAGGACAGATGAGTTCCTGAGCCTAGAGCAAGGAAGGATGCCTGTTGCTGCTTATGAGGTCAAATTTTGTGCACTATCCACGTATGCCACTCAGCTTTACTTCAGTCCACAAGAGCGGATTCGCCGCTTTGTGAAAGGATTGGGGTCATATCTGCAGATCCCAGCCTTACAGGTAGCTGCTACAGCAAAATCCTTTCAGGAAGTGGTTGATTTTGTGATAGAGATAAAGGGGGTGAAGCCAGACAACTTCACCATGACGTCGACATTTAATAAGTTTCGTAAGGGAGGTGAGTTTAGTGGTTCTTACTCCAGAGGGCAGAGTTCAGGAGGTTACCTAGCCCATCCTATTCAGTCTTCACTGCAGGCTTCAGTTGGGGGTCTATCACAGACTAGTCAGCCTTTTTCTGAGAAGGGAGGTTATCCCCAGACTTCATCATTTTTACAGAGACCTATACTTGACTCAAGGAATTGATATGGATGTGGAGAGGCTTGACATATTAGGAAATATTGTCCAAAACAGAGTTACAAACCCCCAGTAGTTAGAGGTAGAGGTGGTCATTATAGAGGACGCTATTCTGTAGGACGTGCTGGCCGAGGTAATGGTGGTCACCAATTCAGTCGTGGTGGCGGGAAATTTTGAACTACTACAGTGCAGCTTGGTAGGGGCAATGGACAAACAGGTGATAGGGCCCATTGTTATCCTTTCCCCGGGTGGTCTGAAGCAGAGCCATCTGATGTTGTTATCACAGGTACTCTTTGGTATGTGATTGCATGGCTTTTGTATTGTTTGATCCTGGATCCATATTTTCATATTTATCTTCCTCATTTGCTACTGGTCTTGATTTTTATTGTGATTTGCTTGACATGCCTATCCGTGTCTCCACTCTTGTGGGTGAGTATGTGATAGTTGAAAAGGTGTATAGGTCTTGCCTTGTGACTTTTGTGGGGAGCAATACTTATGTAGATTTCATTATTCTTAAGATTGTTGATTTTTATGTAATTCTGGGTATGACTTAGCTTTCTCCAAATTTTGCAATCTTATATTGTAATGCTAAAACTGTGACATTGACCAATACTGGGACAAATCCTCTAGTGTGGGAGGGTGACTATATTTCCACTCCAGTTCATGTTATCTCTTTTAGTCGTGCTAAAAGGAAAGTTAGTAAGGGTTTTTTAGCTTTCTTGGCACATCTCAGGGATGATACTTCCAAAGTACCTTCGATTGAGTCCGTTTAGATAGTCCGTGAGTTTCTTGATGTGTTTCCTGCAGATGTTCCTGGTATGCCACCTGATAGGGATATTGATTTTTGTATTGATCTGGAGCCGCGTACTCGCCCCATTTCCATTCCCCCTTATTGAATGGCTCAAGATGAGTTAAGGGAGTTTAAAGCCCACTTGAGGAATTGTTAGGTAAAGGTTTTATTAGACCAAGTGCATCCCCTTGGGGTGCTCCTATTTTATTTGTGAAGAAGAAATATGGAAGTTTTTGGTTGTGCATAGAGTACAGGCAGCTGAATAAGGTAACTATTAAGAACAAGTATCCCATTTCTCGCATTGATGATTTGTTCGATTAGTTATAAAGTGCTTGTGTCTTCTCCAAAATTGATTTGAGATACGGTTATCATCAGTTAAAGATACGAGCAACAGATGTGCCAAAGATTGCTTTTCAAACAAGGTATGGGCATTATGAATTCTTAGTAATGTCTTTTGGGCTTAGGAATGCTCTGCTGCTTTCATGAGCCTGATGAACGCGATTTTTAAGCCATATCTGGACCTTTTTGTTATTGTATTCATTGGTGATATATTGATATACTAAAAAAGCAGGAAAGAATATGAGGAGCATTTGAGAATTGTATTGCAGTTGTTAAGGGAGAAAAAGCTTTATTCCAAATTCTCCAAGTGTGAATTTTGGCTCGATTCAGTGTATTTCTTGGGGCACGTGGTTTCTAAGGATGGAGTGATGGTGGATCCTTCTAAGATTGAAGCAGTGAAGAGTTGGGTATGACCTACTAATGTTGCAGAGGTAAGGATCTTTGTTTGTTTAGCTAGCTAATACCATCGATTTGTCAAGGGATTTTCTTCTATTGCTTCCCAGCTGACAAATTTGACTAAGCAGAATGTTCCATTTGTATGGTCGGACGAATGTGAAGAAAGCTTCCAGAAACTCAAGACCTTGTTGACCACTACACAAATTCTTACCTTGCAAGTGGAAGGTAAGAATTTTATTGTTTATTGTGATGCATCTTATCATGGTTTGGGTGAAGTGCTAATGCAGGAGAGGAATGTAATTGTTTTTGCTTTGAGGCAATTAAAAGTGCATGAACGTAACTATCTGACCCATGATTTGGAGTTGGCTGAATATATATTTGCATTAAAACAATGGAGACATTATCTATATGAGGTCAAGTGGAAGTTTATACAGATAATTGTAGTTTATACAGTATGTGTTACTCAGAAAGATTTGAATTTGAGGTAGAGGAGGTGGATGGAACTATTGAAACACTATGATATTACTATTTTGTATTACCAACTAAAAGCTAATATTGTGGCAGAAGCTTTATGTAGAAGAGAAGGGAGCATGGGTAGTTTATCCCACTTACATGTTTCTAGACGCCCATTGGCTAGCGAGGTTCAGAATTTGGCTAATGACTTTATTAGGCTTGAAGTACTAGAGAAAGGAGGATTTTTGGCCTGTGTGGAGGCAAGATATTTTTTTCGTGACAAGATTAAGGGAAATAAGTGTACTGATGAGAAGCTGAGACAAATTTGAGATATCGTATTGCGAGGAGAGGCTAAAGAGGCAGTAATTGATGAAGAAGGTGTCTTGAGAATTAAGGGAAGGGTATGTGTGCCCCGTGTGGACGATTTGTTTCACACTATTCTTACAGAGGCTCATAATTCAAGGTAGTCTATATATCCTGGATAAACCAAGATGTATCATGATCTAAAGCAACATTTTTGGTGGAGTAGAATGAAGCATGACATTGTTGATTTTGTTTCCCAATGCCCGAATTGTCTGCAGGTAAGTATGAACACTAGAGGACTAGAGGGACCTTTCAGAGAATGCCCATTCTTGACTAGAAGTGGGAGAGAATTGCAATGGATTTCGTAGTTGGTCTTCCAAAGACATTGGGTAAGTATGATTCCATTTGGGTAATTGTTGACAGGTTAACT
The DNA here is from genome assembly GCF_036512215.1 of Solanum lycopersicum. Lineage (NCBI taxonomy): Eukaryota > Viridiplantae > Streptophyta > Magnoliopsida > Solanales > Solanaceae > Solanum > Solanum lycopersicum. The sequence continues at coordinate 28,476,110 of NC_090800.1, forward strand.
AAGACTGCTCACTTCATTCCGGTCAAGATGATTTACAATGCAGAGAAGTTAGCCAAACTCTATATCTCGGAAATTGTTCGATTGCATTGAGTTCCACTTTCCATCATATCAAATAGAGGTATGCAATTTACTTCTAAGTTATGGAGGACCCTACATGTTGAACTACGTACTAGATTGGATCTTTGTACTGCATTTCACCCTCAGACCGATGGGCAGTCTGAGCAAATAATTCAAGTGCTGGAGGATATACTTCGTGCGTGTGTGATAGTTTTTTATGGTCATTGGGATAAATTCTTACCTTTCACAGAGTTTTTGTACAATAATATCTATCACTCAAGTATTGATATGGCCCCATTTGAGGCACTGTACGGGAGGAGATATAGGTCTTCGATCGGTTGGTTTGATGCATTTGAGGTTAGACCTTGGGGTATTGATCTTCTGAGCGAATCATTAGAGAAAGTGAAATTTATTCAAGAAAAGCTTTTAGCCGCTCAGAGTTGGCAGAAGGAATATGAAGATCGAAAGGTTAGAGACTTGGATTTTATGGAGGGTGAACAAGTTTTGTTGAAGGTTTCACCCATCAAGGGTGTGATGTAGTTTGGTAAGAGAGGTAAGCTAAGTCCGAGGTATATTGGACCATTTGAAGTACTTAAGCGCGTGGGGGAGGTTGCCTATGAATTAGCCTTGCCTCCAGGACTGTCAGGAGTGTACCCGGTGTTTCATGTGTCTATGCTGAAAAAATATCGTGGTGATGGATACTACATTATTCGTTGGGATTAAGTTCTTCTTTATGAGAATCTGTCTTATAAGGAGGAGCCTGTTGCTATTCTATATAGGGAGGTTCGCAAGTTGAGATCAAAGGAGATTGCATTTATCAAGGTTTAGTGGAAGAATCGTCCAGTTGAAGAGTCCACTTGAGAGATTGAGGTTGATATGCAAGAATGATATCCACATCTTTTTACAGACTCGGGTACTTTGTCCCGCCCTTGCCTTTCTTCCTATGATCGTTTGAGGATGAACAAAGGGTAAATTGATATCTATTGTAACGATCATTTTTTATCGTTTTGAGCACTAGAACTTTTTATGTCACAAAATACTTTCCGATAGATTTAAATGGTTGTTTTGGACTATTCATAACTACAATAATAGAAATAATGGGGTATTTCTAATAACTTAATTAGTTGGTGGTTAAAGAATATAACATTAAAATTAGTAGAATTTAATATTTAGTAACCCATAATTTATGCCTATATAATTTATACCCATATGTATAACTAATAATGAAAATTAATTAATTAGTTAAAGAAATAAGGGTTGTTATTATTTAATATTAAAGATAGGCGGCATGCCCTCTTCTTCTTGTTCGTAGCTCCGCCGACCAGTTTGTTAACAAGATTACATTTTAATCCAAGCCAATTCCTATTATGTTATAAGTACTTATAGTTGGTTTCCAATAATTTCTTTATTATTATGGTGAGATTATTGTCATTACATATGTTGTTTGGAAATAATTGAATTGAGAAAATATAGTTTTATTATAATGATAAACTAATTAATAAGATTTGAAGTTACAATTTATAGGCAGCTTGTGGATTAATTATCTTAGTTTATATTTTTAATAAATTGTAGTATATAATTACGATATAGTATTGGCCAAGAATTTAAAAGTTAAGGAATATGATATGTTTCTGTAGGAATTTGTTATTTTAGAAACTTGAGGTTACAGTGATTATACAATACCACTTGGTAATTTTATTAGTTTTAATGTATTAAATTGAATTAAAACATTATTTATTTATTCACGTGAGTTAGTGTTCTTGGCATTATTTTGAGACTTCTTAATGCACTAATATTAATAAATGCCAAGGTGAATTAAGGTAAGGGTCATATTGTTATATTTAATATTACTATTAGTAGTATTAGTGTTATTGAGTTTAGACGAGAGAGTGAGAGGAAATTGGTTTCATGGTGTTGCATGCCTGCCAGTGGTTTCGTAACTAGTGGCCTAATTTTAATATTATAAATTTTATTATGATATAAGAAATAAAAGTTTGATATATTGAGATAGGTAATTAAATATTTGGTGTATTATACTATATGATTATTATTAAAATTGTGCTTGGTGGAGGAATTAAGACTTACTCTTAGGTTTGAATTTTACGAAATATATATATAAAGTTAGGTGAATTTTAGGTCTAGGCAAGACATAAAGTTATATGATGTTTGTGGACTCGTTAACTTACAAATATTCATATATATATTTGATAGATTGGAAAGGTTCAGAAGCATTGAGGAAAGGAAAAGTATTGTAAAAGTAGCTTGCGTGACTCCGGTTCTTCGGTGGAGGTAGGTTATGATTTATTTCTATGTGATAGATAAACTCTAAATAGATATTTATATGTATTGAGTGATATTGTAAAGTCTCCTATGTACTTGATTGTGTGGTTGTATGTCTTGATTGTGTGGTTTGTGGTTGGCCTAAAATTATGAGACTATTGAATTACTAATCTAGAACCCTCTCTATTAAAATGACACATTGAATAAAGAAGGCTTGCTGACATAAAATAATGAGATAATTGGATCGGAGTGTCACATTTCGACACGATATTATGGGATCAGAGTGTCACGTTCGGACACGGTATTATTGGATCGGAGTGTCACGTTCCGACACAATAACAGTAAAGGCAAGGAATATTGAATTAACTTAATACACCTAATCTCAAGGAATCTATTTTCCAAATGAGTATGGTGTGGAGACATGAGTCCTCATAGGTGTTCATGATATTGTGATTGATGGTTCACCTATTATGTTTTTGTTGTTTTCAATGGTTCATGTGTTTGTTTCTTGCTAACTGTTAAGTATTGTAGGTGATTTTATATTATTATGCATTATATATTGATTTCAATTTTGAGTTGACCGAAGATACCTACTATGTACGTGTTGCTTGTACTTACCCCTACTTGTATTTTCTCCTTTGTTCTTTTGTGGAGTGCAGCAAGTGTACCATCGACTTCGACTCTCCCTCAGCTCTAATCAGTCTCTAGAACATTAGAGTTCAGGGTGAACTATTATTTCTAGCTCGTGCTGGATTCTTGCATTCACCTCTTGATGTCTTTGCATTTCGGACATGGACCATCTTTTTACTTATTTTGGTTTCTTAAATACTCTTACACTTGGTTATTTGAGGATAGGTGTTTTTGTTGTGATGATTTCCAGATTTTGGGGATAATAAATGTTAAACTTTAGAAGCATATTTAATTGGTTAAATTTGTATGTTTTGGATCTTCCGCATTATTTTTGTTATTCATAGTTGAACTATTGGTAAATGTTGGGGTTCAGATTTGTTGGTTCGTTCACCTAGAAGGTTAAGTGTGGGTGCCAGTCACGACTCGATTTGGGTCGTTACAATATCATCTCTATCTATCACAACGACACTATCACCGACTTAGTTTTGGTAGATATACTGGATGTATATTTTGTTCTAGTTATGGACAGGGTCCATGCTTGTTATGCCTTAGTTGAATGAAGAGTTGGAGTAGTAAAGTTTCTGTTTCACAATGAGAAGGTTTTAAAGTAAAAGATGTAACATCTCGCAACTAGAAAGACCTATGAAGGAGTTTAGAATCATGAAATACTTATTTATGGGAAGTGTAAAAGAAATCTTGAAACTTAAGTAATTGAAAAGTTAGTTTTTGTTCATCTTCAAACGGCCATAACTCCTAGATCAGAAGGAATTCAGTATAGTTCTATATATGGTTGGAAATCTCTCATAAAGATCTTTCCAAATCCAAGATTTCAAGATTTAAATTTCGTATGAGTGATTTATGCTCTTTGGAAATTGGGCTATCGAAACAAAGAAAATTGCCCAAATTTTGATTCATAAAGGGTAGTTTGGTCGTTTCTTTATCCTATTAATTTATTTAGTTTTTTATAATCAAGTCAAGAGTCTAAGTTTAACTAGATCAGCTTACACTTCTAAAAAAAGAGTTAGCCTTTTGATAGAAAAGAAAAGATGAGGAGAAAGATGAGAAAGGAGAAGGGCGTTCAAGATTAGTCAAAATCGTCGAATTAACTTGTGGATTTCGTTAGGGTTGATATCTATAGAGGTATGTGGGTATATCTCAACATGGGATCCATTCCCCTAAATGCCAAGCATGGTTTATTCAGCGTATTTTCATTCCAAAAAGATTAGATTTTGAATAATCCCGAATTATTTTTTCTTGAATTTCTTTCATTCTCTAACATGAGTTGAGATATAGGAGTTGTTTGATTATATAAGATTTATTCTTGAATTTATTGGGTTCGATCCTCATATATATTATGTGGGAACTTAAATATCTGTGAATTTGATGAAAGAAATCGAAAAAGAACGATTTAACGTCAGAAAAATGAGATGAAAATTCTTCAGGCGTAACCTTGGGGGGGAGGAAGGTGAGGCACACCCAATTTGCACCAAATAGCCTGGGGCAACGCGCCTGTAATGCGCTATTTTGGTGCCTCAGTTAGCTAGGGGTGGTGCGGTGCACCCAGCACACGCCGAAGTCGGCAATTTTTGTTGACTTTTCGTAAGTTAGTATGATTAAGCATTTTTAACGTGCACTCTAAATGACTTCCTATCATATAGAAATCATCTAGAAACATGAATTACCACCTTGAATCCATAAGTTCAAATTCACAGAGAGTTTAGATCCAAGACTAGAAAGTTCATAAAGTCTTTTAAGAAGTCTTATACAAATACTTTTAAACTTTGTTTTAATACATAAAGATCTAGTTGAGTGAAGATTAAAGTTAAGAAGAAGAAATTCATTCCAAGTTCCATAACTCTTTTACGAACGTTTTAAAAGCGTTTCTAAGACTTATGTTTGAGTTCAGTTCAGAGTGAAGTTAAGCCTTTTCTTTAAGAAAGTAAATGGGGACTAAGTATTCCCAAAGGAGTGCAAAATTTTTTCACATTTAAATAAGAATGGAACATATAGTTCCAAAGAGTGTTCGTGCTAGTTTTTCAGAAAAACAGTAATAGCTTTCAAAATAAAGCAAGCAGGGTAAATTGAGAGTTCCAAAGTAGCCTTTGAGCTAAGTTATGAGCATTAATCTCAAATCATAGAAGTAAGTATGTTTTTTTAAAAAACACAACAGCTAATAAAATAATATTTTTTGGAGAAGTATTGAGCACCAATATGGGGGAGTGTTCGGATAACAACTCCTTTCCCCATAAACAATGTACCCACCATAGGTATAAAAGGGTCATAATTTTTAGATGATTTCTTTAGTACTTTTTATCATAGACTAGTGGATCCATTAGGAAGTTCAAGTCAGATATCGATTGCATGATGTAGGATGGACCTGGAAGCCTAAGGCAAAATGTTGTATCATCACCCTAGCTCTTAAGAAATGGTTAAGAGTTCGAGAAATTCTTGCAGAAGTCAAATGTATTGATATATATACAACACTGTATTCATATTTTTACATACATCTCAGAGTTATTTGTATCCTTAAATACATTCGGAATTTACAACATGTTTTTTTAACAACTTTTCTTTATATTGCACTTTTTTTTGTATTGCTTTATATTGAAATGAGTCAGTATTATTGAGTTACGTTATTCACGAGGAGAGAAAATCCAAGGTATGTGTTCCTTCATACTCTCTTAAAGCATAAGTTATTTTGGAGTTCCAACTTACATACTCGTACATTCTATATACTGACGTTTGTTAGCCTGTATACTATGACGATGAAGACATAGGTAATGAGGATTGGTATCTAGCGCATCATTGATCTAGTTTAGAAATCAAGACCCAGTTGGTTAGCCTCCTTGCATTCGAGAGGACATTTTATTGCTTTCTAGTTAGTTCATAAGCTTGTTGCGGGGTTTGTCCCAACCTCCATCTCAGTCATTTTAGATACTTCATAGAGATTTAGTAGTTCAGTTGTCTCTACACTGTTACTTCAAACATTATTTGAATACCTGAGTTTCCATTTGGAATAAGTACTTATATATTTCATAGAGCTATATTTCTCCTATTTAAGTTTTATGCTAACTTAAGTAAGCCAGGCCAAGGGTCCGCTCGAGGAAACAAATGGTCATTGAGAATCGTCCACGCTCCGGGTATCGTCTCGGGGTGAGGAAAATATTATTTCACCATTGTTTAATGGTAATTTTATTTCATACCTTAAGGTCATAAAGTTATTTTATAAGGTTGTATCTATCACTTAGTTCGATTTAATGAATCTAGAGTAGAGACAACACATCTGTCTAGTTCGTTCCAGTTTTGTGTGAGTTTCTATAGGTTTTTCGTCATGATATTCATTGTGTACCTCCCGTGAGAAAAATATACTTTAAAAGAGATACTGTTATTGAGACTGAACGAATTTCTTCATCTAGAATGAATCAAGCTAAGTTAAACGAATTAAAATATATTTGAGAGATCTTTTTTATAAGGGTTTCATCTGACAAAATATCTAACTTTAGGGGCGCTCTAGTATTATTCGTGAGGAAGAATGATTGTTTCGTTTATATGTATATATTAAATAATTCAAGTTATCTACGTCACTATATAGAATTAACCCAAAACTATATGCATAAAGATACCTCGCAAAACCTTGACATCATAAGTACAAATTTGTGTTAACAAAAAAGAGTAGAAGTCATAAAAGTGGACCGAAACAAAGTTGTCTCAAAAAGAATAAAATGAACTTTACAAGGTTCATAAGGAGACAAACATGTACAGGATGTCAAGTGCTCACTCTTCTATGGTCCATGCGTCTAATAAGACTGATCCTCGTGAATTCACATATTCAAGCTCAACTTAGTGTAAATAGAAGTTGTAGCCTAGCATTAGGTCGATCGTGCACGCTCAAAATAATAAGGACGGAGCTTATCCTTTTGAAACGATCTCTGAAATCTACCACAATATCAAGAATACGATCACAACAATAATACAGTCATACATACACTAAAAACACATAAAACTTAGATGGAGAAATATTAGAATCAAACGAGATTTGTGCGACCAGCGCTGGAATTTTTTTTATTCTACTCAATCAATAGGACCTATAATATTCATTAAATTCATGTACAGAAAGTTTACTCAATTTGGGGCCTAAGATAGTGAAAACAACAATCAAGCAATAAATTAACAATACTAAAAACTCAAGATGACTATTCAAGGTTCGTGTAAAAAATGACAATTCAAGGTTCAAAAACTCAAAAATACTAAAAATCACATAAAAACTATAAGAACGACAAGATGACCAAATTATAAGTCTCATCTAGGAAAACATTAAACAATGAATAAGAGGCATAACAATTAATTACATATAGTTCATTACAATTCAGAAATTTTGTACTATAGTTTCCATATCACATGGAGTGAATTCCACAATTTGTTTTTAATAACTCATTGAGTTTATAAGAACTTTATTTATTATTGTTTTAATAAGTATTTTCCTACAGTTTATGTAATAATTTTGCTTCTAAAAATGTTTGATGGGTTACTTAATTGGTTATCCACGTGGAAGCTTTCGTGGGTCTCCCTCATGATGCTTTATATTTGGACAAGCAATCTAAATATTATACGAGTTTATGTCACAAAAAGGTATAATCTATCTAATGTGAATTTTTAAAGTAAACTCATATTGTACACTCAATGTTTCACTTTAAAAAATTGATTATTATTAATCACAAAAATGGACAACAAGTAAATTGTAGCTTCACCTCTAAACTACGTTAACATGAAAAGAGAAATAGAGAGATTATTCTTATGTAATAAATGTTAATTGACCAGATTTTGATTTTTAAAAATGTCCAAATACGAGGAATACAATTATCATATTTCAAAAGAGTAAATTCAATATTAAATATCATATTAAATATTTTATCACATATATTCAATCATATTTGCCCTCTTTTAAAATTAGTTCTCTATATATACACCTTAACATTTTATCCCTCAAGCTGAATTTCGTCTTTACTCTCATTTGGGAGATTTTTGTTGAATAAGTTTGATTTCTTTATATCTTCATATAAAGTTATATACATGACGTCGTAAAGATCTTGAATTAAAAATTTGCCGCGAAATAATTCCGTGTGTGGCTATAATTAGTAGCGCTCAAATTGTGGTATGTATTCTTCTAACAATGTTTAATTTCTCAATAGTTTTTACTTGTTACTTAAGATGCATGAATAATTTGAGAAATTTTTGGGTAATTTTTTTGAAATTTCTTTTTTTGGAAACTCCACTCATCCTAATTATAATAAAAAAAAGTTGTTCACCATTTATTTATTTCTAGTGATATTTTTTACGTGATTTTTTCTTTATCATTTATAATTTCTAAAACCATTTTGTATGAATAATTTTATAAAGCAAAAGAAATTATAAAATTTATGAACAGACTCTTTAATCCATTTCTTTTAATTGGATAAGTCAAAGTTAGAAAATTTTTGCTAAGGAAAAATTTTCTTTACCTAATTACTATATTATATTATTCAAAAAAAAAATAAGTTTCATTTATAGGTTTTAAAAAACCAACTCTATAACACAAATTATACTAGCACCCACTCCAATATAAAGTCATCCAATAAATGTAACATTCTCAGAACTTTATTCCTTATTTACCACAGTATAGTGCTTTAATTTTTTATGATATTTTAAATATCTAGTTTTAGAAACAAATTTAAGGGCATTTTGTCAAATCTGGGGAGCACCCCTAGAAGTAACCGGTGTCGTCATCCTCGAAGAGAACTAAGACTAACCTCTTAAGATTCGCCATTACATTTCATAGGTTAAAAAAAAGCAGAAAATTAAAAATTTTCGTCTACCTCTACTTGATGAGGTTTACATAGAATTCTCGCATACACATAATATATACATGAGGAGATTACATAGACTGCTCGCATAGAAAGCACTACATAGGTTTCTACATTTATTTCACATACATAATATAGCAATCTAATCTCATAGGAAGTTTAGGATAAGTTTCACATATAAACCCTCTAAATAAAATACAACATTCGCCCATAACCCTTACTTCATTACGACAAAGGTAACATCTAGGCATATACAATAATAGTCTTTAAATGAAAAGGAAAGAACTAAATGTCTTTAAACTAGGACAACATCAATAGCTAGATAGTGGCATCGTCCTCAGAAAGTGAGGACCTAACGAACTTGGAGAATGAGAGTCAAGTTATCCAACTGGCCCTTCTAGAAGCTCAGTGGTCGGAACCTACATAATTGTAGAAACATCGAAATATAGGTTAGGTCACACTTTTACTATGTATGGGAATATGAAAATAAACCATTTGAAATCATGCTAAATGGGACATTTGTTTAAAATCATGCTAAGTTACTTTGAAAAAGCCTTATGCACAATCAAGAACACTCACGGGTCAATAATCACATATTCCTTAAGACAATATCATGTTCAACACAAGACCAACATCATCAAGTATAACTAGGTGAACATGTACCATAACATAATTGAGTACATAACCAAACCAACTTCAACATCATGATATAACCAAAAAGTGCATATCATATGTTCATAACATTACAACATATACAAGACTCTCACTCATAACCTAACATCATGTCCCTAAGTGCAATGACCAAGTGAGTCCCCATAACCTTACTCAACCAAGTAAATCGAACGTTGGAATATAAGCAATGTCTAGACTCATATAACATAATATTAAGAGTAACTATTATCATACATTGCGATATAGACTAGTGGCATGCTCATAAATGAAACTAGCATCGTATAGTATCATCAACATGTAAACACAACATATGAATATCAGTCACTTTAAAAGAGCATAAGAACATAAGAACGTCCTCATAAGACTTCCCTCAAAGGAAAACTACTGCAATGTATAGGTATAGTCCCATAACACTACCTAGACTAAGTCAAACTCCTTAAGTCATCTTAGTTTAAGTTCACTTTATTACATCACTTTACTTTTAGAAACACTTTCCTTAACTGACAAAGAGTATAAGAGCTGAATGCGGAATTTTGTGTCAATAAACCCTACACCAAACAAAGATGGACTACTTTCCAAGGAAGTAACAAAACATGAACATAACATTCTAGGTGGATCCACTAGTAAGTATTCCTATGGGGGAAACATAATCAAGAACTAGGAGATATACTTCGGACCCTCTTTATGTCCTTTGCATTATAGTCTCCAATATCATGATTACAATAGTGAACCTACCTTCCATACTTGGGAAGGGACACTCCTCACTTCTAGTTCACTCGATGCTAAGCTAAAGTCCCTTTTTGAAATGTATTAAAGCCTTTACTAACTTAGTATACGTCGTAGAGGACTAATGCTTTGTATAGTATCATCATTACCGCATTAGGAATTGCATGAGATTGTCCTTTCATTGCAACCCTTCATTTGTGAGGCTAACACGTTATAATCATCGTGTCATAGTAAGGCACATAGGTAGTTAATAACAAACCTTATATTAATACATCTTTATCATAATATCACAATCCATATAGTCAATCATTTCAATTACATTCGTCATACAATCATCTATATAATGTAATCACAAACAACACTTCAATTAAACATCATCATTATGTACTAGACATCATAATTGCAGTAAAGGATTCAAGATCATAAAGTCTTACTCATTAAAATTCATAAGACTCCTTTAATGTTATTACCATCAACCAACTATATTCACCCATCAAAAGACTTAATAACATCATACAATAGTAATCTATACAAAATTTAACTCAATTGTTTCATCACTAACCAACTGTACATAAATTCATAACCTAGGGATAGGGGAATAGGGTTAATCATGAGTTACTCAAGAAATTTATCCAATCCAAACAATGAATTACCCTAGTCTGTTCATGAGTGAAATAGAATAGATAAAACAAGTCTAACAATCAACACATTCTTCAATTCCCATTAATTCATAAGCAAGATCTAAGATGTGGAGAAATAGTGGAAAGAGACATGTTCCAAAGAAAACACTAATAATTAAAATCAATTACTCAATAATATACACTTAATTAGCCATGGGTAATCACAACTAGTCATAATTAATCATCCATTTAAAGTTAAGAAGAAAACCGTTGGAGTTAGGTGATTTAGAAATCAACTTTGAAAGGACCTCTTGGGGAAAGGAATACCTAGAGTGAAAAACCAATACCTTAATGAAGTTTTATCCACTAAATTTTAGAAGAAAAGTTGTGAACTTAGTCTTTTTCTCTAAACTTCATTTATCTTTTAATGGAGGTTAAGTTGAGAGAGAAAGTAGAGAGAGGTGAGAACTTTTGGGTTTTGATTTGGGGATTTGATAGTTTGAGTAAAAATGCCTTACAGCTGATCTAAAACCAATATATACTCATCCCTAAATTTACCCAAAATACCCCTCACTTAATTGGGTCTTTTGGAGAAGTCAAATTGACTTAATAATGATGAGAACTAATCTGGGAAGTGTCTTCGTGTCGTGGGGTAATTTCACATCTTTTTTCGAAAAATCCGGTTTGAGGCAGAATACCCCATGGAAACCCCGCATCCCATGGAAAATTCTTGCCTTCCTTGTGTTGGCTCTGGATCTTGTCTTCCGCAAGCTGCTTTGGCAACTTGCTTGCCAATGTTTAGGTCCTACTCAAGGACCTCTCGAATGTTTCTTGGGCAGTCATTATTGAATGTATGGATCCTTTATACTAATATTGTACCTATTTAAAGTCTTTGTAAAAGTTTTAGACTCCTTATGACACTCCCAGAACTTCACCAATCATAGGGAAGTCTACTAGTTCAATTTTGCTAGTTTCCAGACGTCAAGGTATTTCATTGACACTAAGACTCTAATACTTCTAAATAAACTTTCTTAGGTTAGTCTAGGTATGGAAATATAATTTTAATAATAATTAGGTTGGTGAGACTCTAGTCTAGGTCATGGAACTTCCTGAGTGTTAGATTATCCCCCCCCCCCCCGCATTAGCAACATTCGTCCCCGAAGGACACAAAAATCTCTTGAAGTGAAAGTATTGAGTCAATGATTGCAACGCAACCAACAAAAAAAAGAAAAACATAATCATAATGGATCAAAACTCAAATAAACATAATAACATGACATTTACATATAGCAACTCAAAACATCAATTACTCTATATAGGAGCACCATATAACCACATGAAGAATTTCATTCTCAACATCGACATGAGCTCAACAACACATAAAGAGTCACTTATGCAAAGACTCATTTAAAAACACATAAACATGCTCAATATCATTTTATTAAAGCAAAAAATTACCAAATATCACTAATAAGTGAAATTCAAGCATATGAAGATCTTTCCATGAAAACTCGTTTTAGCAAAACTTTTAAGATATTTATACATTTCTTTGCAAAACAAATCAAATTCAATTTTTACTCATTACATTAGTTATAAATAGAATAGCTAACCTTAATTAGCAAAGATATCACGATAAAGGAACTTCATGTTAGACTCGGCCTCCCATGTTGCTCCCTCAACTAGGTGGTTCTTCCATAACACCTTTACAGAAGATACCTCCTTCTTCCTCAACCTCGTCACTTTCCTATCAAGAATTTCAATCGGAACCTCTTCATAGGAGAGATTCTCTTACACATCTTGGCCTTCAATATGAAGAATGGACTCCGGGTCAGCAATGCACTTCTTAAGAGTGGAGACATGGAATAATGGATGAACCTAAGCTAGTTAAATAGGTAATATCAACTCGTATGCAACCTTACAAAACCTTTGCGAAATTTCATAGGGACCCACATAGCTAGGAATTAACTTCCCTTTCTTGCCAAATCTCATTGACCCTTTCATAGGTGAAATTTTCCAATACACTTTATTACATTCCTCAAACTCTTACTCTCTTCTCCGATCGATTCCTTATAATATGAACTTTCTCCAATTTCTTAAAGATCATTTCAGGACCAAAGAGTGAAGACTTGCCTACTTCAAACAATCTAATCGGAGATCTACATATCCTACCATATGAGGCCTCAAAAGGAGCCATAGACATAGTCGAATGGTAACTATTATAATAAGAGAACTCAAACAAAAGCAAGTATTAGTCCCAACCTAACTTGAAATCAATTACACAATCTCTAAGTATATCCTTAAGGTTTAAATAATACAGCTTGACCATCCGTTTGGGGTTGAAAAGAAATTTGTAACTTCACTTGAGTACCTAACCCTATTTTTTAGACCTCCAAAATTGTGACGTAAGTTGAGCGCATCTATCCGAAATGATGGATTAAGGGATCCCATAATTAATTACAAGATCATCAATATAAATCCTTGCATACTCTTCGGCCGAATAAGTAGACTTAAAGGGATAAAGTGAGCGGATTTCGTTAACCTATCCACAACAACAAATATAGATGCATTTTGCCTTCATGTCCGAGGCAGACCAACTACAAAGTCTATATTAATATATTCCCACTTCAATGAGGGAACCTATATTTCTTGAAGTAAGACACTTGGCTTTAGGGTGTTGGAAATTGGCACACTTTGCAACAAATTCTGCTATGTCCTTCAAAACTACTCTCCAAGGTAGTGATTCATCTTTGTAGCACCTAGATGAATGGAATAATGGGAACTATGAGCTTCCTCTAGGATCCGGTTTCTAAAATCATCTACATTGGGCATACACAACCTCTTTTGGTACCTCAAGACACCATCCCCTCATAAGAAGAATGAGTCATTGAGCTTTTCAATAACCGATTCCTCTAAATAGATCAACAATGAATAAAGGTGTTTCTTATACTTCACCTCATCTACCAAAGATGATTCAGAGTTCTAATGGATCCTAAAACCACTATTTGGAGAATCTTCTAATCAAACACCCAATCGAGACAACCTCTTTTGGTACCTCAAGACACCATCCCCTCATAAGAAGAATGAGTCATTGAGCTTTTCAATAACCGATTCCTCTAAATCGATCAACAATGAATAAAGGTGTTTCTTATACTTCACCTCATCTACCAAAGATGATTCAGAGTTCTAATGGATCATAAAACCACTATTTGGAGAATCTTCTAATCAAACACCGAATTGAGACAACCTATGGACATCTTTTACTACGTCTTTCTTACCCTCTTTAACATGAGGCCTACTACCCATTGTCATACAACTTACAGAATCCGCAACCATGTTGGCCTTGCCAGGTGTTAGAGAACACTTATGGCGTAATCGTTAAACAATTCCAACCCCCTTCGTTGTCAGTGATTTAACTCCTTTTGAGTAACCACTCTTGTGGTCAATATACAGATAAACATGAATACCGTATATGTAGTGCCTCCATTTTTGCAAGGCAAACACCACGTCCTCCAATTCAAGGTCGTTTCTTGGCTAATTGTTCTCATTCACCTTGACTTGTCTAGAGACATACACTATAACCTTCTCGTGTTGCATAAGGATGCAACACAATCCCACTAAGGATGCATTAATATATACAACAAAACCCTTGGTACCCTCCAGTAAAGTCAACACCGGAGCGGTGGTAAGACTATCTTTTATGATTTGGAAGATCCTTTTGCATGCCTTTAACCACTTAAATTTCACATTGTTTTGGGTCTATGTAGTCAAAGGAGATACAATGGATGCAAAGGCATCCACAAACCTCCTATAGTACCCATGTACACCCAATAAACTTCTAATGTCGGTTGGAGTAAATGGTCTAGTACAATTTTTAACCTCCTCGGTTTTCCTTGTATCGACTTCAACTCCCTCACTAGAGATGATATGGCCAAGAAACACCACCGACCTCAACCTAAACTCACATTTGCTATACTTGGAAAATAGTTATTTTTTAAGCACTTATAACACCACTTTAAAATTGTCTATATTTTCACCATCATTTTTCGAATATACAAATATGTCGTCAATGAAGATGATTACAAATAAACTTATGTAACTTCGAAACACCCTATTCATGAGGTACATAAAAGTCATCAGGGAATTAGTGAGACCAAAGCACATTAGTCTAAACTAATAGTGACCAAATCATTTTGAAAAGGTCGTTTTGGGAATATCTTCATCTCTCACTCTAAGTTGGTGATATCCCGACCTCTAGTCAATTTAAGAAAAGTACCTTGCCCCTTGGAGTTCACCAAAAAAGTCATCAATCCAAGGGAGAATATACTTATTCTTAATGGTTACCTTATTTCTCTACTGGTGATCAATACACATCCTAAGCGATCAATTCTTCTTTTTAAAAATAGAACCGTAGCACCTCATGGGGAAATACAAAGTAGAATGAAGCTTTGTCTAGTAAATCTTAGACCTTATCCTTCAACTCATTTAAATCGGCCAGAGCCATCCAACAACGAGGAATTGAAATGGGATTTGTATACGGTAATAAGTCAATACCAAAGTCAATTTCCCATTCTGGACGAATTCTAGGAAGATCATTAGGAAATACCTCTAGAAATTCCGTTACTACGAGGACTAACTCAATGGGAGGAACTTTAGAGTTTAAATATTTAACTCTCACAATATGGTATAAATACCCTTTAGAGATCATCTTACAAGCCTTTAGACAAGAAATGATATGACCTCTAGGAGTAGAACTTCCCCCCTTCAACTCAAAGACAAGTTCATTTGGAAACTTGACCACTCTTGTCGTACAATCAATGGAAGTAAAGCAAGCACGCTACAAATGCATTCCCATAATGAGATCAAAATCAACCATATTAAGTTTTTATAATTCAACATAGATAACTATATTGGGAAACATTATAGGATAATTTATATACACCCTTTTTGCAATCACCGACTCACTTATCGCGGTAGTCACCATAAAAGGTTCATAACAAATATCAGACAAAATATCAAACATTCTAGCTACCAAGGGGGTAACAAATGACAAGGTAGTACCCGTATAAAGTAAAGCATAAACTTTTATAGAGAAGAATTGTAACATACATGTTATCACATCGGGAGAACTCTCTTATTTACCCCTAGAGAAGAGAACATAAAAGCGATTCTCTCTTGGAACATCAACATTAGAACCACTTTCCTTTTCTTACTCATTACTCTTGTCTTTCCTATTTCTATTAGGGCAATCCTTGACCTTGTTACTACTTTTAGCACACCCATTGAAATTGTCCATCCCAACTAGGAATTAAGAAAATGCTTTTTACCACACTTCCAACAAGTTGGTTTCTTGGTTAGTTAACTAGTACCTATTGCCTTTCGAGACTTACGTTAGAAAACCTATCATCATGAGCCTTGGGAAATTTGGAAGGAACTTTATTGAAGAACCTCTTCTTTAATCTAGGCTTGTCTTTAGTTTCCAACATCCCCTTTGAAGAACAACTTAAAAGGACATGACCCTCTTGGCCTCTATATTCTTCCTCCTTACCCTACTTTCTTCCAATTGTTTAGTATGAAACATTACACAATAGAAATTCATATTATGATAAAGCATAGCCAAACAACATTGTTCCGCCAAGTCATCAGACACTCTCGTAAGAAAATGACTCATCTCTTTCCTTTGGTTAGCACCTAACGATGCTGCATACTTCTACGACTTAGTAAACATCAAAGAGTAGCAAAGTACACTCATACCTCTTGACAAAGGTTGATGAATGCTTCCACCTTATCTTCCCTCATATTTCTAATAAATAATCTATCAAGTAAAGCCCTTTTGAAGATCTCCCATGTCACCAAACCACTTCTTAGCACCCTATTATCTCTCAATTGTGTGTACCAAACTTGGGCCACATCTTTTAGTTGATAGGCCACCAACTCGACCTTCTTAATTGAAGTGACACCCATCGCAAGTAGGATCATATAGACCTCATCAAGGAAGCCTTGAGGATTTCCTAAGCATGACATAGTCTCTTATTCATTAGTGTGGCGTTCTTCACAATTATGAATAAGAATTTACATAAATGTGGTTTAGTGTGATATCGATCCTAAATATATTCAACCACATTTTCTGATACAAAGTTTTGTCACATCTGGGGAGCACCTCCTAGAAGTAACTGTGTCATCGTCCTCGAAGAAGACTAAGAATAACCTCTTATAATTAATTATTACATTTCATTGTATAAAAAGGTGGAAAGTTAAAGCATTTAATCTACATCTACTTCATGAGATCTACATGGACCTCTCGCATACGCATAATATACGAGCTTACATAGGCCCCTCTTTATTAAGCACTACATAAGCTTCTAATATTATTTCACATACATAATATTGCAATATAATCTCATAGGAATTCTAGGATAAGTCTCATATATACACCATCTCAATGTAATGCAATATCGGGCATAACCCTTGTTTAAATACAACAAAGGCGAGATATAGGCATATACAAGAATCATCTTCAAATCAAAAGGAATGAACACAATGTATTTGAACTAGAACAACATCAATAACTTGATAGTGGCATCATCCGGGGATGGTGAGGACCTATGGGACATGGACAAGGAGAGCCCAAGTTATATTCAAATGGACCTTGTAGAAGCTCAACAGTCGGAACCTACATAATTGTAGAAATACAGAAATATGGGTTAGTAAGCAGTTCTACTAAGTATCGGAATATTCTTATAATACATTTGAAATCATGCTAAATGGATCATTTGTTCAAAACCTTGCTATGCTACTTTTAAAAAGCCTTATGCACAATCAAGAACACTCATGTGTCAATAATAAAATATTCCTTAAGACAATACCATGTTTAACACAAGACCAACATCATCAAGAAAAACCAAATCAACATGTACCATATCATAATTGAGTACACAACCAAACAAAGTTCAACATCATGATATAACCACAAGCATATATAAGATATTTGTGACACTTCAAAAATCCAAGAAGTGTCTAAAAGCCTAACATAAGGGTCATGAAGTCTAGAGACTGTTTTATGGCGTATTTCAATATTTTATAAGTCAATTAGGAAGTATAGAAACAAAAACATCCAAGAACATCCATGACATCCGGAAACTAGTTCTAGGATGTACTATCGTGCCTAACCCTATTTAACTAGCTCTTAGGAGTCAAAAATTCATTAATATTGGTAAAGGGTAGCTATAAAAATGTGTGCAAGTTAATTAATGCTTGAAAATTTTTGGTTCAACTCCCCAAGTCCCACCCAAGGGACCTTATGGAGGACCCTTGGTGACAACACTATCTGGGCAGTGTGCACGCATGAGAATGCAATCGACGGGGCGTGTGTTGATCGATGGGGTGTCAATGCCAACCATGACCAAAACATAGAAATTTTGTTTGAGGCCATCACCTGCACACATTTTGACAAGAACGATGGACGTGCAACACCGAAGGGCACAGTGACCGTCTACTCACAAACGGATGGTCGATCGGGGTCTCATCTAAGACTGTCAATTTTCTTGCACGTTTTAAGTTAAGTCATATATAATTAATTAAGGTATTTGGTGGTTTTTAAGTGGTTCATGGAATCCTAATTAACTAATTTAACTCCCCAAATAAAGAACCCAACCCCATTAATCTAATTACAACTTTCAGAACAAACTCTTTTCCTTCGCTGTTCTTTCTCTCTCTATTGAAAACTAGCTAGTGGAGGGATCTGGGGGCTGAAAATGGATGAAATCACCATAAAATATTCATCTAATGTTGAGGTATGGGATCTAATTCACCTTTGAGACCTCTATCCTCAAAGGGTTCCTTCTAACTATTTTCAAAAGCTAAGTTTTCATGTCGGTCATTCTCAATCTCGAAAATTAATTTGTGAATTGGATTTTTTATGTTTTATATAAGATAGTATGAATTTATTAACATGTATTCTAACCAAATATTGACCTATATTGATGGTTTGGTCTAGTTTGTAGAAGATAACCCTAAACCCTTAACCCTAGGTTTGATTTTGATATTAATTAGGTTGTATTTGGTTGAATCAACTTGGTTATTGATTGAATTACCATTATATGATGTTGTTAAATTAATAATTAACAAATTAGAGTTCATTTTAGACTTTCATGCCAGTCTTGAGAAGATTATCTTGGTTAGGAGTGAATTGACATAAGTAATTTGTTTTAAGCTATGATCTAGTATTCAATTGTGACATAGTGTTTCTTGTACTCTTGTTATCATGGTAATTATTTATTTAAGATGATGTATACATAAAATTTAGTTGAGTGAGCATTTTTTGAGCAGCCTTGACGATAAACTATGAAGGAGACTTGGTAAGCCTTATGATCTCTATCATTTACTTCAAATTGTGGTTAATTGTGATTAAGTCATTATGTTGTATTGGAGTATACCTTGTATTAGGATTGATAGGGTGGTATGATGTTGAATCGAAATTTTTTTACTATATTGTGAGGTTGATTAAGGTTTATATGTCATAAGGATGGTGATGACTACCAATGTGCCTTATCATGATATGAAATGGTAATGTGCTAACCTCACCGATTCGTATTGTGATTAAAGGACTTATACTCATGAAATTCTTATTTAGCAAACGTGATGATGATATTATACAAGGGTTAGACCCTATGACCCAAACTAATCTATGATTGATAATTAAAGGTTTAATGACATTTAAAAAAAGGACCCTAGCTTAGTACCGAGGGAACTAGAGTGAGGATTGTCCCTTACCTCATAGTGGAGGTAGGAGAATTAAAGCAATCTTATCATTGGAGACTATAATGCATGTAGCATAAAGTGGGTCTCAACTGTATCCCCTAGTTCTTCAACTATGTTGCCCCCATAGAAATACCAGCTAGTGGATCCACGTAGTTTCTATGTTTTATGTTTTGGTACTACCTTGGAAAGTAGTCCACCTACACCTTACTCCACACTAGCTCGTGTGGTATATGTCGGTTAGGGAAATATTTTCCAAAAATAAAAAATGAATCAAAGGATTGAACTCTAATTAGGACAACCTAAGGGGTCTAAGCTTAGTCTGGGTTGGGGTATGTGACTCTACCTAAGAATTGCATTAGTTATCCTTGAGGGGAGTAGTAGGAGGATGTTTCTTTTGTATGGTTATGCTTATAATGATATATGATATGTATATGATGAACTTGCACATTGTTGATACTATATGTTCATTAGTTCACTTATAAATATGTATTGGCTTATATTGTTAAAGTAAGATGAAATGTATATCTAATTTCATGGTATGTGAAGTAGGGTGTTAGTCATGGTTCTTGTTGAATTACTTTATTGAGTAAAGATATGGGGCTTTGTTTTGTCATTGAACTTTTTGACTTAGATAGGGGTCCATGGGTAATTATCTTGTTTTGTTTATAATGAAATATACTCTTATTCATGCTTATTGTTAATATGACTTGATGATAGAGTTATATGGTATGGATAGTTGATTTGACTAGACTTGATTATGTAGTATTGTGATGAACATGCCTATGACTTCATGAATATGTAACAATAATTCGTTTAGTATTGTTAAATGTGAATAAGGGTTTTTAAATGGAAATTGCGTACTTTATGAAATAACCTTTTTCTTTGTATATTTTTGAAGAATGTGTGCGTATGGTCTCATATTTCGTAGAAGTTTTGTACTAACTCCATTTCTTCCTTTTCCCAATCATTTTAGGTTCCGGTTGTTGAAGAGTTTGTGAAGGCGACTTCAAGAAGGCTTGGATCCTTTGGATCATCAAAGTATGGTAGGTCCTGTCCGAGGGCGATTCCTATATTGAGATAATGTTATTGTTGTTTTAGTTCTAAGTCTCCTATATCCTCTCTACTTTTATTTGAGTACAGATTGTATAAATCCTATATGTGTCTGTCTTTACATTAATGTATGGGCTATGCTCAAATTTCTAATCGTGTTAGATGGTTATGAGATGAGACAATATTTGAAGAATATATTTTATCTTATAAATATATTTATGTGCAAAAAAATAGAAGTCTATGTAACCTTCCTATAGAAAGGGTCTATGTATACTCGATATATATATATATATATATATATATATATATATATATATATATATATATTATGTGTATGTAGAGGTATATGTAAACCTCCAAGTAGAAGTAATGAAAACTTTAAAATTTTACGCTAAATTTTACCTATGAATGTAATAATGTAATCTAAGAGGCTAGTCTTAGTAGTAAAATAAGACGACGATGACGCTTGCGTGTAGGGGTAAACCCGAATATGAAAAACTTTGTATTATAGCATGAGGTTGAATTATGTTAGAGTCAATGTCTCTCTTAGCCAAGTCTATGTAAGTTTGAATTCATAATTCCTACGCATGAGACAGTTATGAATAGGAACCTACATGATGCCTAGAAAACTCATTTCTTGGAAATAATATATCTAGTCATTAGAGTATACTTACAGTGTGCTTTTACATCTAATACTATTGTTGTAATTATAGGAATAATGAAAACTCGAAGGAATGTGGTACGAAGGCTTTAAGAGGAGATTTCCAATGCGGGGAGCTCCTCTCTGTGGCGATCAAATACCTTCTCTTGAAGAAGAAGCTAATGTTAAATAAGCTTTGGTTAATCCTCCACCCTTGACGGATGATGATATAAGGGAATCCCTTATCCAATTGTTCCAAGCCGTCACTACACAATCCGAAGCTATGACGGACCAAGATAACCGGGAGGTTGTACCCCGTCCATATCAACAAGTTATTGCTACTGCCTCCCATGTAAGGGACTTAACTCGGATGACCCCCCCTACTTTCTATAGGTCAGAGGTTGAAGAACACACCCAAGAGTTCATTGATAAAGTCTATAAGATACTCTTGATTATGGGGTTTTCCACAAGTGAGAAGGCGGAGTTGGCCACTGTCAATTCAAGGACGTGGCTCAAGAATGGTTTGTCCAATGGAGAGATAATATGCCATTGAGGGGTGCTCCGTTGACTTGGGAGATCTTCTAGAAGGATTTTATTGATTGGTTCTTTCCTAGGGATATGAAGGAAGCTAAAGTTGTGGAGCTCATCAACCTTTTTGCAAGGAGATATAAGTGTTCATGAATACTCCTTGAAATGCACTAAATTGTCGATAAATGCTCCTCCTTTGGTTTCCAACCCTAGAGATGAAATGAGCCGCTTTGTGATGGGGGTTTTGGATGATTTGCAAGAGGAATATCATTCGTCAATGCTACGTGAAAACATGAACAATTCTCGTCTTATGGTGCATGCCAAGCATTTTGAAGAGGCAAGGGCTAATAGGAAAAGTAGAGATGCTAAGAGCGTAAGATCTTTTGATGGAGGTTCCTAAAAGAATGTTCTTGAAATACAAGACAAGCCTAGATTTAAGAAGCAGGTTACCAATCAAGTTCCTTCTATGTTTTCTAAGACAAGTGGTGATACGTTGTCTAACCCTAAGCTTAAGAAGAGAAAGGTTCACTAACTGAGAATCCAACTTGTGGAAGGTGTGGCAAGAAGCATTACAATGATTGCCTTAAGCGGATGAACAATTGTTTTAGTTATGGTAAAAGTGGGCACAGGCTTAGCGATTTCCCTAATGTGAGTGGTAAAGACGAGGTTAGTGGTAAATCTCAAGAAAGTGGTTCAAATGAGGCTCCATATAAGAACAACTTCTATGCTCTCTACTCTAGGGGTAAGCAAGAGACTTCTCCCGATGTGGTGACCGGTATGTTGAAATTATTCTCTATTATTGTGTATGACTTGCTTGATCTCGGTGCTACTTTATCATTTGTTATTCCTCTAGTAGCCAATAAGGTTGACATTTTACTCGATATTTTGTATGAACCTTTTATAGTGTCTACTCTGGTGGGGGAGTAGGTTGTTGCAAAAAGATATAGAAATTGTCCTATAATGTTAACCAATAGAGTTTCATATGGTGCATGCAAAGCATGTAGAAGAGTCAATGGCTATGATGAAAAGTAGAGATTCTAAGAGCGCGAGATCTTTTGATGGAGGTTCTTAAAAGAATAGTCTTGAAATACAAGACAAGCCTAGATTTAAGAAGAAGGTTTCTCATAAAGTTCCTTCCAAGTTCCCTAAGACTAGTGGTGATACGGTGTCTAACCCTAAGCCTTAGAAGGGAAAGGTACTAGTTCACCAACCGAAAAGCCAACTTGTTGAAGGTGTGGAAAGAAGCATTACAGTGATTGCCTTAAGGGGTGGGCAATTGTTTTTGTTGTGGTAAAAGTGGGAAAAGGGTGAGGGATTCCCCTAATGTGAGGGTCAAGACGAGGGTAGTGGTAAATCTCAAACAAGTGGTTCAAATTACGCTCCAAATAAGAACAACTTCTATGCTCAGCACTCTAGGGGTAAGCAAGAGACTTCTCCCGATGTGGTAACCGGTATGTTGAAATTATTCTCTATTGATGTATATGACTTTCTTGAACTCGGTGCCAATTTATCATTTTTTATTCCTCTAGTAGCCAATAAGGTTGACATTTTTCCTGATATTTTGCATGAACTTTTTATAGTGTCTACTCCGGTGGGGAGTCAGTTGTTACACAAAGAGTGTATAGAAATTGTCCTATAATGTTTCCCAATCGAGTGTACAACTTGATATACTTTATTTTGATATTAGTTTGGGTTTGATTGGTTGTATGCTTGTTTTTCCTCTATTGATTGTAGAACAAGGGTGATGAAGTTTAACTTTCCGAATGAACCCGCCGTTGAGTGGAAGGGGTGAAACTCTATTCCTAGGTGTCGTATCATCTCTTGTCTTAAAGCATGCAAAATGATCTCAAAAGGTTGTCTGTACCATGTTGTAAGAGTTCATGATCTAAACTCCAAAATTCCTTCCATTGCATCGGTCCTCATAGTGAGTAAATTTGTGGAGGTCTAATCTAATGATCTTGTCGGTATTCCTCCTGAAGGAGAAATTCATTTTGGTATCGATTTTCAAGCGGATACACATCCCATTTCAATTCCTCCTTATAAGATGGCTCTTGCTGAATTGAAAGATTTGAAGGTAGAACTCAAAGATTTACTAGACAAAGGCTTCATAAGAAGTTGTATTTCTTCATAAGGTGCTCCAATTTTTTTGTAAATAAGAAGGATGGGTCATTATGAATGTGAATTTATTATCCCCAACTCAATAAAGTAACAATGAAGAACAAATATTCTGTCCCTTGGATTGACAATTTGTTTAATCAACTCCAAGGCGAAAGCTACTTTTCCACGATTGAATTGAGTTCGGGGTACCACCAACTTAGGGTGAGAGGTCAGGATATACTAAAGACGGCTTTTTGGACTGGATATAGTAATTATGAGTTCTTAATACTAAAATTTATTCTCACTAATGCTTCGACGGCGTTTATTGACATTATGAATAGGGTGTTTCAAAGATACCTATATTCCTTTGTCATTGTCTTCATTGACGACATCTTTGTATATTTGAAAAATGAGGGTGAGCACATGAACCATTTGAGGATGGTGTTGCAAGTGCTTAAAGAACATCAATTATTTTCCAAGTAGAAAATGTGAATTTTTATTGAGGTTTGTGAAATTTCATGGTCATATCATCTGTAGTGAGCGAGTTGAGGTTGATCCAAGAAAAATGGAGGCGGTAAAAAATTGGCCTATACCATTCACTCCAACCGACATAAGGAATTTCTTGGGCTTAGAGGGTTATTATCGGAGGTTTGTGGAGGGTTTTGCGACCATTGAATCTCCCTTGAATACTTTTACCCAAAAGTGTAAGAAATTTTACTGCTCGGAGGAATGTGAGAGAAGCTTCCACATTTTGAAGGATAGCCTTACTTCCTCTCTAGTATTGACCTTACCAAAGGGTACAAGGGGTTTTGTTGTGTATTCTGACGCATCCCCAGTGGGTTTAGGGTGTATGCTTATGCAACATGTAAAGGTGATTGACTATGCTTCTAGATAACTTTAGGCTCAAGAGAGGAATTATCCAAGTCATGAACTTGAGTTAGAAGCCATGGTATTTGCCTTGAAAATATGGAGGAATTACTTATATGGTGTCAATGTTGATGTCTATACCGAACATATGAGTCTCGAATATGTGTTTACCTAAAAGAAGTTGATATAACATTCTGGAAAATCATACGCTTAATGGAAAGCTCAATAGGTTCTTAAGAATGCGTATCAGGGATAAATAGGCATCCTAATGCCCAATATTCAGAAATATTTGGCATATTACAAAATTATGGGCATAGTAGAAAATGTTGGCTTAAAGAGTGTTATCCAAATTTTAAAGTATATATGTGTTTATGTAATGAATATACCTAAAATGAATACCCTACGATAATTAAAAAGTCGTCTTTAGAAATCAAACAAAGTACTAGGCATCCAAGTGTCAAGCATTGTAACATAGCACAGGATCATTTAAAATGACCATGCATATTAAGCAGTGCCAAGAACATAGTGAGGGTGATTGGGACAATAAGTAAGCATTCCCAAATGAACCATAAATAATAGTTCAATAGAAAAGAACAACCAATACATGTTCAAGCACATGTGCAATACATGTTTAGAAAGAGCCAAAGGAGGGGACCACCCTAACCTTATTTAGTTAGGGTAGTTACGGGGAAAACGTGCACAACGGACCACTATATGTGGGGCCTAACCTCTATAACATTCTAGACTCTATTCTACTTCCATAAATAACTAAATAACTTAGGACTAACCTAATTGGACCCATTACTACAACAAACAACCTAGGACCAAAACCGGATCGACACTAATTTAGTACTAGTTAAAGAAACAACGTAGTACCTAACCTAGGATAGTACAAAAGGTTATTTATGGTCGTAAAAGCATAGGGTTACTTTAATAATTCCCCCTGGTTACCTAATTAATTATTTTATAAAATTAATTAATTAATTTAAAAGGGCTAAAACTTTCAGATTTCGGTTAAGACAAGAAAGGGACAACCTAGTACCTAACCGATGATGGTCCAAAGAGTTTGTTAATATCCTAACAACTTAAGGGTACTTTAGTAATTACCCTAGGCTACATAATTATTTAATTTAGAAAATTAATTAATTAATTTAAAGGGGAAAAACTGAAATCACAAGAAATTTTCAGATATTGGTTAAGACAAGAAAAAGACAACCTAGTATCTAACATAGAATGGTCCGAAGGATTAGTTATGGTTATAACGTCTTAAGGGTAGATTATTAATTACCCTAGGTCACGTAATTAATTTAATTAGACATTTAATTAACTAAATTAAAGGGGTCAAACTGAAATTCTTATGCTAACCTAGTACAATTCAAGAAACATCCTAGTACATAACCTAGAATGGTCCTAAAGGGGTTGATTATGGTTCCATTGAGTTAGGGGTACTTTATTTCATAACATATATACCTAAATTAATTAAATTAAGGATTTAATTAATTAAAATAAAGTTAAAATTTTGACCAAAACCATAGTCAACAGAAAAATGGCAGATTTTGGGTCAAGTCATCATTCTTCTATTTTAAGTCAACTTAGGCGGGACTTTTTAGTAATTGGTTAATTAATTTATTTCAGTAACCCTAAGTCGAATGAGTTAAGATCAGTTCTTAAACCTAAAAATGACGTTCAAACTCAAAGACGAAAAGGACGCAAAACAGTAAGCAACTAATGCAAGAAAAAGGTAGAAAAATTATCGATTTCTCTAGGGCGATTTCAAGGTTTCTTCAAGGTTTCGTACGAGGTGATATTCGTAGATTAAGCTATACATAAGGTATGGTTTTATCTCCTGGACTTCTTTCTCCAAGAGAACTTTCTTTCGAATGATTTAAACATCATGAAAACTAGGGTCGTTTACCGTCGTTCTTGCCAAACTCCTTTCCCCAATAGTGTTGTTACGATTTCAATGTTGAATAGGTTAGAAATCATGTTTTTGGTATATGGTGCTGGATGATCTTAATGTATATGCTTTTTTGTTAAATAATGATTGAATGAACCTATTAATTGGACTCGTTTGATGTTTAGTATTATTATGTGAATTTAAAGAATGATACAATGTTAAAGATATGTCCGAAAATTTTATGTATGAAGATGTTACGGTCTGTTGTAACTAATTGTTGTTAATTTGATGTTATAAAGATGATATATTCATCAAAGTCTAATATGATTCTGTCCTAGATGTTTAAAAGTGTAATGCCTAAAGATATGTTATAAGGTTTGCTAAACAGATCTCCATGAAATCATAAGTTGAATGAATGATTGGATTGTGGCAGTAAAATTGCTAACAATTTCTTGCTCTAAAGATTAATGGAATTGGCTTACGTTATTGATTTTAAATTATTATGGAAAAATTGGCTAATGAGAATATCATGAAACTATATTTGAATGAATGTTTGGCTTGTGCCAATAAAATGGCTATGAAGTCATTTGAAGATTTTCTAGGCCAATACTAAATTTACGCCAATCTTATAAGCCCAAAATAATGAAATGTCAAATTAAGCATGACCAACAGAACAAAATGAATCCATACTAAAGGTATGTCAATCAATGGCAGAAGTTCCAACATTGCCCTATAATATTTTATATGACTAAAATGTTGGAATGCCAAGTGAATAAGCACATCTAAAGTAATTCAATGAATCCATAACAAAGGGCAACCATTCATTGAGACAATTCCCAACATGCTCTAAATTAATGACAGATGAACTCATGAAACTCATTGAATGAAGTTCTTATCGTCTATAAACGATAATATGAATATACTAAACTAATGTAAGAATGTAAGGTGAGTTATAACATAATTAAAAGGGTCTAAACTGTGTAAGTTATGTGAACAGATGGGGTGTTAAAGAAATGAGACAAGTTTCACTCACACCTAAGCTGCCATGTTAAAAGAACACTAATGTATGAAGATGTTAGAATGTGTGAGACCATTCTCATTAACACCTATGGATGATATGTTAGGACAATTCACATTCATCAATGTAAAGTAAGAATAATGTGTAATAATACTTCACATTTGATCAATGTAAAGTAAGGATGACAAGTCATGAAAAGAGTAAATAAATATCAATCACATTGTATATGTAAGTGTAAGGACAATTCACACTTAATACGTAAAGAAGAGATGATAAATCATAAAATAAGCTATGACCACCTTATGCTAGAAGCAAGCTTCGATGATAAATGAGTTGAATGTAAATAGAAACTTTAAATGGAGAACCGATAAGCTAGTTAGAAGTGGTGATGCCTGCATTCGGGAAGGGCGGAGGTTCACATAATTCTCATGAGATGAGAATATTCAACAAGGTGGATATGGGTCTCCCGAATTTCCTAGTCTTTGAACTATGCTGCCAACATAGGGAACTAGCGAGTGGTTTTCCACCTAAGCGAGCTAGGGATGTTTTGGTTTCACCTTGGGCATTGTCTCCACCTTTTTTTGGTGTGGTGAAGAAACCGAATTTCATGATGCTTACATGATATATTTCGGTTAAGGTTGGAGTTCCTATAAGTATGAAAGATACTGGAATAAATGATACCGAAGGTGTTTTTGCATGAAAATCAGGAGGTGAAATCAGATTCAAGTAATGAAATTAGGTTATTCTTGGTCATTGCACTTCATGATCCCGATGAGAGTCTTAAGCTTCATCCTAGGTATAGCTGGTGTTTATATTATCCTATGAATGAATGAAATGAATCATTTGTAGTACGAATGAACGAATAAAGTTGACTCTATGTTTGCTAAAGAAGGCCTTCCGGTTGAGGTCTTATATGTTAGGTCCTCACTTGTGATGTCTTAATGCTATATAAAAAATTCCAAGGTCTCGTAGATATGAAATGTATAAAGTATAAAACATGAAAATGTTAAATAAATAACCCATAACTTCCCTAACATGAAAGAAATGAAATTAATGGAATGATCAATAGAGAATGACTTATGAAATATAATGAATATATAGTGTAATGAATGACTTGCTATAAGAATAGTCAAAGCATGTCCAATGAAGTTTACAATAAGTAAAGGGCATAGATAATCATGAATCTTCATGACATGCAAATGAAAAAATCGAAATAAATTTCGCTTATAATAGTTTATTTATTAGGAAAATATCAAAGACAATAATGAATTAAAATATGCTTATTCAAAATGATTGACTAATGTATTTATCCAATAAAGATTTGATTATAAATTATTCAGTCCTAATGTAAGCAATATGATAAGATTTATACATATGGCCCAAGAACGATGCACATCTTTCAATAAACTAAATAATTAGTATAGTCAATAAGTATTGACTTATAAATTTCCTTAATCTCTTGAATTACTTACTTGATTCATTGTGGGGATGGGACTACAATGAATTATTGCACTTTTAAGTAAAACATAGGACCAAAGGAGATATTGAACTACACAACAACAAGATGAAAAAGACTGAAAAATAACCTAAGTGTACAAAGAGAAGCTCTTGGCCTAAGAGGATCAACATCTCAAATCTTTGACTAAGTTGTTCTAAAATTATGTTGACGATACTAATATATTGTAATCATATAGAAAATGAGTTGTATGCTTTGAATGCATTAAAACATCATATTCATACCGTAATTCACAACCAACGAAGTAAGAAAGTCTAGTGACTAGACTTTCAAGAAATAGCATGTCGTATAGGAAGAGCTTTCTTTGATCATGTATAGCCTTATGTGTATATGTACATACACCCATCCTTAGTACAAGTGGTTTACTAACTCCTACTATTTACTATTTGATAGATGCAGGTTAAGGGATAGATTGACGACTCTTGCAACGGTTTGGACATTAGTGTTCCTCCAGACCATTTGTTAGGTCCTCTTGATTTCGAGGATGCTACAATTTTAGTCTAGCCTTTTTTGTAGACAAAGCTAGTGGATGTGGTCCCTAGTGTTTCTTTCGTACTTTCATTTTTGAAGCTTTTGTTATAAAGTCGTGTTTAGAAAATAAATTAAATTTATATTATTATTTTGTTTTGAATTGATTGTTATGATAGATGGTTGTTACATTTATTTTGAGCTTAGTATAGGATGAATTCTTAAAATTACTATTTGAGTATTACATATACTTCATACATTTAAAATTTTTAAATTTTCCGCTAAAAATAACCATATGAATGTGATGGTTGCAAGATGAGGCTTGTCTGCGACCTTTGAGAGGTCAACGACAACGGTTGGGATCCAAATTCTAAAATCTGGGTCATGACAAACCTGGTATCAGAGCATGAGGTTAAATTAAATAGGATCTAAAGCTTAACTCTACCACAGTATGTAGTTTCTAACTAATGGCATTGAAGCCACAATCACGACTTAGAGACTACGCGATGATAGGAAATTCCCCCTTCTTTAAGTCTTTATCGTGCTATCTAGAGCTTTGATACTTTGTATGATTATAAGTATCTAACATATTTCTTGTGTGAACGCGTAGAATAATACACACAAGAATTAGGCTGGCCGTGTGGTCTAAGGCGTCAGGCTCAAGATCTGGCCTTCCCAAGAAGGGGCCATAATGGAAATGCCCTATGTGGAAAAAAAATGTGTGGTGACTGTGACTGTTCGCAATAAGGTAAATGCATAGTAATCCCTAAAAGCCTGCTATAAGTATTGATGAGAAGGATAAGGATAGGTTTGATGCATACCAAGTCAGGAATATGTCTTAGAAATGGATTTGCTTCATAATTGTTATTCTATAATAGACAATAGAAACAGGATAGTAAGACTTCAGTTTCCAAATTAGTTGGGTTAAAATGGGAAGGGCGTGGTTTGAATCTAACAGGCTAAGGCAGATGCTCAGCGTCGTCCAAATCCATATGATGTAGCCAAATCATTCAACATAAACTGGTTCTATGCGTTGAAAGGAAGAGACAAACAAGAGAAGTCCGCAGATATGTATAATGGTAACCTGAGTTAAAACGAATTTATGTTGCATTTTATGTTCCTATATTTGTGTAGCATAGGCATGTTTTTTGTATTGCATTATTTGTGATGTGCATAAAGTTAACTGTGATTGAGAAGGAAATTCTTCGATCTCAATATGAAGGTTCAGACAAGCTTGAAAGATATGCATCATCCAAATAAGTGTGAATCGGATATTCACAAAAGAGAAACATTTAAGTACGACAAAGAAACTTTCGAAAGTCACCCTCTTTGTTTAAATGATGTTTAAGCGTCATTCAGGGATTAATATTCCTGGGGGGGGGGGGTATAATGTAGCATTCCGGAATATAACACATTTAATGAAAAACCCAATAGGTTCATAAGAACGCGTATCAGGGGTAAATAATCATCCGAATGCCCAATATTTAAAAATATAGGGCATATTAGAAAATTACGGGCATAGTAGAAAATGTTGGCTTAGAGAGTGTAAGCAAAATTTTCAAGTATCTATGTGTTTGTTTAATGAGTGTACCTGTAATGAATACTCTAAGTTAATTAAAAAGTCGTTTTTATAAATTACACAAAGTACTAGGCATCCATGTGTCAAGCCTGGTACCATAGCACATGATTATTTAAAATGATCATATATATTAAGCAGTGCCCAAGAATATAGTGATGGTCCCTGAGATAATCACTAAACATTCCCAAATGAACCATAAATAAAAGTTAGTAAAAAAAGTAGAACCAACCCATGTGCAAGCACATTTGCAAGACATGTGAAGAAGCTGCCAAAGGAGGAGACCACACTAACCAAATTCGGTTAGGGTAGTTAGGGGGGAAAACGTGCACAAGGGACCACTCCATGTGGGGACTAACCTCCCTAAAAAATTTTGACTCTAACCTACTGCTCTAAATAACTAAATAACCTAGTATTAACTGAATTGGACCCATTAATGTACCTGACAACCTAGGACAAAAATTCGGTTGACATTAACCTAATACTACTTAAAGAAAAAACCTAGTACCTAACCTAGGATGGTCCAAAAGGTTAGTTTTATGACCCTAACAAGTTAGAGATAATTTAGTGATTCACCTTGGTTACCTAAATAATTAACTTAGCAAATAAATAAATTAATTTAAAAGGGCTAAAACAAAAAATAAAAAGAAAATTTTAAGATTTTGATTAAGGGAAGAAAGGGACAGCCTAGTACGTAACCTAGGATGGTGCAAAATGTTAGTTAAGATCCTAACGAATTAGGGGTACTTTAGTAATTAACCTAATTTACTTACCTAATTAATTTAGCAACTTAATTAATTAATTTAAAGGGGCAAAACCAAAATCACAAAATAATTTCCAGAGTTTTGTTAAGACTAACCTAGGATGGTCCAAAGGATTAGTTATGGTTATAACGACTTAAAGGTACCTTATTAATTACCCAAGGTCACTTAATTAAATAAATTTGGCATTTAATTAATTAAATTAAATGGTTCAAACCGAAATTCTTATGCTAACCTAGTACAATTCAAGAAACATCCTAATAGATAATCTAGGATGGTCCTTAAGGGGTTTATTGTGGTTCCAATTACGTAGGGATACTGTATTACTTACCATATGTCAGGACCGGAATCTATAACCCCAGATGAGACCGTTGTCGTTGAGCTCTCACAGGGCGCAGACAAGGCTACATACGTCATACTTAGTTCATCTAGGTTTATTTTAGCAGAAAATTTGAAACTTTTTGTTTCTCAACATAAATTTGTACATAATAATTAACATAATAGGTGTTCACAAATCAACAACCTAATAAAGAGATAATCAAATGAAAGAATCATCATTTTATTAAACGTATTTTTACCAAAAAGATACTTATACAAAGTCTGAAAAAATTTTGAAAGAAACACTCATGGAACATGCTCCACTAGCTATAGCCTACATATTAGCTATATAATAACGGTAGACATCCTCAAAAGCATGAGGGCCTACCAAGTCCGGATGAAAATTCCACGTTCAGATAACTGCAACGTCAACATGTATGCTCTAGTGTCCACCTGTGCTTGCACCTAAATTGTAGAATTGTATGGAATTAGTATATAACTGAAATAAGTATGGGTATATGCAAGCACACACCATGGACATGCATGAGTAAGAACACCTCTTTCCTAACAACAAGATTATGGAAAGTCAAGTCAGTGAACATGCAGAATCGCGATTAGGAAAGTTAGTGATCTTTCCAATTTTGGATTAGGAAAGTTATGTCATTACAATAACAATCATCATCATACTTATCATACTGCATACAACATATAACATCTTACATATAGCACATATCGTTATGCATATAGCACATAAAAACTTACACATAGCACATATCATGTTGTATATAGCACATAACATCTTTCATATCATTCATTCATATGCCATGAGACCTTGGAATAATGGACTTGACATTAAGACTTCTCAAAAGGAGGGCTCAACATATGGGAACTCAACTAGGGAACCTTCTTTAGGAAACAGAGACTGTGCTACATTCATTCATACGTACTTCACTTCATTTCGCTCATAGGCTAGTGTGAACATCAACTATACGTAGGATGTAGTTAAAGACTTCAATTGGGTTCACTGTGCAATGATCAAGAATGACCTAGTGTCATTACTTAGGTCTAGCTCACCTCTTGACTATCCTATCCTAACACCTTTGGTATCATTCATTTCATTATGTGCATTATTTGAGGAAGAACTCATTCATTCATTGGGAACATTAACTTTAACCGACATAGATCATGTGATCATCTTGAAATACTGTATCTCCCCCACACCGAAAAGAGGTGGAATCATCATCCAAAGAAGGCATCATTTGAAGTACGAATAAATGAAATCCATCATTTCAAGTGTGAATGAAAGAATAAAGTTGACTCTATGTTACCTAAAGAAGGCCCTCGGGTTGAGGTCCCATATGTTAGGTCCTCACTTGAGATGTCTTAATGCTACATCCAAAATTCCAAGGTCTAGTAGATATGAAATCTATAATATATAAAACATGAGAATGTTAAATAAATAACCCATAACTTCCCTAACATGAATGTAAGGAAATCAATGGAATTATCAATACAGAATGGCTTATGAAATGTAATTAATATATAGTGTAATATATGATTTTCTATAAGAATAGTCAAAGCATGTCCAATGATGTTTACAATAAGTAAAGGGCATGGCTAATAATGAATCTTCATATCTTGAAAATGAACAAAGCCAAATAAAATTGGCTTATAATGGCTTCCTATATTAGGAAAATATCAAAGACAATAATGCATTCAAATATGCTTATCCATAATGATTAACTAATGTATTTAGCCAATATAGTTTGTCTTATAAAGAATTCATGCCCAAAGTAAGCAAGATCATAAGCTTTAGTGATATTCCCCAAGAACTATGAACATCTTGCAACCAACTAAAGAATGAGTATAGTCAATAAGTATTGACTTATAAATATATTCATGCCCCAAATTGTAGTGAAGTCATTTCCTTAATCTCTTGAATTACTTACTTGATTCATTGTGGGTATGGCACTACATTAAATCATTGCACTTGTAAATAAACATAGGACCAAAGGACTTTTTGAACTACACAACAAGAAGAATAAAAAGACTGTAAAATAATCTAAGTATACAAAGACGAGCTCTCGGCCTAAGAGGATCAAAATCTTAAATCTTCGCCCGATTTGTTCTAAAGTTATGTTGATAATACTAATATATTCTAATCATATAGAAAATGAGTTGTCTGCTTTGAATGCATTAAAATACATCATATTCTTACCACAATTCACAACTAACGAATTAAGAAAGTCTAGTTACTAGACTTTCCTGAAATAGCATGTCGTTTAGGAAGAACTTTCTTTGATCGTGCATAGCCTTATGCGTATGTGTGCATAAACCCATACTTAGTACAAGTTGTGTACTAACCCCTACTATTTATTATTTTATAAATGCAATTTTAGGGACAGATTGACGACTCTTGCAACGGTTTGGACATCAGCGTTTCTCCAGACCATTTGGTAAGTCCTCTTGATTTTGAGGATACTACAGTTTTAGTGTAGCCTAAGTTTTAGAAAAATATAGTGGATGTTGTCCCTAGAGTTTCTTTCGTAGTTTCATTTGAAGATTTTGTAAAAGGTTGTTTTTGGCAAACATATTTATGATATATTCTTATTTGTTTGAAATTTATTCTTATGATAGATGGTTGTTACATTATGTTGAGATTAGTATATATTGAATTTATGATATATGAAGTCTATGAATACTTCATACGTTTAAAAGTTTAAATTTTCCGCTAAAAATAACCATGTTAATGTGATGAATGCAAGATGAGGCTTTTCTGCGACCTCTGAGAGGTCAATGATGCCGGTTGCAATCCGTATTCAAGAATTCAGGTCGTGATAGTTGAATCTTCAACAAAGAAGGCGATTAGAATTGTTTAAAGATTACGACATGAGAGTCCTCTATCACTCCAGAAAGTCCAATGTGGTTGTGGATGCTCTAAGTTGTATGAACATGGGTAGTGTGTCTCACGTAGATGAAGCCAAGAAAGACCTAGTGAATGATGTTCATAGGTTGGCTAGGTTGGGTGTGAGGTTGGATAATTCTATGAATGGTTATTTCATGGTTCATAAGAACTCCGATTCATCATTGGTAGTTGAGGTGAAGTTAAAACAACACCTTGATAAATCAATGATAGAGTTTAAGGAATTTGTCCTTGGCAAGCTTAATGAGGAATTATACCTGGGGGAATGGTATTTTAAGGTGCAAAGAAAGATTGTTTGTTCCCAAGGTAGATGAGTTGAGGAACCGGATCCTTGAGGAAGCACTTGGGTCTCGCTAATTCGTTCATCCGGGTTTGACAAAAATGTATCATGACCTTACCTAAACATATTGGTTGGAAGGTATGAAGAAGTACATTGCGAAATTCGTCGCTATGCGTCCAAAATGAAACAATTAAAAGCCGAACATCAAAACCTGAGTGGCTTATTAAAAGAAATCCATATTCCTACTTGGAAGTGGGATGACATAAATATGGATTTTGTATTGGGTGTACCTCATATTCAAACGCAATTTGACTCTATATGGGTGGTTGTGGATACGTTAACCATGTCTATTCACTTCTTTCCCATCAAGTATATGTATTCTGCGGAAGATTACTCTAGGTACTTCATAGATGAGATTGTTTGTTGTCATGGTATTCTGTCATCCATCATATCGGATCAGGGTGAAAAATTCACACTAGGTTTAGGAGGTCATTCCAAGAAGGGTTGGGTACTACGGTGAAGTTGAGTACCACTTTTCATCCTTAAATAGATTGTCAAGCACAACGTACTATTCAAACCCTTGAAGAAATCCTTAGGGATTGTATTATCGGTTTCAAAGGAAAATGGGATAAGAATTTCACTTTGGTTGAGTTTGCTTATAATAATAGCTTTCATTCATCCATTTCGATGGCTCCCTATGAAGCCTTGTATGGTAGGAGGTGTAGGTCTCATATTGGATGGTTAAAGTGGGTGAGACTTCGCTTGGTGATCCTGAGTCTATTCTTCCTAATGAGGGTCTTGTTGTGAAGGATAACCTCTCTTATGAGGAAGTTTCGGTTCAAATTATTGATAGGCAAGACAGGAGTAAAGGAATAAAGAGGTGGCTTTCGTAAAGGTGTTATAGAAGAATCACCAAGTTGAGGGTGTAACATGGGAGGTCTACGCCGACATGAAGTCTCGTTACCCTTATCTATTTTATAACTAAGATTAGTAGTTCTTACTAATAATGAAAATAATAACTAAAAAATACAAGTTTCATTGATTTTGGTGAAGTCATGCAAAATGTGAATTTTTGTATAGCCTTATAGTGAATTACAGTGAAATAGTACATTTGAGCTTGAAATATTTCTTTTTGGCTTGTATGAGTTATCTTGTGCATTTTTATATGATGTGTATTTATGAAATTATATGTAGCATGTTGATAAGTTGAACTTCCGCATAATTGATCCATGAAAAGTATATTGAGATCGTGTTGTTGTTGTGAGAAGGATATTCCTCATAATGTAATGTTGGACCTTATGTGTGGTCATTGAAATTTTGAATTGCCTTGTGTAAGTGATATGATTGATGTTTTTACGTATTGTTATTGGTTGGTCTGCTCGTTTTAATCTATTCCTTCCTTCTAAAGGATTTTAGTATCATTCGGTGAAGAATGTTGTCATGAGGTCTAAACACTATTTTTAGGCATACTTTAATGTATATTGGAAATTTAGGAAGTCTGGAAACAAAAATATCAAAGAATGTCCATGACGTTTAGAAACTAGTTCTAGGAGGTTCTAGTGTGTCTAAGCCTATTTTACTAGCTAATAGGGGTTGGAAATCCATTAAAATTGGTGGAAGGGTAGATAAAATGTTTTGAAGTTAATTCATGGTCAAAAAGTTAAGGCACGACTCCCCAAGGATCAACCAAGGGACCTTCTGGAGGACCCTTGCACGTTGGTGTCAACACTGCCTGGGAAGTGTGCACCCCCGAGAGCGCAATAAACCGGGCGTGTGTTGATCGACGGGGCGTCGATGCCAAATTTTTCCCAAAACTTATACAGTCTATCGAAGACCCTCACTTGCACAGTATCCAACAAAAACGACGGATGTGCAACACGGAAAGGCACAGTGACCGTCGACTCACAGACGGACGGTAAAACGGGCTCTCGTCTGTAAGGTTCCATTTTCCTCCACGTTTTAACTTAAATCCTAGATCATTATTTCAGTTATTTGGTGGTTATTTAGTGATTTATGGAACCCTAATCAACTAATTTAACTCCTCATGTAAAGACCCCAACCCCTGTAATCTAAATATACCTCTCAAAACAAAGTCTATTCCTTCTCTATTCTTTCTCTCACTATTGGAGGACACCATTAAAGACTACCTAGGGGAGAGATTTGGGGGATGAAAAGGCATTAATTCACCATCAAATCTTCATCAAACATTGTGGTATGGTCTCTAATTCACCTTTGAGACTGCTTGTCTCAAAGGGTTCCTTCATTGTATTTTCTAAAGTTGAGTTTTTATGTCTGTCTTTCTCAATCTCGAAAATTATGTTGTGAATTGGGTTGTTTATGTTTTATATTGGAAAATATGAATTTATTAACATTTATTTTAACCTAATATTTACATATCTTGATTGTTTGGTCTAGTTTCTAGAAGATAACCCTCAACTCTTAAACCTAGGTTTGATTTTAATATAAATTTGGTTGTGTTTGGTTCAATTAACATTGTAATAGATTGAATTACCATTAGATGATATTGTTACAATAATAATTATAAAATTAAGGTTAATTTTAACCTTTCATGATATTCCTGAGAAGATCATCTAGTTAGGAGTAAATTGACCTAAGTATCTTGTCTCAAGCTATGATCTAGTATTGAATTGTGACATAGTGTTTATCTAGTCTTGTTATCATGTTGATAAACTGATTTATGATGATCTATACCCAAAATTTTGTTGAATGAGGGTTTTTCGTAAGACCTTGATGAAAAACTATGAAAGAGACTAGGTAAGTCTTATAATCTCTATCCTTTACTTCAGATTGTTGGTAATTGTGATTAAGTCATTATGTCGTATTAGAGTGTGCCTTTTATTAGAATCGATAGGGTGGTATGATGTTGAATTGATATGTCATGAATATGTTGCAAGGTTGATTAAGGTGTGTATGTTATAAGGATGGTGATGAATACCAATATTCCTTATCATGATTTCAAATGCTAATATGCTTACCTCACCTATATAAAATTTAATGAAAGGAAATATACTAATGCAATTATTATTGAGCTATTATGAT
This sequence comes from Solanum lycopersicum, assembly GCF_036512215.1. Lineage (NCBI taxonomy): Eukaryota > Viridiplantae > Streptophyta > Magnoliopsida > Solanales > Solanaceae > Solanum > Solanum lycopersicum. The sequence continues at coordinate 28,514,691 of NC_090800.1, forward strand.
GATGATGTAATACAAGAGTTAGACCCTATGACCCAAACTAAGCCATGATTTATAATTAAAGGCTTAAATATACTTCAAAAAGGGACTCTAGCTTAGCACCAAGTGAACTAGAGTAAGGAGTGTCCCTTCCCACATAGGGAAGGTAGGAGCACTAAACTGCTCTTGTAATTGGAGACTACAATGCATGTAGCACTAAGAGGGTCCAAACTATATCTCCTAGTTCTTGAACTATGTTGCTCCCATATGAATACTAGCTAGTGGATCCACGTAGTTTCTATGTTATATGTTTTGGTACTTCCTTGGCAAGTAGTCCGCCTTCCTTCGGTGTAGGGTTTTATCACATTGGATTCAACACTAGCTCATGTGGTCTATGTAGGTTAGGTCAAGGTGTTCCCAAAAATTAAAATTAATTAAAGTATTGGACTCTAACTAGAATAACCTAAGGGGTCTAGCTTAGTTTAGGTAGGGGTATGGGGCACTATTTAAGCATTGCACTTGTTAGGCTTGAGGGGAGTCATAGGAGGATTTTCTTACGTATGATTATGCATACAATGATATATGATACATATATGATGAACTTGCACATTGTTGATACTATATGTTGGTTCACTTATGAACATGCGTTGGCTTATATTATTAAAGTAAGATGAAATATATATATAAATGCCATGTTATGTGATGTAGGGTGTTAGTCATGGTTCTTGTTGGGTTACTTGATTAATTAAGGTTATGGGGCTTTTCTTGGTCATTGCACTTGTTGACTTGATAGGGGTCCATGGGTAGTTTTCTTATTTTGTTTATAATGAAATATACTCTTATTCATGTTTATTGTTAACATGACTTGAACGAACACACACTGAAAAACCTGAGACATGAGAGACTGTATTTTCTCCGTGAGGAGGAGAGAAAATTCAAACATTGTTTGTAAATTCATAAGGCAGATAACTCTGTATCTTCTCCGCGACGCAGAGAGGGATCCTTTGTCGTCCAACCCAAAACCCAAAATTTCCTATGATCTTTAATCCCAATTTTCTTAGGATAGATTGAGTTATTCAAATTTCAATTTTGATTTAAACGCCCAACACAATTTAATTAAATTTCATAAAAAGTCTAGAAAGAAACAACCCTTATTCGTAAGACCCTAACTTCAAGAACTTGAAACCACCATTATTAAAGGATGGACTTAGAACTAAAGAATTAATCAAGAACCTCTACATAAACTATTTCATGAATGAATTTAATGGAACGACTCTATCATTGGAATGTGGAAGAATAATTTCATCACTATGGGAAACCTCAGATATCTAGAAGAACGACTTATATGATATAACCTGAAGGAATATATTGGAATATGAACCCTAGATGTAGCATTTTCTTGAAGTTCTTGATCATAGAAACATAGGAGTGAATGAGAGGGTTTGATTTGTGAAAACTTATTTTTCTACACATTTAGGGTGATTTATATGACTTCATAAGGTTTTTAGGACTAAAATACCCTTAAAAGTAAATAAAATGAGCTAGAAGTTGGAATATTTTTCTAGCAGGCAGTGACGTCCGTATTGGACCCATAATGTGGAGCTGAACTCCTTGCGTATTTGTAGTAAATCGGTCATGAAATTTTATTTAGAGCTCTGATTGAGGAAAACATGGTGGCGCTGAAAAGAGGACCCGAAGACCTTTGATTTGATAGGCTACGCGCAACCTAGATATTTATATTCTAAAAGATATGATCATTTGAAGTTGACCCTATGTTTAAGAGAATTGATGGGTGACTTGAGTAATTTTCTTTTCAGTTATTTTTGAATCTTGAGGTGTTTCATCTGGTGAACTTAACACCTAAGAAAATTTAAATTTACTCGGCAACATCTGGTTCACCAATAAAGAATGGTTAGAGTCTTTACTTAAAATTTTTCAGGGTTGTACACTAGATTTCTTTACTTAGTACTTGCAATTTATGGGTTTTTTTTGTAAGTGATAGAATATCAGTATTTATTTTTAAGTTTGAAATCCAACTGATCTTGTTTAGTAAACAATGGATTAGTTTCATCTTGATAAAATATATTATTTTAATGTATGATTTATGTAATTTTATGTTGTCGTAGTAAAACAGTTTATACGTATGCATTTCTATTCATTTATATGTAACTTAGACCTCATATATTCTTTTTTTTTGTTGAAATATTTTTTCACTGTTTCTATTACAATTACCTATTCCTGATTCTACTTTAAAGCAATTAAAAAAATTCATGATAAAAAAATTAAATATAATTGAGACATCTATTTTTTGCTTAACTGGAATTTTTATTCAAAGATATAACACCTCAGACTTCAGAAAAAACACTAATGAGGGGTTCGTACAAGTCACCCATCAACTTTATGTTTAAGATCAACTTCAAATAACCATATCATTCAACACATATATAACTAGGTGGCTAATTACCTAGTGTATTGAAGGTCCTTGAGTCCACTTTCCCATTCAACCAAGGCTGTTTCATTTCATATATGGAGTAAAAAGATAAGCGTGTTTTAGTGAAGCCTCTTTTTGTAAGGCACCTCAACAATTTTTTGAGAAGTTGTTTTGTCTTTTCCCATACCCTCTAGGACTAAGACACAATTTTTCCAAACTAATTAAGGACTAATCAAGAGTTAAAAGATTTTTCACGTTCTTTAACCCTTAGAATAATTAGAGCGAGGTTCCTAGAGGTGAAAAAACTAGGCTTCAAGAGTTCTTCAAGTTTCCATCGATTTCACCAAGAACCTTTGTCGTTTCCATGTTTGTAAGGCTATTCATATTGTTGGACTAGTTTTCATCATACTTTTTATCTAAATTAAGTCATAAATCATCACATCTAAAGTATCTATCTTAGTTCTTGATATTGAATTTGGTTCTTTAACAATTGAGGTTTTGATTTCCTTTATTTTTTAGAATCTTGTAATATTGTTCATGCTTAGTGTCACATGAACCCTATTGATTTTTTTATGTTTTTTTCGAAATGGACTTATATGACAATTTTTCATGTATTGGTTTTTTGGTTTGAAATATCAGTACAGTCAAGAAAAATTCACAAATCCAAACTAATTTGGAGTCCTTACTTAACTTGAGTTTGTTGGTAATGCTGGGGAGGGACCTGGGGTGGCTTACATGGTAGGCACCAAGTCTGACATATAGTTTTTCAGGGCCTTTTGGACTGGGCCAGAAGAACCCCACGGATCGTTTATCCGATTCTTTTCTTTATTTCACCCAACGAGTGCTCCTTTAAGTTGTGGCTACATTCCTCGTCTCTGTATATTAGCTACTATTGATTCCATTTTTCTTTGAAAGATTCTGAATAGCCTGATAACATGTTTGAGTGCATATTCATAAATAAATTGAGATAAGAGGAAAGTTTAAATCATTATTTTAGAAAGGTTTTAAGAAACATGAACGATTCAGAATGTATCATTATTCTATTAAAAGAAAGCACTATTTTTAGAAAATAACAAGACTTTTCTGTTTTTATATTTCGACCTTGGACTTGAAAGATAATCCCATAATCATATGTTTTAAATGTGTGTTTTGAACTTAATCCTCGAAAGGAGAATCAATTTTTTTCATATGTACCGTCTAACAGTTGAAAAGAGCATAGTTGATGTAGTAATTTCTTTAATAAAAGTAAAGTGACATGTAAAGAAATAATCCTTTTCATTGTAAGGGTGAAATGAACATAATTTATATTTATTATTATTTTGGGAGGTGTAATGAGCACCAAATTCTGTAAGAGTCTATTACAACTCAAAAGTCCTTATAAAGTACATAACTAGAAGGTTCATCAAGGGGTTTTAGTCTATTTTGTCCTCTTTGAGCAAGTTGACCTACAAAACAACTATGTTTCAATGGTGTCAAGCTTGTCAGAAAAGCTTTAAGCATTTGAAAACTCTGTAAAACGTTGCCCCAGTATTAACCCTATTAGAGAGTAGATATGGTTTTGTTTTTTATTGCGATGTGTCCCATGTTAGACTTTGTTGTGTATTGATGCAGAAGGGTTAGTTTATAAAATATGCCACCAAACAGCTTATGACTTAAAAAAGAAACTACCCGACTCATGATCTCGAGTTTCCAATAGTGGTTATTGCTTTCAAAATATTGTGTCACTATCTCTATATTATTCATGTGGATGTGTTCACTAACCACAAGAGACTCAATTATGTTTTAGTCAGAAGGATCTTAATCTAAAACAAAGGACGTGAACGGGGCTAAATAATCATTAGTATCATAAGTAAAGCACAAGCAAGACAATGACCCATCTTACTTAAGCTAAAGGAAAATCTTCATAAGCATAATGTGATTGTCTTGCCACGATCTCGCATGCAACATGATTCCATTTGGATGATTATAGATAAGATAATTAAATTATCCATTGCTTACCAGTATATATTAAAAATAGTTTAGAAGATTATGCCATATTATACATTTGGGAGATAATAAAACTTCATGAATTCCTTGTATCTATCATTTCCGATATGGTTGTGAATTTACCACTAAGTTTTGATTCACTTTATAAGAGGTTTGGGTTCGAAGTTAAACATTAGTATTGCTTTTTCATCCTTAGAGAGATGTCCAATTAGAGAACATAATTTACACCCTAGAGGATATTTTAATGGCATGTGTCATGAATTTCAATATTAATTAGAATGCCCACTTACCTCTTATATAGTTTATGTGCAATATTAGTTATCACTCCATTATCCAGATGGATCTTTATGAGGTTCTTTATGGGTGAAGATGTAGATCTCCTATTCGTTAGTTTGAGGTTGGTACAACTAAGTTGATAGGGCCAGACTTGGTTCATCAAGCCATGAAGAAGGTGAAAATTATTCAGGAGAGGTTGAAAATAGTGCAAAGCAAAGTTGTCAGAAATCCTATACACATGTTAGAAAGAGAGAGTTGGAGTTTGAGGTAAGTGATTGGGTCTATTTAAAGGTCACACCTATGAAGGGTGTTATGAGAATTTTTAAGAAGGGAAAACTCAATCCCTGATACATTGGTCCTTGTAGGATATCCAAAAGATTTGACAATCTCTTTTATGAGTGGGAGTTATCGTCGAAGTTAGCAGCAATCCATTTGGTATTTCACAGCTATATACCAAAGAAATATTTGTGTGATACTTTACTTATTGTGCCTACCAATAATATTGGTATCTTCGAAAATCTACCTTATGAGGAGATTCCAGTTCAAATTCATGATCAAGAGATTTGCAAGTTGAGGACCGAAGAGGTTGTATCGGTCAAGGTCTTACGGAGAAATCCGTTTGTTGTGGAGGCAACATGAGAAAGTGAGGAGGTCATGAAGACTAGAAACCTTGCCTCTTTCCCTCTGAATCAATTCAGATCAAGGTATTAAATTTTTTTAAATTACTCTTTAAGTTAATATGTTGAGTATCTACTAATTGCATTCGAGGAAGAATTTTTCCCAATAGGAGATATTGTAACACCTCAGTCTTCGAAAAAAATGATGTATAAAGAGGGGTTCGTACAAGTCACTCATCAATTTATGTTTTGTGTCAACTTCTAATAAAGATATCTCTCAGCACATAAAAAATTATACAGCCCATGAACTATAAAAATAATGGTATTTGTGTCCTCTTTTCATCACCAAGTTTGCTTCATTACGAATTTGTAGTAAAAAGATATATCTATTTTAGTGAAGCTTCTTTTGTAAGGCACCTTAACCATTTTTAGAGGGCTACTTTGTTCTTTTTCCATTCCATTAAGCTTAACCAACGTTTTTTCAAACTAATTAAGGGTCTTATTGGTCTTAAATGTTTTTTCACGTTCTTTAACACTTAGAAGATTTAGAGCAAGGTTCCAAGAGGAGAAAAGCCTAGGGTTCAAGTGTTCTTCATGTTAGCATCGATTTTGTCAAGAACCTTTATTCTTTCAAGGTATGTAAGACTATTCATAGTTATGGAATAGTTACATCTCAATTAAGTCAAAAAGTGTCACATCTAAAGGATCCATTCATAAGTCTTGATTTTGAATTTGGTTCTTTAACAATTGACTTATGATTTCCTTTGTTTATAAAACATTATATTATTGTTCATTCATAGTATCACATGAACAATCTTTGTTTAGTAAAGCTATTTTTCCAAAAGGAATAGTATGAACATTTCTTATGTATTTATTTTGGGTTTGCAAGATAATTAGATTTTAGGGTAAATTTCCCAAATCCAAAGTAATTTGGAGTCCTGATTTAACTTGATTTTGGACAAGAGGCTACGGAAAGGCAAGGGGCGGCGCGCTAGTAAAGCACCAAGGCTTGCCTTCATCAATTCATAGCCTAGCGCCATGTGCTAGCTGTGAGCCCAGGATTGACTTCTGAAGATCAAGGCCTCACATTTTACGCAGTAGTTTGCCACAGGTCATTGGGTCGATTCTGTCCTTTGTTTCATCCAGTGTGTGCTTCTTTATGTGGTGGCCACATTCCCCTTCTTTTTATTAGATCTTATAGACTCTATTTACCTTTTAATGTTCCTACATCACCTAATAACTTGTCTGAGTATACATTCAGATATAATGTGACTTAAGAGGAATGTTAAAAACAGTATTTTTTAAAATTGTTAAACGAAATTTAAAGGTTTCCAAATGTATCAATATTATATTGAAAGAGAGAACTAGTTTAAGAAAATTTTGAGAATTTTCGTTATTAATATATCGATCTTGGACTAGAGAGATAAGTTCATGAGCATATGTTTTAATTGCAAGTTTTGAACATAATCCTTGAATGAATAATCGTTTGTTTTCATATGTGTTGTCTGACAGTTGAGGAAGAACATAATTGTCCTGAAAAATGTTTCAGAAAAGTAAGTGACATGTAAAGAAATATTTCCTTTCTTTCTAAGGGTAAATTGAGCATAATTGACATTTATTATTATTTTTGGAGTATATCGACCATCGAATTGAATAAGAGTCTATTATAACTTAAAAATTTCAATAAAATACATAGCCAACATACTATAGGATAGCACAGATTCTTCATGCCAATCTTCACTACGTGTGAGATGGCCTATTAGATGGATCCGTAGTTACAGTATTATCATATACACCATCAAAGAATAGGATGCCCTAGCAATATGGGCAAAATGTTGTATCATTGTTAGACTCGTAGTAATGGTTTTCAGATAGTGAAACTCCCCTCAAGTAAAGTATATTATTTTCATATTGCTTTTCTTGCATATAATACTATAAAACTTAAAGAGTTTTCACTTCAGATTCACATATTGATTTAGTGTTGAGTTTTTTTTAGTCCCTCTATTGAGTTATTGTTTTATCCAACAATTTAAATACTCGTCAATTCAAATGTACTATGTTATTCAAAATGCATCTTATTATGAAGCATATATAGATATTCATGATCATTAACATGCATTTCATTGGCATCACTTTGTTCTTCAGATAGCTTTGGTGAGAATCCTTGCTTTCCGGAGGATTTCACATTTATACTTATGTTATTGAAAACTTTTTTTGGTTTTTCCCTACATATATCCTAGTATTAGAAGCTTCAAAGATAGTTAAGTTGAGGAATCTCTTAGTACTTTCTTTACTTTAAAGATTGTTTTGCAATGTATTATTATTATTTGAATTAAGTATTTTCAGACATTACAATTGAGAATATATTAAGATAAATGTATGTTCTAAACCTATTATCACTTAATTCTTTCGTTAAGTAGTCAGTCCTATCAAGGGTTCACTTGGGGGTCAAAAATGGTTCTTGAGTTTTGTCCAAGTATAGGGTGTAGGTTCGGGGCGTGACAATAGATTTCATAGAGATGTTAGTTTATCAAGAAAAAGTATCGGAATTGCACCTATATTATCGCTCAAAGTTTGAATATATTCTTCATCCAACAATTTTTTAGAAGTACCCCTTTGATTTCATTTTTGGCTTAGGCATATAACATGCTAAAAATTAAACAGTGGATTAAATTTAAAAAAATTTCACATGCCATTTAATTATTGGTCCTATTTTTTTTGTCCTACCCAAATTATATAAATTCACTCTCCTGATTTTTTGACTTACCCGACCAATGCTTTTACCGAAAGTTTTGTAAAAAAATTATATTCTTAAATGTATTTTTAGTTCAAAAACCCAACCTGAAGACGTCAAATTATAAAATACACATTATAAGAAATAAGTAAAACCCGACCTGCAGGATTATTTAAAACTATTTTTAAATGAAGTTAATTTTCTTCGTAGTGCTTTTGTATTTGTCGGGCAAGTTAGTGTTTTGGTCAGGTAAGAAACAAAATTGGGTGGGGGATTTATTTAATTGGGGGTTAGAATTTAAAAATTGAGTTGTACAATAATGACAACAGAAACAACAACAGACTAGGTTTATAAGTGAAACATAACAATAGATGATGATATAAATCAAATATGAAACACAACAAGAACAAGGCTAATAGTATTATGATTAAAGAATCTAAACTCCTATTTTTATTATAGAACCTCAATTTTAAGATGGAAACCTAAATAAGTGAAGTTTTTCTTCACTTGATGCTCTAGCACAATCGCTATCTGATTGTGAATAACCATTCAAAATCAATAGTAATCCTTTCTATCATATCTATTAAATAGTTGATAAATGAAGCAAATCTTTTCTCGAGTCCTCACTAAAATTTCTATCGTTCATACATATTTTATGCATCAAGGAATTATCTCATTTTTCTAATTTGTCATCACCGTAATTCCTCTTTTCATAGGAACATATTGCATGTCAAACCTAACTGTTTTAAAAAATTGGGTAAAAGATATTTGTATCAAGCGACTATTTCACCTCTTTCCTTAACACATATTTCATGAATTGATTTAGCTTTCTTTGATGTTGAGCAATATCCTTCTTAGACATAGAGTTGTGCATAAAAAATTTGATCTTGGTCCATAGATATCAAATGTTTCTCAGCCTAGACTTTGTTTGCGGTGTTTCAAAACTGTTAGGGCTTCTTAACTTAAACATTATCTAAAAAATAGTAGCCAAAATATTATTAAAGTGTTATCCTCCTCTAAAATCCAATATATATGTGAAGGATGTTTTTTCAACGCTATGTTTAGAGCTTTCTCAACAGACAACATGGAAAAGGGCATAGAGGTGTCTTATAAAATTCCCGCTTTTTATGAACACACTCGCAAACATATAAAACAAACCATGCATGAATTTCTATGTATTCAATGAATATTTTTTCCATGAGATCTCATTATATAAAATCTTTAGACTTCAGGGATGCATTACAAAATTCAGATGTAATATTGTGATAGCCGACAACTCCTTATAGACTGCATATAGTTTTATTGCTTTGTAAACATTAAAGACCTTTACATTTTGATGCAATATCATAGTCACATACCTATGTGATTCATCAATCAAAGATTTTCGATGTCCAATAATGAACTTACCAAAGAAAATAGTGCTTTTACATCCGGTCAAAAGTATAGAATACCAAAATTCATTATAAAGGTAAGAGAACCAACTTGCACAAAGAAAATTTCAGTAATACCATCTAATCATTGAAGTACATATGTAGAGGATTACGAAAGATAGGTGTTGTCACAATATATTCCTTGAGAAATGATTACCCCTACTATAACCCACAAGTCCATGATCCAAACTATGCAATGATCCAAAAATGGATGTGATAAGATGTGATTAAAATCAACTGTCTCAAAATAATGCACGAGCCTCTACGTTATCACACCCCAAGCCTATACCCTGGATGTGGGCGGCACTCGAGAACCATTACTGGCTACAAGAGAGCTCTTGGCTTTGCTCAATACATAGTGGAAGACTTACATAAATATCTCAAAACAAGCTCAACACATAAGATGGCATAAATAAAATAGTTTACTATGTAGTCAAATGAGCACAAGTGTTCAACTCACGGTTTTTAAATAATCAACAAGGGAATGACAAAAGCATCTAAATAATGAAGATGGAATTCTGGAGATGTCCTATGACATCCTAAATTAACTTAAAAGTGAATGGAATCCTTAGGAAGCAAGGAGGCCTGCAAAAGATAATTCGAACAACAAGTCATATCAACGAAGTGCATGTTGGTGATCCTAGTTACCTGTATCTACATCATGAAAAATGGATGCCAAATGGCATCAAAACATGGAATATACAAGCATTTAAGGGGAACTCTAAACAACATACAAAGGTTTGAACTTTTAAAAAGGAAGAAAAAGATACTCACCTCATCTAGACTCAACTCAATTCCACTAGACTCAACGATACTCAAACTCAAAAGTACTCAACTAAGTTAAAAATAAAAGTGACAATAAAGATGCATTGTAGAGAATGTTTTTTAAATTAGATAATAACTTATTGTAATTAAAAATAATATAATAACTCTTTTACTCTTATTTGGGATATTTTATAACCGACAACCATCATTATGAGTTATGCGATGATACAATTTCTCGTCTACGCTGTCAGAACTGTCATATGCCAAGACGGAGTTTATTACATCCTCAACTATGTTTATCTACAAAGTTATTCTTAGAAAGCAATTACTAATAGTCTAAAAAGTGTGACCATTTATACCCACGTTCGCATACATGTTTATGAGTATCATGACCCAGGGGCATCCCGTGGATGTAACATGGACTTTGGGATCCCAAGTACCCGATACAAGCCACTTAGTATTCATAACATAAGAAATATAACAATTTAAATAAAATAACATTTCAAGTCAAAAAATGTTTTCTAAAAGAAAAGAAGTCTAAAACACTTAGTCTAAAAAGCCATGTAATACTATAGAATGAAATCGGGCCTAGCCCATCCATCATAGCCAAAACAAAAATACAATAAGGAAACTAGGAACAATTAAAATCCTTCCTCAAAGTATGAAGACTCATTAAAGCTCGAGAACTTCGAAATCAACCACTATTCAAGAAACAAAAAAAAACTTGCAGTCGGACCCCACATTCAGGGAAATGTAGGCAAGAATATGTGTTAATACAAAACAATGTACCAAGAATGATACCTATCCATAAAACATTTAAATCATGATAAAAGTGTAAATATTGTTACGTGTAATATACACAGCTAAAGCTTGATATAAAAGGGTTAAAAAATATATGTCATAAAACATGGTCAATGAAATGTAATCATCATTCATAAAACATGGTCAATGAAATGTGATAATCATTTAAAGACTTTGAAAACATAAGTGGTACTTTTGGAGTAACCTTATATCATTATCAATGAGGGAAGTAACGTTAGCCGGCATAGAGACGATGTGAGCTGAAACATATTCCCACGCTGTTTCCCACACCAAAAAGGGTTTTCTTACCATCCAAGATAAGGACCATAAACTTCTCGCTTATGTGGATGAACTTGCTGATGTCTATCTATACAATCATCCTATGGGGGCACATAGATAAGGGATAAGGATATCGCTTCTAGAAACATGGTCCCTACTAACAGTAGACCTTTCATCTAAATATCCTCTCAGTACAAATCATAAATACAGTAGATGTCATTTCTTACTTGTTTTTACTATCCATGGAAGGGCACATCATTCACTAATCAAAGCTAAAACTTCATCCATGCAAATGTATTATATGATAACAAATTAAATCTTTGTTCCATTAGGATATCTCTTAATTATTTTATTAAATTAAGTGAGAAACTTTCAACCTTACAACTCTTTATTATGTGAATAAACCTTTCACATAATTCTCTAATGTATTTCATGAGAAATCCTTTCAGCAATAGAATAATAACACCATGATTGATACTTTACTCTCAAAGCATGCTTAAAACATTTTTTTTTATAGATTTCACAAGAACATGCATAATTTCATAATTTACCTTTTAAGGTTCACAACCCACTTTTGATCATCAACCTTTACAAAACATGGACTATATATGGCTTTCATTATAAATTCATGTAATTTGATCAATACATTATTGATTTCATAAAACTTTTTCCTTACAATAAAAAGTCAAACAATATGATCATATCTTAATAACATGGGATTACATTGGTTCATGGGGAAATCACATAAAATTATATTATTTAATCAGTTCATGTATACAATATCAAAACTAAATCATTTAAATCAATAATCAAGTTACCATGACAATTAAAGAAACTCGTACTCACTTTTAGATTTCTAGCTTTGATAATAGAGGAATTTGGAAACTCCATGAATGAAAAATAGCATACCTCAAAGTGAATTGCTTATCTTCAATGTAGGAATTGGGACTTGACTTGAAACCCTAGGTTGAATCCTTCTTCTTCAAGATTTCAAAGGAGAGAAATATTTGGGAGTTTTTCTTTTTCGTGAATTTGAAGCTAATAAAATATATGAACTAATTTTTGGGTTGGAATCACTTATATATGGGTCTTAGTGAAGGGTAAGATGAAGTAGTATAGAGACAGAGTAATCAAGAAAAGAACAACCTACCCCTAATCTTAACTATCGATCAACCATCCACGACAACAATTGAATTGCCGTGGTAAGGACGACGGGCTATCCTGCACGACCGTCGTTGCTATTCAGAACCTGATTTTTTTTATGGGAAACCACGGGATCCCAAAAATGAACCATGGTCTGACAGACGATATATTGGTATTTTGTTCGTCCTATCCATCATAACTTGCATTAGAAGTGTCTTCAATGGACCACACCTACAGTTCGTATCCGTATCTACGAACTGTGGGTGATCCTTGTAGGTTTTCACCTACAGCTTCTTAAAAGTGCAATCTTACTCTCTTTTTGATCTGGGGTGTTACAATATATCCCCCTTGGCATTATTCGACCTCGAATGAGATTCAAGCTAGTAAGAAAAGAGTAGGTGAGGAACTAACAACCAAACCAATAATGGATCTTCATCTAAATTCATATAACCAAGGAGGAATTATCAAGTCAAAGCTAGGACATAACCAAAACATCATAGGTGGTTTGGAACTAAAGCTAACATCCCATCTTGCATGCAATACTCATACCCTATGAGTAAACATCAAATCCTGGTTAATATCCGAGGAGGAAACATCAACTCCAAGCTAACAATATGCTCAAATGTGTATATTCGAGGAGGAAACATCAACTCTAAGATTAAGATATGATCACTACATCATATGAAAAAGTCTATAAGTAATTCATAGTACATAAACATGTAAGATTTAATTAAATAAAGTTATATTCAAAATACTTGACCCTTCTAATAAAACTATGGATGTTTGATCACAAACACTTTTCTTCAACAAAGAGATATGGAATATTTGACGCATCAATGTCAACTCATGTGGAAAATCTAGCTCATCAGCAACCCTACCAATACGTCTCAAAATTTGATATGGGCCTACATAATGGGGACTAAGTCTCCCTTTATTACCAAACCTCATTTCACCCTTCATGGATGAAATTTTTAAGTAAAACCAATCATGAACATAAAACGCAAGATCCTTTCTTCTTACATCGACATATGATTTTTTTTTACTTTGAGCAATTTATAAACCTTCCACTAATAAGTCAAACTTTCTTTATGGCCTCATGACCCAAGTGGGGACCTATTAGGTCTACTTAACCCACCTTAAACTGTCCAATAGAATATCGACATCTCCCACCATATAGTGCCTCAATTGGATCCATAAAAATAATGTACTGATAGTTGTTATAAAAAAACTCAATCAAACATATATTGTAAAATCTTGTTGTTGGTAAACACTTCTATATAAACACCATATAAATAATGCCTTCAAATTTTTAAGGAAAACAACCGTCGCTAGTTCAAGCTCATGGGTGAAATAATTCTTCTCATGAATCATAAGTTACCTTGAGGCATATGCAATGACTTTCCCATTTTTCATAAGCACGCATCCTAACCCAATCCGGGGGTGGGGGTGGGGGTGGTTTTTGGAGGGATCACAATAAACCATAAAATCATTTGTCCCTTTCGGTGAAACACAAGAGCTGAATTAAGTCACTCTTTCAAATCTTGGGAACTCTTTTCACATGCTTTGGACCATACAAACTTAGATTTATTTGGAGTCAAAGCTTTTAAAGGAGAGGTAATTAAAGAGAATCTGTAGACGAACCTTCTATAGTAACTGTCTAATCCCAAGAAACATCTAATATTTTTTAAGGGGTAGAGGTCTCAGACAACTCTTGACCGGATCAGTATTCTTAGGATCTACCTCAAGGCCCTTACTTGAAACAATGTGACAAAGAAAAGCTACAAACCTTAACCAAAACTAACACATCCTAAACTCGCAAAAAGGTGTTTGTCCCTATGAATTTTCAACACTATCCTCAAATGAAAAAAATTCTCATTCTAAGTTCCCTAGTACATCAATATATCATCAATTAACATAATCACAAACTTGTCAATGTATTGTCTGAATACCCTATTCATTAAATCTACAAACACCATCATAGAATTAGTCAACCCAAACGACATTATAAAAAATCTCATAATGACCATACCGAGTTCAAAAAATTGTATTTAGAATATCATCCTCTTTCACCAGAATGTGTGACAATCAAATCAAATATTAATCTTGAAAAAGTAAGTCATGTGTTAAATTTGGTCAATAAAGTCATAAATCCTTTGAAGGGGATATTATTCTTAATGCTCACCTTCTTCAACTCACGATAGTCAATACATATAAGAAGAGAATCAGGTTTCTTTCTGACTAACAAAACTACAGCACCCAATGGAGATATACTCAATCGGATGAAACCCTTTTCCTACAAGTCTTTTCTTACCCTTTCTACTCCATTAGTATTCGAAAGCCATACGATAATGAGGAAGGGCAATAGGTCGTGTATCTGGGAGAAAGTCAATACAAAAGTCTATTTCTCTTTTGAGAAAAATACCAGGTAAATTATCTAGAAACACTTCGAGAAACTCATTAACAATAGGGACCTACTGAAGAGTTTGGGTTTTTGAATCCAAATCCTCACCGTAACTAGATTGTCAAATGAACCCTTCGAAATCATATTTCTAGTTTTATAACACGAGACAAGCTAACCCCTAGGCATAGAATATCCTTCTTTCTCTCTAAGAAAGGCTCATTTGGGAACGGAAACTTGACTACGCAAGTTCTACAATCCGTAGAAGCATAAAATGAGCGTAGAAAATCCATGTTGAGGATAACATCAAAATATGGTATATCAAGATCAACCAAGTCAACAAAAGTAACTCAATGGGATAAGGAAATGACACACTTTCTATCGACCCGCTTAGCCACTATAAATCACCAACAGAAGTAGAGACAACAAAAAAGAACTAACGAACTCATTTGGAAGAATTTTAAACCTCCTAGCCACATATGGCTTCAAAAGAGATAAAGTATCATCGAGATCATGTAAAGCATAAACATCAAGTTGGAAAATTTTCAATATATCGGTAACAACATAGGGAGAATATTTTTGTTTACAATGAGTCTAAAATGAATATAATCGGTTTTCCTTAGGAGCATTGGGACCAAAAACATTATTATGAGATTTATTACCTTCTCTTCCTTTATCCATAAGCATTGGGCAATTCCTCTTTGTATTACGATTACTGACTGAAGCAACCCTTTGTGTTGGATTGGCATTTTTAATCGTGCTTCTTTCCCTACCTAGTACAAGTAGACATGAGCAATGAAGATCCACTAACATTACCTCATCAAGTCTTAGAGTTAGACACCCTATCATTACTCATCTTAGAAGGAAAATTGGAGCCTTGATCAGAAAACTTGGTCGAAATTTAGAATGATTATGCCTATTCTTGAGTGAGAAAAATAGCCATCACCGGTCTTATCGTCTGTGTTTCTCTAGAATATTCCTTACGTTTATCCTCTTCAATGTGTTATTCATGAACCATGAGACGAGAGATGTCCATGTTATTAATTAGAATGGTAGTACAAACTATTCAACAACCATTTCAGATACTACCAAAATGAACTTCATCATCCTTGCCCTTTAATGGGCAACCATTGTTGGAGAATATTTTTAACACTGACTTCTGTTATATGGAATAGGGGCAACAAACTTCTCAAGTTAATGCAGTCCGGCAAATACTAACGTGGTGTGAGATTTGTGATGGAAGTGATCATATTGTGGATACTTGTGGTGCAAATCCAGATTCGGTAAATTTATGGGTAATGCACAAAGAGGGGGAGGCCAAAAGAACTATGGTATCATCTACAACCCAAGTTGGCGAAATCACCAAAACTTCTCGTGGGGTGGAAATCAGACTCAAGTTCAAGGTCAGAATTAGTACAAATCTCAGTGCAACACTCAAGGATATAAAGGACAAATTCAAAGAGAACAACCTAAACCACAATCTTGTAATATCAGGGTGAAAGAGATTTTAAAGAAATCATAGCAGATCAAGCTCAGTTAGCGGGTGATGTGATAAATAATCAGTTAGACACAAAGAATTTGGAAAAAAATTCGGGCAATTTGCTAGTGCTCAAAATTCTAGACCACAAGGAGGGTTGCCTAGTAACGTAGATGCAATCTTAAGCCGCTTAATGATGTGAGTGCTGATAGTGGGTTACAGTTGGAGGAATTGTCTCCAATGAAAATGTTATCGAACTGGTTAGTACAAATGGTGAACTAATAGAGGGTGTGCCTTAGAACAAGGAAGAAATGGCAACTGCAGAAAAGGCGCAACCAATAGTAAGACCACATGCTCCATTCCTCAGAAGTTTAAGAAGCAAAAGGAGGATGAATGCTTCGGTAGTTTCTATCTTTGCTACCAGGAGTTCATATTAACTTGCCTTTGGTAGATTTTATGAAAGGTATACCAAGGTATATGAAGTATGTGAAATAAATTGTAGAAAATAAAAAAGAGGTTTACTGAATACGAGACAATTGCACTTACTGCAGAGTGTAGCTTAAGGATTAAGAACAGGTTTGTCATGAAGCTAAAAGATTCGGGGAGCCTTACGGGAAAATTACAATCGACAATAGTATCCATGCGCGAGGTTTGTGAGATTTGGCGCTAGCATTAATTTAATTCCAACTTCATTGTATAGGAAACTGGGGTTGGGAACTCCTAAGCCAACCACTGTAATTTGACAATTGGATGATAGATCTGTAGCCTGACCTGAAGGACTTGTAGAAGATGTATTAGTGCAAGTGGGATCTTTAATTTTTTCGGTGGATTGTGTGGTACTGAATTTCGAGCCAGATCCTATAGTTCCATTCATATTCGGACGCCCAGTTTTGGCCACGGGGAAACCAATGATTGATGTAGCTGCTGGTCAACTTACTATGAGAATTCACAATAAGGTAGAGGTTTTTGATGTATATAGAGCCTTAAAAATGCCACCAGTGTATGAGGAGTTATCTTCCATCACTGTGGTAGATCTGGAGGTAGATATTAAGCACATGATGGTTGAAGAGCCTCTTGAACGAGTAATGAGGGGTGATGAGATCTATGGAGATGCTAAGGCTCAGGAAATGATGCAGATGCTAGACTTGGCAGTGATCAAAGAATTGGGGAGAAGATGGGAACCATTGAACAAGAGTATTAGTGTAACATTTCCAGAAAATATACTCGTCTAATTAAGAGCCTATTAAGTTTTAAGAATAGTTATTGGGGGTACATAGGAATCCCAATGCCCAATATTTAGAAATATTGGGCATATTAGAAAATATTGACTCAAAGAATGTTAGCCAATTTTCAATGTATTGACAAGATTGTCCAACAAATGTACCTACAATAAAGAACCTAAGCTAAAAATCTTCATTTTCGTCATTCACAAAATAATGTGAGGCATTCATGTGTCAAGCCTAGTCACCATATTACATGACCAATTAAAATGGGCATGTAGATTAAGTAGTCCGAAGAACTACTGAAGATCCTTGGGACAATAAGTAAACAATCTAAATGAACCATCATGAATAGTTAGTTAGGAAAGTACAAGCAACACATGTGCAACCACACGTGAAAAACTGGTCAAGAGGGGGACCACCGTAACCGAATTCGGTTAGGGTAGTTAGGGGGGCAAGCGTGAGCAAGGGTCCACCTATGTGGGGACTAACTCTCTATCTAACTAACCTAAAAATCTAACTAACCTAGGACAAACAAAAATAAAATATCTAGTGCACCCGACAACCGAAGACTTAATTGGGTGACACTAACCTAGTAACTAGTTCAAGAGACAACCTAGTACTTATCCTAGGATAGTCCAAAGGGTTACTTTGGTCCGAATGACTTAGGGGTTCTTTAGTAATTACCCTAGGTCCCTTAATTAATTAAATTAACTGTTTAATTAATAAATTAAAAATCATTATAATGGCCAAAATTTTTAGGAATAAATTTTAGATTTGACTAAGTTAAATGTTTTCCTATTTTTAGCCGACCTAGGAGGGGCATTTTAGTAATTAAATAATTTATTTATTTAATTAACTTAATTAGAATAAGTTGAATTACTCAAGATAATTTCCTATGACTTATACTTACGTTCAAACACTAGAAAAGTCACTACGCAAAACAGTGAGAAAGCGAAAGAAAAACAGAAAGTTTATCTCGTTTCTCTTAAGCGATTTCAAGGTATTTTTCAAAGTTTCATGCAAGGTGATATTCGTAGATTCAATTCTATCTAAGGTATGTTTTTATCTCCTGGAATTCTTTCTCGAAGAGGCCTTTCAAACGATTTGAATTCATAAATATCGAAACTAGGCTTGTTCCCAATGATATTGTTGAACATCCATCTCCCGAGTTATCCTTGTTTTTGATTCTATACGAGTATAGGTGTAATCTCAAATAGGTTGTTGGTATGTGGCGCTAACTGATCATTATGCGTAGGTTCTTGATTTTTTAATGACTAATGAGGCCTATATACGTGATTCATATGATTAGGGTAATAGTTATATGAAATAAAGAATGATGTAATGCTTAATTGGGTTCGTGAATGTGAAGTTTGTTAAATGTTAATTATGAAGTTAGCTACTATTAAATATCGACTTACTTATATTGAAGAGATCATTTTAATACATTAATGGGATTAATTAATATGGCTAGTGATAAAATAATGAAAATTGTTCAATGAAAGTTTGATTTATGACAACAAATTGGCTAGCAATCTATTGTCCAAAAAGTTTAATAGAATTGGCTGCTTACTATGTAATTTCATAAAAAATTGGCTAATGATATTCTCATGACCATTGTCTAGCAAAAATTTGGCTTATGACAATATATTGGCTAACAATATTCTAGATTATCATAATATGTGAAAATTAGTCTATGCCAATAAATTGGCTTACAATTTATTTCATAATTATGATACAAAATTTGGTTAATGACTAAGTTATACCAAATTAAGCATGACCAATGTAACTCAATGAATTCATAACTAAGGGTATGCCAATCATTGGGACAAGCTCCAATATATTCTATCCAAATGCACCATGAATATAAGTAAGTACCTTGAACAAAGTTTATGACGTTCCTAAAGAGTGGTATAAAGCTACCAAATGTAATTGACTTAAGAGTAGGAAATCTAACCTCATGGACCGAAAATATCAGGATAGTTCCTCCGTAATACCTTCACTCTGGCAACCTTCTTGTTCCTCAACCGCTTGACCTATCTGTCTAAAATCTGAACAGGTACCTCCTCATAGGACAAGTCTTCATAAACCCCGAAACTTTCGACAGGTAGAATCGATGTTGGATCACCTAGGAACTTCTTTATTTAATATACATGAAAGACTTGATGAAAAAAATCTAGCTCAACATGCAATGCCAACTCATAGGCCACTTCACCCAAACGTTGTAGGATCTCATATAACATACCTCAGATCTACTTGCCCTTCCTGCCAAACGGCATCACCCCCTTCATAGGTGATATCTTCAAATAGACCTAATCACCAGCATCAAACTCTAAAGGTAATTTTTTGTTGTCTGCATAGGACTTCTTCCGACTGTATGCAGTAGCCAACATATCCCAAATAACCTTGACCTTCTATAAGGCCTCATAAATGATCTCTGGAACAAAAATGGATGACTCTTCAACCTCAAACCACCTAACTGGAGACCTACCCTTCTACTATATAGTAGCTCAAACAGTGTCATCCCAATGCTGGAGTTATAACTATTCTTATTAGAGAACTCTATCAAATGGAGATGGTCATCCCAACTACCTCTAAAGTCAATCACACACGCTCTAAACATGTCCTCCAATGTTTGAATGGTATGCTCTGCCTTCCACTCAGTCTGAGGAGGAAGCGAAGTACTAAGATTTACCTCCGTGCCTAAGTTCTTCTGGGAGGATCTGCAAAAACATGAAGTGAATTGAGCTCCTCTATCTGAAATGATAGATAAAGGAATCCCATGCCATCTCAAATCACATTAATAAAGAGCCTCACATAATCCTTGGCTCATATGTGTTATGGAAAGATGTGATCTAGTGGCTTGATACAAATGTTGTTCGACTGCTTTTTGATAAAAATTAGATTAGACATATGCAATGTGTCCTAATAAGCATAGATTACGGTGATGACAAATGAGAAAAGTGAGATAATTCTATGATGCATAGAATATGCAGGGACTATAGAAAATTGAATCACAACTCGAGAAAAGATCATTACCGTATTTTTCCTTATTGATCAACTATTTGATAGACTTGATACAAGGAGAATTATTGCTTTTGGATGGTCATTCACAATCAGATTGCCATTGCGCTAGAGGATCAAGAGAAGACGAACTTCACATGTTTAGGTTTTTATCATAAAATGGAGATTCTCTACAAAAATTAATTGGAGGTTCTTTAATCATAAGTCGTACTATTAGCCTTATTCTTGTTTTGTTTTGCGTATGATTCATATCATTATCGATTGTTATGTTTCACTTATAGACCTAGTTTGCTGTTGTTACTCTTGCTAAATATAGTACAATCCAAATTTCAAATTATAACCCTAGTTAAATAAATCCTCCACCCGATTCCCTTGCTTAGCTTACTGAAACACTAACTCGCCCGATGGATACAAAATCACTTATAAAAAAGTTAACCTCATTTAAACATAGTTTTAAAGAACCCTGCAGATCGTGTATTACTTATTTCTTATAATGTGGTTTTTATAAATCTTGACCCCTGTCAAGGTTGGGTTTTTCTAAACTAAAAATACATTTGAAGAATATAATTTTTCAAAAATTTCTGGTAAGCATTGGTCGAGTAAGTCAAACTATCATGTGAGTGAATTTATATAATTTGGGTAGGTTAAAAAAAATAGGACCAACAATAAAATGACATGCAGAATTTTTATAATTTTGAAGAAATGTTAATTGTTAGTCATGTGATATGCCTAAGCAAAAAATATAAACATAGGGGTATTCTTAAAAAAATAAATGGATGAAGAACGCATTCAGACTTTTTGTGATAATATAGGCGAAATTTTGACATTCTGGAGAAACTAACATTTCTATGAAATATATTGTTAGCCCCTGAGCCTACACCTTAGACTTTGGCAAAAATCGAGAATAATTTTTGATCCACAAGTCAACCTTTGATCTGCCTTACTACGTAGCAAAAGACTCAAGCGATAATTGGTTTAGCACATACATTTATCTCAATGTATACTCAATTGGAATGCCTGAAAATACTTAATTCTAATAACAATAATACATTGCAACACAATCTTTGAAAGAAAGAAAGTACTGAGAAATTCCTTAACTATAACAATCTATGAAGCCTTTAATATTGTGATAGATGTAGGGACAAAACCCACAAAAAATCAAAAATAACATAAAAATAAATGTGAAATCCTCCGGAAAGGAAGGAGGCTCACCAAAGCTATCCAAAGAACAAAGTCTTGCCTATGTTTTTTCCCCAAGCTATATTATTTTGTTGAACCAGCATACTTAGGATATTGATTGTAAAAGTAGAGTAGATATTAAAACGTGATGAAAATAATGAAATTGATACCCCTCAAAATTTGTACTTTTGATATATTTGTGTGATTGATAAGTCATCTGTGTAAGATATATGCATGACATGATATTAATTGATTAGATAACAGGAGGGCCCCACAATGAGTTGGAGAAGTTTTACAACAATCCTACCATATTTTTAAGGCATATTTTTGCATTTACAAGCCAACTTTAGAAATCACGCGACTTTCTTTGTTTTTAGTGTGTAGTAGTCCATGGATGAGGCGCCTCACAGTACCCAACATGTTTTCAAGAAATATTTTTATGAGGGCCTTTGTAATGATTTGATGAAGTGTGGATGAGTCCGTATATTGGACTCATTTAGGGCTACATTTAAATAGAAATAGTGTCATCAAATGCTTAATTTATCTCAATATCTGACTAAAATTTGTGAGTTCCAGGTATTTGAGCGTCTAAGGAAATCATGTAAACTATGTCGAAAATAGAAGCAAAAAGGCTGAGAAAAGTGAAAGAATGCACGCCTGAGCATCACATAGTCCACCTGGCGGATCGCCGATAGACATGGATGCTGCCTTTTATTCCAATGTGCTGAGCCCCGAAGGCAAGGGTCAAATTAGAGAATAAGAAAAATAGTCGGCGCATCGCCAAGTAGTTCCATGAAGCAGTATCCCATCGCTCAACGTACTAAGGCATGATGACGCTTAAGGTTGTACCAGAAGGCGATGAATTATACCAATGGATGAATCGCCATGTCAATTGGCGAATCCCACTAAAGTCGTTGGATGATCCGTTGCAGTGCAAATATGAAAGCTATAAATACTAATAGATCGTAGTTTTTAGGAAATTGGACCATTTTCTGATAATTCTGACTTAGAGACAAACTATATCGTATTTTCTTACTACTTTTTATATTTTACACTCAAGTTTGTAAGGGTTTTAAAGACATGAAAAATAAAAGGTCTTTCCTCCTTCAATTTGGAAGTAGGTCTCCTTGATTCTTCCCTCTTTACTCAAATCATGACCTTATTTCTTATACTCATTTAATTCCAAAATCGTTGAAGGTATAATTTCTATTTCTTGAAATGTTGCTAAAACCCCCATTCTTGAGGTGTGATTTAGCAAATATGAGTTCATATTGTTGTTGGGTTTTTCTTGTTTGTAAGTTAAATGTTGTTTAATGGTCATTTCTTCTAGCGGTTATGATTTAATCAAATGGATTTGTAGTTGCAAATACAAGATATCCATGTGTTTTCAATTTGCTTGAGAGATAAGTCGCTAAACCAAGACCTCTAGATTGATGAGCTAAGGAGTGGGTCAAAATAAGATTCAGTCAGAGGGGGTGAGCCCTAGTTGCATATCCAAATACTCAGCTCAACAGTGAGTGAGTAAGGCGTAGGAAGGTTTTCATGTGTTAAATGAATGTACAAGAGGAACTCATTTTGAAACGGGGTAAGTAGCTCTCGATAGAACATATGTGCATATAAAGCTTAGCCAAGTCACTTTTTTCTACAAATTTTCTATCAAAATCATGAACAAAACAATATAGATTTATCCGTATTGCGGTCAGATCCCAAGAAGTTCCCTCTTTTATTGTTTAGTTTCCTTGTTGATTTGAACTATTTTTGTACTTATGACAAACAACCCATTTGATATTTGAAAATTTTGTGTCGTTCCCCCATGTTTATAATCAAAAATTACATTAGCTACAACTAATTGGAATGAAGTTCTAGTTAGCTACACATTTTTAGTAACGCTCCCTTGGGACATGACCCCAATCCTCAGTTTGGTTACTAGATTATCGACGATTGTAAGTACTTGAATCAAAGGTAGTGTTGTTGGTCATGATAAGCATCAAATTGACGCCGCTTTCAGGGAGTGGTGTCACCTGAAAATGTAGTAAAGTCGAGTTTTCATTCTTAATTAGATTTTTTACTCACTTAATTTTTAATTTTGTATCTATGGGAAAGGCTACATCTATTACCGGACCGATGATTTGGAAAACACGCCTAGGGTATTTTTTCAAGCGTGGAAACTGTATTTGTGTGTGGGAGCAAGAATGTGAATATGAATGAGCATCAAATGGATCGTTGCCTCTCAAAACTACTAAAATATAGAGACAACCTCCTAAGCTTTCAACAATTAGGAAATGAATTCATCCAGGTAATGTGGTCACTTATTCAAACGATATTAGCACCATGCCCATCTCATGGGATGACCAACAAAGCTTTACTTGAATGCTGCTATAGAGGTCTTGGGACCTAAAAGTATCATTGATCAATTCTTCGCAGGTGGTATGCTACACTAGCCTTACGAAGTGGTGGACCAAACCCTTGATAACATGGCAAAAAACCAACAACCAATATCAGAAGAAACAAGAGTGGAGCTCACTCGTAGCCCAAGTAAATGTTCTATCCAAGTGAGTCAAAAAGTATGAAGCACAAGCCAATGAAAAGGGCAACCATTTCATTCTGAAAAAATGTAGAAATGAGAAGAAGCATGGGTGCGAGCAAATAGAAGAAGCTCTCTCAATCATTTAGAGAAGTGTTGAGGCACAAGAAAAAATATTGAAGGAGATGAAAGAAAATATAGAAAGGTCGTATGAAATAACGATCTCAAATGCAATACCAATTCAAAACCAAGACAATCAAACCAACAATTTGATATCACCTCCTCATCCATCATTCGAAAAGTGATTCTTGTTCAGATGTATTTTTGGTTTGGGTCTCAAGGCTTTTGGCTTGACTTTTACCCAATAGACAAAATTTAGAGAAGTGAAGGTTGAAGTTGGATTTTAGTCAACGTTTGAAGTTAAAAAGGTCATTTCAAGTATGATGATTCCACTAGATCTAAATGGTGATACTTGTCAAGTTGAACGTTTGGTTCAGTCCCCAAGACTTTTTGGAAATTTGGGGATTCTTAAGTTTAAGTTGAATTTGGTCAACATCGCCCTAAGGGGATCTTGTTTAGATGTTTTGATGATTTCATTGAGTCTAAAATATCATTTCCAATCTAGAAGCACAATTGTTTTTTTTTGGAGGGTATGGATGAGTTTTGGGTGAGTTTCTAAGCTTTTTGGGTGCTTTGGCGTTGTTTCAACAATTTGTGTCTATAAAAAGGGTAGTTGTTAGTTTTACATGGTTTACATGGTTTGAATCAGCACTCAAATTTTTCATTGTTAGCCTACATTTGTGACATTAGGTTTTGTCAAGTTATAGATTGTTAAGGTGAGAAATGATTGATCGTGTCGATTAATCAACATTTGGAAGGACTTGTGCATGCCTTGAGTTACAAAATTTATTACTTTTGATTGCTAAAGATCCTAATGACGTATTGCACTTGGAGTTTACGGTTTATAGTATGCGGTAAAATGTCAAAGGATAGTATTGGTAAATCAGTTAGAGAAAGGAACAATAATCTTGTATATTAAATAGTTCAAAGTTTTTGGAATTGTGTCACATGTACAATTTAAGAAGTATGAAGAAATAAAAGATCACATATAGAAATTAAGTTCAATCTTGAAGGTTGTATGTATTTTCGCCATGGAGTTTAGATATACCTATGCAATGTAGACCGGTGCAGCACAGACTTGTGAAGGATTTATCAGCGACATTCTTGAAGATTTAGTTTTGGTTACGCTGAAAAAAATGATGTATGGGAGATCCAGTGTTTTCATATTTGGTTGGATTTTTCAAATTATGGTAGGTGATTTATGTGTGAATTATAGAAAGGAATTATAGTTCAACATATTAAGGAACTTGAGCTGGATTGATACTACCTGGTTGATGGAACTACGTAAACTATTATGATGAGTTAAAGACACTTAGTGGTCAAAAAAGGTTATGTTCTTATAGTATACAAAATCTTGGTTGATGAACGGCTTATCTTCAATTTGGAATGAGAAGGAAATTGTTTGAATGGTGGTTGAGGCAAGGCATGTGTAGGTTTTCATGTAGTCGATATCTGTTTCTATTTCAATGGATTTTTGCTTGATGGAAAAGTACTATTAGATTTGGAACTAGTACAATCAGCGTCGGGTAGGACCATTTTCTGAGATGGAATGCTTATAAGGCTTGGGAAGGATAGACATACTTCTTTTGAAAAAAAACGAATAAAAATTCAGAGTTACGGGGTGTGGTAATGTGTTTTCAAAGGAATTTTTGTACTATTGATGGTTTTGGAAGCATAATCATAGGATCAAAAAGGTTGTCATATTTCGTTGGAATTAGATTTTTTTAATTTTAGATTGAATTATGGAGAATATATTAGATTTCATGATTTGTGTTGGTGATCAAATCGGATATCTTATGCATGTAGAGAGAAGATAAATAGGTGGAATTAGATAAATGAAGTAGGTTTAATTGTGGATAACGGAGAGGAGAGTATTCCGACTAAGACAAAGGAGAATATTGGGCACTTCGGGTATACTAATAGCAATGCCTTCAACTAGACCAAATATCACCATTGAGACCTACCATTTGGCAAGTTAGGATATTTGGGTGAGTTTGTAAGCTTTTTGGGTGTTTTGGTTATGATCGAATATCATTCTATACCTTCTGAAATTTTAAGCATGAGTTATAGGAATGATCTGCAAAGATTGGTGCATTTTCACTAACCCGAGTTTAGATTTTATGGGGATGTATAAAATAAATTCTTACCAAGCAAAAATGATATTTGACTGGAAGTACGAGCACATAATTATGTTTCGATTAGAAATAAAACGTTTGTATTATTAATTAAGACATTTACGAAAAAGAATAGGGTCACTTCGCTACAGTATGAGGAACTTACACCTCTTTTAGTTAAAATTTAAGTTGTTGGTGCGCAAATATACATGTATTTTAATTTCAAACTCTGTTCATTTGGTAATTTGAGCATATTGGGTTTTCTAGTGCTCTGAATGGAGTAATTCCTGCGGCACCCTTTTCAATTTAATATGGTGGTTAGTATCCAACTATTAATCTTACTTTTTTCAAGATTTCATCTGATTTTCTTTCCTTATCCGTGTATTTCTTGGGGAAATTTGTTTTTTTATCAATTTCGACTCAGTATTTGATGAAAAATGTATATATAGGATGTTTATAATATAGGCATAAACTGATTTTCCATTAACTCGTTAATTATTTTTATCATATTAACCACGTATAAACTTCAGAATTTGGATTTTTCTACATAAAGTTAGAGTTTGATAATTTGAGAATTTCAATGTCGATTTAACTCCGTCTTTGATGAAGATCATAATTGAAATTTCCTAAGCTTGGGTAAGATATGTTTTAAAAATATTTTAGATTTAAGTCGGAGTTTCAGATTCGAGTTTTGGGTGTTTTCTCATAAACCTGTGTTCTAAATAATTAGAGTTTTAAGCATGATTTCAACTCAGTGTTCAATATGGCTTTCACTAATGAGTTCTAAAATCTTTAGATATTATGATTTCTTTAAAAATTATGCATTTGACCCTAGCAGCCAAGATTGTGTTTTGGGGTCATTACAGACTAGGTTTTTAAAATCATCATTATATGTGTTGTTCATATTTTTTTACGGGTATTATATATTTCATTAGTTGGTGTGGATTATGTGGCTCTACATGAAGGAAATCTCAAGTGCAGAGGTGATTGATTGTTTCTTCGAGACAAGTAGACTTCTTGACCCTTTGTTTAGTATATAGAATCTTGTATCCCTTACTTTATATGTTCGGTAGTTATCGAAAGTGGTGAAGATATTTGTTGTAACATATTTATATTGAATGATTCTAACAATGAATATTGAGAAATAAAGGGCAACTTGACGGTATAATGATGTGTGATGTGTTGTGGGTGATTTGAAAAACTATTGATTCATTATTGATGATGTATCATGATTGTGTCGATATGGATTGTGTTGATATGGAAATTGCATCTTCTCATTTTTCTGTGAACATGCCTATTTCAATTGTTCCAAAAGAGTATGTTGAGACTTATTCTGATAATTATGTCGCGGGAATAATTTAATCCTCCAACTACTTTGGCCAACACTAAATATTTGCATGCAATAAACACCTTCCTTTTAGCTTGTGTATCACCATTCCATAGAAACCTTTTACACCTTGTTTCTATTTTTTCTGTAATTGCTTAAGTAGCAAAACAATTTGTGTCCAGAAAGATATCATAGATGTTAGTACTGTTGGGACCGAAAATAAGCAGATGTAAATGCGGAAGCTTGCAAAGCAAACCTCAAAAGATCACGAGTAAGAAAACAACATGAAATATACCAAAAGACACAAAGATTTAACGTGGTTCGGTCTAATGACCTACGTACACAAAGGAGATGAGCAATCCACTATAAATATGAGAGTAAAAAATATAGAGACAAACAAACTCAACCAATTCAATCGGAATACATGGGAGGTTCACACAACTGATAACGTATCATGCTTGTGGCCCACCAATTCTCCCTCTAACCAAAACTCTCGAAGCTCTTTAAAACTACATTGTGAATGCTGATTAAGTTAGAAGGAACATGCCTCTATTTATAGAATCCTAAACCTTTTCCTACCAAAAAAAATTAGTCAATCCAAAACCTTTTCCTAAAAGGAAAACCTATTTATGGTAAGAAATTTAGGTCAAATAAAACCCAACAAATCTCCCCATTGGCCTGAATTTCTAACAAAATAAATTTGTCCACCTTCTTTGCTTAATCTTCAACAACTTGCTTCTCCTCTCCATAATCTCCTTCGCAAAATTTATGTCTCAAAACAAAGAACCTCTCTGAAACAATTTCTCTAACAAAATCTTCATTACTGTCAAAATGGTTGCAGCTAGAACTACACTCGCCAAGATGAATACTTGTTTCTAACCTGGTTCAATCATCGATTATCGAACCACAAAACCAGACTCCATCATTGAACCTGGCTCTGATACCACTTGTTGGGATCGAAAATAAGCAGCTGTAAATGCGGAAGCTAGCAAAGCGAACCTCAAAAGACCACGAGTAAGAAGACAACGAGAAATATGTTACTCTTACAATAACTTGTATTTATGAAGTTAATGAACAGAAACAGAAAAAGATGAAGCAGGAAAAATTTAAAATACAAGAATTAATCCGAGTCCACAGAAACTACTGTGTGTCCTTAAGAAATTTAATACCCTCACTGTACCCAAGGTTATGGATTAATTTCTCTCGAGATAAAACGGATTAAACCTGTTAAAGAAATAGCGGTACCTCAAACTTCTTTAACTTCAACGAACTGAAGAACAGCAACAAGTCACACAGACTCAGTCGATCGACACTTTGATTTTATTTTGAGATAAAAAAAATAAATGCAGAGAAAGAAAAATTTTCAGTGATTAAAAAATCAAAAATTGACTTCCTTTTATAGCCATTTTAAGCAAGGAACATGTCTGTTCAGTGAAATTTGTTCAGACCCATTTTATCCAGCAAGTTGTGTCTTTTGGAAAAAATAACAACTTTTTCGAAAAATTGTGTCTGTTAGGAAAATAACTACTTTTTGGAAAGTAACGACTTTTCGGAATGTTACTGTTTCCCGCAAATTTATAAGAGATAATATTAACAGGATTTATTTGATTTAACAAAAATTGATTAAATAAATTGTGTCCAAAAAATTTATCAATCAATCACATCATTTGCCAAATCCAAATACAAATCCAAAGAAATGACTTTTCATTTGCACTTTGCAAATGACTTTTCATTTTCTCTCCAAAGTACTTCCCTCACTTTTGATATTCTCTCTTTTCTTTTCCCATTCACACTTGCTAAAACCCAACAAAATATACAAAAGACACAAAGATTTAACGTGATTCGGTCTATCGACCTACGTCCACAAAGGAGATGAGCAATCCACTATAAATATGAGAGTACAAAATACCGAGAGAAACAACCTCAACCAATTACCTTGGAATACATGGGAGGTTCACACAAGTGATAGCGTATCATGCTTGTGACCCACAAATTCTCCCTCTAACTAAAACTCTCAAAGACCTTTAAGACTACATTGTGAATGCTTATTAAGTTAGAATGAACATGCCTCTATTTATAGAATCCTAAACCTTTTCCAACCAAAAAAAAATTAGTCAATCCAAAACTTTTTCCTAAAAGGAAAACCTATTGATGGTAAGAAATTTAGGGCAAATAAAACTCAACAAGTATATTGTTTACCAATTGAAACTTTCCTGCATATGATAAGAATTTAACTGTCCATGTTGTAGTTCTGCCCATTATCATGTCTATTAGTTGTTGGCATTGCCCTACTGACAGCTTCTTTGAACTCAGAGACATCAAGGTATCTAAAAGGGAGTAGGCCCTTTAAAAACCCCGTATGCTGTAGAATTAATTGTTGCATATCATCAGACACACCTCCAAAGTAAGCACAGCTCTTGGCCTGATTTGCTATGAGTCCAGACACATTTAAGAATTGTTGGGAGCACTCATACAGGAGGGTAGTTGATGTTACATCTCCTGTGCTAGACAGCAAAGCTTAGTTGTAGGATGTACTGCCTGTGGCATCTAGGATGATACTTAAAATTTGAATTTCTTCCAAGTGTTTTCAGCATTCTTGTGAGGTAATCCATAACAAAGACCAACAAGTATGGGGACAGACGGTTCCCTTGTATCACCCCTCTCTTTGTTTGAAAAGTTGTACTAGGACATACATTAATAAGTATAGACTAGGAAACAGTCTTGACACAGTTCATTATTCATCCTAGGAACTTTTGAGGAACCTACATACCAGCTAATACCTCCTCCGAAAAATGCCACTCCAAAGACTCATAGGTCTTCTGCATATCAATCTTGAACATACATGTCGGTGAGATACCTTTTCTATCACACCCTCTCACCAGTTCATGGCTGAGAAGCACATTATTGGTCAGTATTCTACCAGGTACAAAACCAGCATGTCTGGATCAACTAGATAATTCATAACACTATGAAGTCTATGTGTGAGCAACTTTGAAATGATCTTAAACAATGTATTGCAGCGAGAAATAGGCCTATATTCTTATGAAGATGGGATGACTCACTTTTGGAATCAGTGTAATAAAGGTTCTACTTATAGGAACATACATTTCAGTATTTTGGAAAAATTGTAGGACAGTTGTTGTTACCTCCTCCCCTATGATTGACCAAGATTTTTTGAAGAAGTAAGAGTTGAACTCATCCTCTCCCGGTGCTTTAGAATCCCCAGTGCTCGTAAATGCTTCCTTACATAAGTATCCTTGAATGGTTAGATACGGAACAATTGGTGTTCTCTTGTAAGTATTGATCCAGCTTTCAGCACTTTAGGTTACGTAGCTTGCATGTGGCTGGTACATTGTCCTAGCAGTTTCTTTTGTAAAAATCCACAACCTCTTTGGTGATATATGTTTCTTCTCTAGTAACAGTGTCATTCTCTTTTGTTAGCATGTTGATCTGATTCTGAGTTTTCCTACATTTAATATTAGCAATTCAGAGGCGGAGCGAGAAATTTTACGAAGGGTGTTCAAGTGCTAAAGTGAACCTGCTCTTCTTGAATAAGTGGGAGAAAAATTTTTATCAATGAGATTCGAACACACGAATACTTTAAGTTTGTGCCTTTACTCTTTCATGGCGCCTGGAACCACTATGATACATCATATTGTTATGTCAAGGGTATCCAAAATATGCTATTTAGTTATTCTGTTTATCATTTTACTTGTATAAACGATATAATTCCCAACGAAGGGTATCAAATTGAAGGGTGGCTACGCTACTAGTTAGCATCCATGAGTTTGAGCCATTGTACTCTGGACTTCTGCTTATATATATTCTCCTATTTCAAACTCCACTTTGGCAGTTTTTCTCTCAATAATTTCTCCTCATCAATATTGAATGGCTTTCAGTATACCTCCACCTAATATCTGCCAGCTATTTTTTCAACCTAGTCCTGAACTCTGGATGTTGTCCTGCACAATAATAGAATATGAAAGGTCTCTTTCTTGTATCTTTTTGTTCCTCCATTACCAAGCCTAGAGGAGAATGATCTTAAAACCAAGGCTCTATAGAAATGACCTGTTGTGGTGACATCTCATCCACCCATTCAGCATTAACTATAGCTTTGTCAATTCTGCTACATACATGCCCATTAGTCCATGTGAAATCCCTTCCTCCTATCTGCAACTCTACTAGGTTGCAATCAATCACACATTCTTTTAAATCTCTTATTTATGCATCCTCTACTTGGATGCCTACTATTATGTCTTCTTGATTAAATATAGAGTTGAAGTCCCCCATAATCAACCATTGCTGACTAATTTGACTACTCATCTGGTGGATTGTTGTCCATAATGGGATGTTGTATTTCTAGCTTGTAGCCCATAGACAGCAGTAAAAGGAAACTGTGTATTATTTATGTCCACCAAACCATGTATATATTGTTATGCATCTGCCACCTTAGTGAAGCTTATTTCCTTAGGATTCCAGATAACCCATAATCTTCCTCTAATATTTAGGTTTGCAGTAGTGCAGCACTCCTAGCCTGGTAAACTTTTATTAATAGTGTTTTTTCTCTACCTTGCCTTACTCTATGTTCACAGATTACTATTATTGTAACTTTTTATTCCTTCTCACAAACAATTTCAGCTCCTTATGTCTCATCTCTTGGTTAAAACCCCTCAGATTTCATCTTACTATCATGGATTTGAGGGTTGTATAGATTTCATCTCCATTCCACAACTTACTTGTCCACTCATTTGTCCTGCTTGTAAACTCAACTCACCGGGTTAAGTTTGCGCCCTTCACTAGTACCTTGACTTTCTAGATTCTCTTACCATGGTAGCTCTGTGTCTACTAGTACACCATTCTCCTTTTTCCTGTGATGTTTTATCCTCTTCGTGATCTGAGTTCTCCTGTTATTTAGGCTCAACCTGAATTTGTCCATTCCTTTTTCCTTGTTTGTGGTGACTAGTGGGTAGCCATTCTTTCCTCTGCCCTTGTCCTTTACCTTTCTTCTAGATTTGTATAGGTGCCTCTAACTTGTGAACACACGAGTGTGCCACTTGTAGACATTTCAAACAAATATTGGTTTCCGTTCATACCAAACTTTCTACTCCACTGTTCTTCATTTTGGGCCATTGATTTCTATCGACTTGGCTAGGGGTCTAGTTAGATCTACTTCCACTAAAATTCTTGCACAGGAGATTCTACTAGTTTGAGTTGTACATTCATCTTCATACAAGGACTTCCCCAAACTACTACCTATTTTACTCAGGACAACTGAATTCCAACAGATAAGAGGTAGATTTGGGAGCTTGATCCATAGTGGGATGGTGGTAATAATCTGCTCCTTGAAATTGAACTCCAGGACCCACGGTTTCATTATGACAGGCCTTCTCATTGAGCGATGAGGTCCTGAGCACAGCTCCATATCTCTCTCTTCCTCATTTGCAAATCATACAACAAGGTATCCATCTATATGATATAATATTATAGTTTTGGTGGAGAAAGTACCTTGGCACATTAACATTTAAGGATATATCTGAAACTAGTAGATACATTAGTTTCCATGCATTGACGAAAAACTATAATCTAACCATTAAAAAAAGTGAATCAGAAATATTTAGGGTTGTTTGCTGAGAAGAACACAACTTTTGATGCCTAATTTCTGGTGAAAAATATTGTCTGGTTGTTAGTGCGGAAACATTTCATGAGATAAAAGAAAAATGTGATGATACATGTGACGACTACAAGGTCAGGCAACTATGATTGCTTTCTACTTCAAGGAGAAGTTGCAGGCTAATCTCAAATACCAGACTAAGGAAATGAGAGTTGATGTCAAAATAATTTTTGATATTAATGCTCATTTTGAGAACAATAAGAGAGCAAAAAGAATGATTTTTAAGAATATGGAAGACAGTCTGTGTTGATTATAAAAATCTTGTTGGGTATGCCAATGCCTTTAAAGAGAGTAATACAGGGAGTGATATTGTCCTTAAGGTTTCAAGAGATGCATTATGTGATGGGAAAATGAATATTTTGAGAATGTACATTTGTTTTGAAGACTGATTTTAAGACTTGGTTGAGACCTTTGATTTGAATGGATAGTACATTTTTGAAGGGCAAAACCAAAGGTCAACTTTTATGTGTTATTGAATAGGACACAATGAACCATTTACATCCTATTTCTTAGGCTATTGCTGGCAGAGAGTTCAAGGTGTCTTGGTTTTAATTATTGAAGTTGCTTTAGAACTCTATAAACAATTGCTTCAAAACTCTATAAGTATCAACAATAGAGAAAAATCACAGATCTCAGATATTTTATTCATTTTTACTAAATTCTTCTTCATTTCTTACTATCAATGTTTAATCTCCTTGTTTTATGTATTTTGATTTGTCATGAACATGAATTAGTTAAAGCTCGTAAAAGCATTTTACTTTGTTATGCATAGATATAGTGGAAGACATATAGATGCCAACTAAAGAAAAATAGGAAGCAAATCTAAACTAATGTTTAATGTACTGTGGTGATGTGCATAGAGAACCTACAAATGGGAGTTGGATGATCATCTGAATATACAAGGTCAACTGCCTGAAGAAGCAAAAGACCATTTGTTGCATTTTCCAATACAAACTATGAATAGAGTATTTTTAGATTCTATTTGCAAGAATAAAAAGGTGGAACTAATTAGTTCGAGTCACTCGACTCTTGAATATTGGAAGCAAGACATAACATATTAGTTGGGATTCTTGAGGATATCAGAATCAAAGTTATGAATAAGTTTGACAAAAAGAAAATGAATGGCTGACTAGAAACTATGATTGAAATCAAATAACTATTAAAATTAAATTACGATGAATTTATGAAGATTACTAATGTGCGTGAATAAATTTGAATGGAGATAATAAATTTTAGGTAAGTGAAGGATATTATCATCACACTGTCAATTTGACAAATAAGAAATTCACTTGTAGGGTATGAGACCTTATTGGAATACCATATTACCATTTAATCTTTATGATAATCCTGATCCAGTGGTGGTACTCCAACGAGGAATATCTCTTGACTTACCTTCTAACCTACAATTTGTTGCTGGTAAAAAATTCTAAGAAATAGACCCAGAACAAGCAATGAAACCACCACATTTGACAAATTTAGCCGAGTGAATAGGAAAAGAGATATTAATGAAGTGGGTTGCACCAACAGAGGTAAAAATGGCATTCAATCTATGGGGTTTCATAACACAATATTAGAGGTTGTCATAGCTAAACACACCTCATTTTCTATGTAATTTTTGAGTAATTGTGAAAGTAAAAAAATATTATCAGTTTATCTTGTAATTTTGATATTTCTATTATTTCATCAGTTTAACCAAAAAAGTTGAGAAGGCACTTCTAAGACTAAACAAATTTAGAGTAAGCTGGAAAATGTTATCATCTTTTTTGTTTAGTGGTCACTTATTTTAGAATGTTATGATTGAGTATTACAATTTTCATAATGTTATTAGATGGACCAAATTATGAGTGAAAGAACTTCAGAGGCAGGACAACTAGAGTGAAAGAAAGGGTAAGAAGAATGGACAATTTAGTAGTCATTTTAGAATGTGATGTTAAAAATGGTCACTTTGTGTTTTTATCAAATAGATAAGCAATACAACAAGGAAAAACAAACAAACAGAGAAGAGGCATATGAGACTAATTGGTGAAGAAACCCTCCCAAATCTTGAAATGTTGCGATAGTGGAGGAATTTTCCTTACAACTCCATAACCTAGTCAAAATTGTGCATTAGATGAAGATCTTGGTCTTGAAGATGATGATGACATACCTTGAAAGTCGAAAGTTTTTTCAAAATTGAAGTCTAGAATACAATAAAGATAGAAAATAAGTATTGTATCATGATAAATTAATTTCATTTGTGTTGGCCTGACTGTACCAAGTTATTATGCACATAAAGGGCCTACATGGAAAGGGAATATATCTGAAACTGGAAAATGATATTGGAGCGATGAACAAAGGAAATGTATAAAGGCTGGTCAATTTATTAACTTAATTTAGACTGTAAAACTTAAGTATGATACTTGTAATTATTTTTTGCTGTTAACAGATGGACAACTGATCCAACAAGAGAAAGAAACAAACAAAGCAGAGGCATAAAATACTAATTGATGAAGAACATGTCGAGGATTTTCCCTTTGCAACACTACAACCTAGTCAAGATTGTTCATTTGATGAAGATTTGGAAATTTTTTGTCTTGCAGATGAAGATGATATACCTGAAAGCTAAGAGGTGTTTCAGAGTTAAACTCCAGAAGAAAACAAAGACAGAAACAAGAAAAACCTATTGTATAAACACAAACTAACTTCTTTGGTAATGATCCAACTACAGGGAGTAACTTGTATGCACCAAACTGGCTTATATGGAAGGACACCCCATCTATTACTATAATAATGTCGGAGCAATTAAGAGTAAAAAAACATATAATAAAAAAGGGTACGTAAAGGAAATGCACAACAATGACAATTTTATAGTGAAGAAAATATTTTGTTGCATTACGTACTCAGTTACTGACAAGCTACCTGTCTCAAGCCTTCAAATATGAAATGAATCTTATCCTTCACACTCCAAGAAATGAAGCGGTCCTGAAAAGCAGTAGAGAACACATTCCTTTCTATCAAAGGAGATTTAACTGGTCTAGACCTTACAAATATTTTCCACCACTATCTAGAGGATCTATGGAGTGGGTTGCATAAAAACGAACACCACGTGAATTGAGTAAAACCACCGCCTCTAGCATCTCGTGGCCTAAAGTAAGAAACTAATGACCATCCTCACTCTCCCACCCTGAAGCTTGAGTGATTTAATCTTCTGAAACCTCTTATATTTATGTTAATCATCTCCTCTCAGAACTAGCTTAGGAGTTGTACACCAACAACCATTGATGACCCACATAATGATGAATAACTGGAGCTTGATGCACTCCTAGATTTTATGCCCCCGGTCTCATCCGAGAAACTTCTTGTGTGCTTGCCGCACCACCTTAAGAGAATCTGTCTAACGCACTTAGAATCCTCACTAATTTATTAGAAAACAAGGGAATTGTAAACATGAGAGGAACATGGTCCTCACCAACCTCAACATGTGGATTTGGTTAGACCTCTATAGCATGACCCCTACTTTGTGCTGCTCAGGAGAACGACCTCTAGCCCGGGCCCTAATCCTTACCCAAATTGGGATCTCAAAAGATGTCCCATAGACTGCCTGTGCCTACCACCAGAAATAAAATCCCTTGCCACCTGTCAAAACAACAAGGACTACTCAGTACAAGTGAAGGAAACCATACATTATAAGAAAGAATGAATAAAATTAAGTTTACTAAAAGTCTTCATAGCCTCTCAAATGTGTTTGTATCGATCCTCAAGACTCTATTTATATTTTGCCTATAGACACGTGAGACCTACGAAACAGGGGTTCTAGTACCATTAGTCCCGACACCAATATGGACGTGATGACACTCGTCTCATCCTACCGACACAAGTAAACATAAAACCCAAAAATATGATAGAAATACAGAAATTGTTGGGTTTTAAAAGGTGTGAATGAAAAATGAAGAGTTGCGAATTTTATGAAAAGTTATGACTTTTATGGAAAATTGTGACTTTTATGAAAGGTTACGACATTTCTTGTGACTTTCCTAAAGGTTTGTGACCTTTCAGGTAAGGCATAATAAGACCTTTTTCTCACCACCCTTTGTTTTCTATGAATTGAGGGATTTCTCTCATTTTAAAAATATAATTTATGGACTTCTTGTTTTAATACTAAATCTAGTATTCTAAGTGTACTTTTGTGCCGTTGAGTGGCTCACTGACACCAGCGTTTTGAGTATCAATACACTGGTGATTATCATTCTATCCTAGAGGACATATTTCAAATCAAATCTTGGATACTAGAGGGGAATAATTTCCTTAAGGGGACACTGTGCATTCAGTGAGCTTGATTTTCTTTCTTTTTTCCAGACTCTCAACAGTGTTACAAATTTGAAAAATTGTGAATTATTTTTTTTTCTTCTATTATTTTTTTCTTCACTAGTGCATTAAACTTTGGTAACTTCGTGTTTCTGCAAAATTTGTTGGAATCAATAAGATTCTTTATACGCAGATTAACAACAATTCTTCTGTAAGAAAATATTTTGTATATTTTTCTATTCTATTTCTGATTCCAGTTTCACTATTATTTTAAATTTTATAGTTATGAAAATGTTCTTAAACTTTTTTGTCTTACAAACTTCTTTAAAATTTTGTTCTAAGTATGTTAGGAATACATTTTTAACAATAATCTTAAGGAAATTATTATACTTTTAGTATTGCTTATATTCTATTGATTGAGAGAATTTGATCATGGAAATAGAAGATAAATTCATTACTTCTCCATAATTTGTTAAACAATGGTAAAAATGAGAATGTACCAGAAAAAATAGGTGGAATTCCGATTAAAGATCACAACCGATAGCCTTCTTATTGTCTATCTAAGTCGGAAAATAGTTTCTAAATGTTATCAATTTTGATACTTATCATCTCTGTATTCGGCAAATGCTGTTACATTTAAATTTTACTAGTTTGCAGAATGAGATATGAATATTTTTGTTTGATAAATAGTATGTTAAAATGTTATAGTTGGAAGACTATTTGAAAACTAAAACATTTCTATCTGATGGTCTAAGGATATGTGTTATTGTTTTTTGAGAGAAAAAAGACTTTTGTAGTTTTCTACTCCATGTGAAATGTTAGTGTTTCTTATTTTTGTAGGCTAAAAACTTTTGTGGTTTTCTATTTTGGATAAATTGCATTATGCAATTGGTTTGAAGAATATGAAAACTTCACATAATAAGTCAATGTTGTAATTTTGATTTTCTTTAAACTTCAATGTTATATAGAAATAAATTGTACAAGTTTTTTTGTCCATATTATTAGTATTTAGAATACCAAGTGGTATGTCTATTTGTGATAGAGGAAAAATGTCAGTGACTTAGAGATTGTGATTTTGTGCCTCTACGAAATGAACTTTGACATTGTGTAAACATTGTCAAAGAAAATTGAAGAAATATAATTATTTTATGGAATAATATTTCCGAAAGAGGTTTCATATTGTCAACGACATTTGGAAAAAGTCTAGAAAAGTATGTGGAAAAACTATTTTCAAATACTTAAACAATATTTTTGAGATCACATTTAAAATGTGGGGATTCTTTGCTTATGATTAGACTTGGTGTCTAATTTAACTCTGGAACAAAGTATATGAATATCAATGGTACTTTTGTATTATTTTAGACCTACAAAAATGTTGGAGTATATTTGTTATTGCAGTTGTTGAGTTTCTCTAATACTAGTATATAATGTGACTAGTATGAAACTACCAAATTATATATATATTTGTTCAAAATAATTGTGTTCTTTTATGAAAAAAGTGTCACTTAAAATGTTGTTATTTTTCATGAAAGGATATGTCTATTATAATAAAAATATATGCATAGACATAAATATTGGTGAATAGACATTTGTTATGTTTTTGTAAAAGAAACATTTGGACTATGCTTTTATTGGACCCAATGAAACTTGGTTAATGGGTAGTTCTATTACAATCAAATGGAAAGTTATGGAAAGGTCCTTCTGAAAAGGACATTTGACAAGGTGATGACTATAAACAATGTTTGTATCACACAAAAACAAAATTGTAAGAAATAGGAACAAAATATAAGTGAGGAAAAGTTACCTCGCGAAGAGCTTTTCAAACCCAATATTTTTATTTGTTCTAACTTGCTTGAGTCAATGGTTGTGACATTAACCTTTCGGTCATGTTCACTACAAAACCTTGAAAGGAAAACTGATCAACTTAAAAGTTTTGTCTAACATTGAGCACAATAAATAATAATGTCATGCTTTTGTGGAATCTATGTAAATTAATCATTTTTATAAATCTGTTGAAAGGAATTATAATCTCTTAGAATTTATTTACACTGACGTTTGTGATATGAAGTTAAAACCATCTTATGGATGGAAAAAGTATCTCATTACTTTTATTGACAATTGCATTAGAAATGACTATGTCTAATTGCATAATGGTAAGGTGAAGCAATAGAAATGTCTAATTGCATAATGGTAAGGTGAAGCAATAAATCTCCTTGTGAAGAATCATGTTTGGAAAGTGGAATTATCCAACAATTGCTACTCTATTAACGTCAATATAATGAAAAAATCGAACGTTGAAAGAAATGATGGATGCATTATTTATAAGTTCAGGTTGACCATAACACTTGTGTGGAGGAACAAGCCTTACTCTAAAAGGGAACAACAAAAAGTTATCTTTTTAGAAAGAAAGCAATTTTATTTGTTCAAGACACAATCAATTCCATATGAGAAATGGAAAGGAAGGAAATCAAACTTGAAATATTTCAAATTGTGGGGGTGTCTATCCAAAGTTTATATTCATATTCCTAAAAAGATTAAAATAGGACCTAAGACTGTGCACTTTAAACTTAGACTTGAATAGTCTATTGAAAGGTGTAACCGACATTGGGAAGAACAAGAGGAGAGGCGTAGTAAATGTCAAAGGATATCTACTTCTTTCGAATATAATTTTGTAATATTTTATTTGTCTTCTGTAGACTCATCCTTTTGGACAGATGGAGTCAATAGTGAGATTTGTTCAATCTTGAGCAATCCTATTTGAAGTTGGTTGATGTTCCTCCAGGAAATAAACCTTTGGGTTCAAAGTGAATCCTCAAAAGGAAAATGAAATTCAATTGAACTGTTTACAAATATAAATCAAGACTTTTTATCAATGGTTTTAGATAAAAACAAGGTCTTGATTTTTTACGGTTCTTAGCAAATAAAATAAAGTGTGTGAACTTGTTATGTCACATCATTGTCTAAAACAAGCACCAAAACAATGACACAAGAAATTTCACCAAACCATGTTGGCAAACGGATTTAAGAATGATGGAAGTGATAAATGTGTTCACATTAAAATCACAAGGTAATTCTTTTTTATATATTAGTTTCTGACAACGTGTGTTGCACTTTTATTTTTTACTATTGTTACATAATATAAAATTATGCTATCAAATAGAAAATTTTTAAATCAACAATATTGATTTTACCAATTATATTTAATGTATCAACAAAAATAAATAAAAAGGGATTGTGCATTTGACATCAAGAAAAAAGTATGTGAAATTAAATAATATAATATAATCCCCTTTAACTTTATATAAGTCTTTTTTGTAATCTAACTATCAGTGATAACCTTTTATAGTCATAAATGGATATTAAAAGTACATGCACACTTATTAATGGGAAACGATAGAGTGAAATATTTATATTATTTGAGGTACTAAAATTAAAAGACAATACTATCAAAATTATAAAAGATTAAAAGCAATTACATTTAAAATATAAAATTGGCAGATATATAATTTAAACACTGAACTTCATACATACATCTATTTCAAAAGCTCATAAAAATAGCTAAAAGATTACAACACCACAATGAGTTTATTAGAAACGGAAAGGAAATTAGAGACAACAATAATCTTTGTAAAGGAGAATGTATATCAAAAGAGATATGAGGACTTAGGCATGTCTAAAAAGAAGTCTTCTAGTTCTTCTCCCCACCTCATGTATTCTATTTTTTCATGTCTTTTTTGCCTATCATATATGGAATAGTTTTTTGATTATCAGTTGAATGACAATATCTTTCATTTTTTAATGGTTATCACCTATTTCTTAAATAGTAGTAAAAATGTCTGTTTATATTCTATATTTTTTAGTTCTAAAATAGTCTTTAATACATAGATAGATGGAAAGAAAAATTACAAATCATAGTTAGACCTAATAAGAGAATTAACATTACCACTAATTATTATTGCTTTGAACTTGGAATCTAGTCTAGTTTGAATGAATAATTAAAAAGATGAAAAACACAAACCATTGTAATTAATAATAAATTGAGGCAAGTACAAGTCATCTCATCAATTTATTACTAATTCATTCATATATAATAACACACTTTTAATATCTTAATAATAATAAATCGAATAAATAAAATCAGTGGCATTAATCGGATAAATGGGGGGTCACTCTTTTCATATGCCAGTAATTATTCTAGGATATACATGTACAATTAAAATATATATTTTCACATTCAAAACATATAATTATTTTCTTATATTTTAATTAAGAATTAATTTAAGGAAATGCAAAAGTCATCTACATTTTTATTAAAATGATACAATTTAAAATTTAAACTAAATAATTAAATGCTTTATAACATTTTAATTTATAGTAAAGGTAAAATTGTAATTCAACTTTTAACTTTTTTGTTCCCTCTTATAATAATATATGATTAGTGATATGTTGATTATCAATAGAGACACCAATGACATAAATGCTACTAAATGTAGCTAGAAATCAAGTTTGTAATGAAATATCTTAGAGTTGTTGATGCGATCTAAGGTATAAGAATCCTTAGAACTCCATAATGTTTAGCATTTTCACGGTCTCATTGCAGTGAAAAAGTACATTACTAGTTC
This sequence comes from Solanum lycopersicum, assembly GCF_036512215.1. Classification (NCBI taxonomy): domain Eukaryota; kingdom Viridiplantae; phylum Streptophyta; class Magnoliopsida; order Solanales; family Solanaceae; genus Solanum; species Solanum lycopersicum. The sequence continues at coordinate 28,557,089 of NC_090800.1, forward strand.
AAATATTTGAATTTCAATAATGTCATATCTCCAATAAATGTGATCTTGGCATTTCAAAATAGTGAAAGTGAAAGTGACTCACAATTGGATTGTGTTAGAGTATTGGGAAGTATGGTATATATCATGAAGTGTTCGTGATCAATAATAACATTTTCTATTAATGAACTGAGTCAGTTCACAAGTGATCCCAATAGAACTCATTAAATGACAATAAAAAGGGGTTTGGAGTATTTGAGAAATACATAAAACTATGTCTTACATTATAACAATATCCAACGATGTTGAAAGAATACAGTGATGCAAATTGAATCACTGGACAAATCAAGTAAAATACACAAATGGATATGTATTTACTCTTGGTATAAGAGAAGTCGCTTGGAAATATTTCAAAAGAGACATGTATCACTAGCTCTATAATAATCTCTGAGCTAGGTGCTCTAAATAACGTCGGTGAATAAGTTGAAAGACTCAAAAATTTCTGTTTAAATATTCTTTTTTGGACCTAAACATTGTCATTACTATACATACACTTTGATAGTCAAGATGCAATAGGTAGGGCATGAAGCATGACGTATAACGGAAAGTCTCTTCATATATGCATAGACATATTACCGTTAGAAAATTACTCTCTAGTAAAATTATCAGAATTGACTATGTAAAGTCAAGATAACGTGTTAGATCCCCTTACAAAAAGTCTAAGCTAGAGAGAAAGTTGAAATATCATCTAAGCGAATGAATTTACGACTTAGGACAAGTCAACATGGAGGTAACTCTATCTAGAAGACTGGAGATCCCAAGAGCTAGATTCAATGAGAAAAACAAAGTTGTGAATGATGGTTCGGCATTGTCAACAAACTCAATTCATTCTCATGATGAAGACAATGCTTAGGGACAAGCATAAACCATTAACGCTTGTTAATGAGTTAATAAAGCATAATGGTTTTAATGATTTTCTAAGTCTGGTAGATTTTTTTAAATAGTGTATCTACGCAATAACACGGTTAGGAATCACCTATGTTATTGTGATGTGTAAGCCACTTCAAATAAGATGACCGTCAAAAGCCCATCTCTCTATACACTCATGAAACCAGGAGGTGTTCTTGGTTGAGACAAATACAAAACCATAAAAGGTAAAGGGTTAATTGTGTGACATATTTTTGTCTAGGTATACACCAAAGATCAACGGTTCAAATGTATATCTACCGATTGACCGAGTATATCCGACATATGTTCACTACGAAAAGTACAAGTGAAAATCTACTTATCCATATGCAATTAATTCTTGCTTGTAAAGTACACATATATTTTCAATTTTTTGTCTTGGAGTCATTCCCCATTCATGTGGGGATTGTTGTGCTTTAAAAGTTGTAAGTGCAAAATGAAGAGTTGGGACTTTTATGAAGAGTTGGGACTATAATGATAGGTTGTGACTTTTATGAAAAGTTGAAACTTCTATAAAAAGTTGTGACTTTTATGGAAAATTATGACTTTTATGAAAGGTGATAACCTTTCTAAAAGATTTTGACTTTTTAAAAGATTTGTGACCTTTCCGTTAAGGCACAATAAGAGCCTTTTCGCATTACGCTTTGTTTTCTATAAATTGAGGGATTTCCTCTCATTCAAAAATAGAATTTATGGACTTCTTCTTCTGCTACTAAATCTAGTATTCTAAGTATACTTTACTACTGTTGAGTGGCTTGCTGACACCAGCGTTTTGGGTATCAATACACTGGTGATTGAGATCATTCTATCATGTACATATTCCAAACCAAACCTCGGATAATAGAGGAGAATAATTTCCGTAAGTGGACACTTTGCATTCGGTGGGCTTGATCTTCTTTTTGTTTTTTGAGATTCTGTTATGTGTTATAAATTTTGGATTCGTGAATTAATTTATGTTCTGCTATTCTTTTGTTCTTCGCTGGTTCATTAAACTTTGGTAACTTCATGTTCTACAAATTATGTTGGAATCAGTAAGATTCTTTAGACACAGATTAACAACGATTCTTTGTTGGAATCAGTAAGATTCATTAGACACATATTAACAACAATTCTTCTTTAAGAAAAATATTTCGTATATTTTTTCTAATCTATTTCTGATTGTAGTTTCACTACTAGTTTTAATTTTCTAGTTATAAAAAAATTCTTAAACTTTGTTATCTTACAAAGTTCTTCAAAGTTTTGTTCTAAGTATATTAGGAATACAAGATGAACAAAAAAACATAAAAGGAATAATGCACAAGTACCCCTCAAACTATGCCCGAAATCTCAGACACACAATTATACTGTACTAAGGTTCTATTACCCCCCTGAACTTATTTTATTAATATTTTTCTATCCCTTTTCGGCCTACATGACACTATCTTGTGGGCCCAATGCTGGTTGACTTTTTTTTAAGATAGTGCCACGTAGGCCGAAAAGGGGTAAAAAATTACTTATATAATAAGTTCAGGGAGGGAATAGAACCTTAGTATAGTATAAGTGTGTCTCTGGGATTTCGAGCACAAGTTGAGGGGGTACTTGTGCATTTTCCCTACATGAAATAATAATAATAATAATAATAATAATAATAATAATTAAAAAATAATAATAATAATAAAAATAATAATAATAATAATAATAATAATAATAATAATAATAATAATAATAATAATAAGGCATAATACATAAATGTGTCCTTTAACTTGGCTTCAAATTACATTTATGTCCTTCAACTTTGAAAGTGCACAAATAGACACTTAAACTTGTATAAAGTTGAAAAGATAGACACACATGTCCTCCTACGTGTCATTTTTTGTCCTAAGTGGTGCCCTACGTGTATTTTGCCATGTAGGACTCATGTGTTTATTTAATTAAAAGTTGGATAGTTAAAGTGTCTATTTGTGCATTATGAAAGTTGGAGGTCAAAGTTAAAATTTGAATTCAAGTTTAGGGTCCAATATGTGTATTATGCCTAATAATAATAATAATAATAATAATAATTATAGTAGTAATAATAGTAATAATAGTAATAGTAATATTATTAATAGTAATAATAATACTAATAATAGTAGTAATAGTAGTAATAGTATAGTAATAATATTAATAATATAACAATAGTAACAACAGCAGAAACAACAACAACAACACTGTTAATTATATTAATAAAACTATGTCGGACTAAAACCACTTATCCCTATTAACACCATGGCTCTGATATCATTTTAGGAAGGATTGTTTTGATGTGGTTAAAGGTTCGTTGACAATTCATGAAATCTAAGGATGGAAAATACTTTTACTGCTCCAAAAAAGTTCAAACAACTCCTCATTCATAGTTAATATGGGCCTTTTCAGGAACACCGGACTAAGCCAAGATCTTCCCATTTCTGGAGTATACTACTTTGATCTTAGAGACATCGGTACAGTCCTTTACTCACCATGTTTTAATAGTTCAAGTTCTTATTAGTCCAACACTAGATATTTAGCCTATCATTTAGGATGTTTAATTATTAAAAATGTTTAAACTAATAGTAAACGAGAGAAAAATAATACCTTAACTATAGAAGACTCTCAACAATAATTCTTCAAAGTAATAACAACAACAATTATGTTATTTATATTGTAGTGGAAATACAATGGAAGTAACACAAAAGAGGTTGGAAAAAAGTCTGTCCTCTACCTTCTATTAAGAGATTCTTATATAGAGAGGACGTGAGAAAAAGTCTACAATTTATGACCTAAGGACTTACGTCATGTTACTTTATTGGACCGATATTGGGGTCCTAAACTTTATATAAGCTTACAATTATTCTAACTTTTATAAAAGTTAGTGACTTATAAACTAGTCCTTTCTAATCTCCTTTCCCTTTAGCTTGTCCGAACTAGAAGATTTTTCTATCTAATTCCTGAAATTTTGAAGAAATGTTTCAACGTCCATATCTTCCGTGCTATGAACCCTTTGGTATTCTCTAGTTATACATGTTTCTTCTTCTTCATTTGAGGTAGCCATAGATATATTATCCGGAAATCTCATGCCCATATTTTTTATTAACTCTTTTTTGACTTCTTTCATGTATGATGCAAGAATCTTCGATTTTGAGATAACCCCTTTATTCCTATGCAGCCTTCTGGTTATTTGTTGAAAATGATTGATATCATCTCGGCCTTGTATAACTTCTGACTAACGCTTGTTTATCTCGATAGAGTCTTTAATGGAGTTTATAATATCTTGTCCATGAATTTTTCCTTCAGCATCCTTCTGGAGTAATTTACTCCAAAATTTTGTATGGAATTTCCTCCTTGAACAAGGAAATCCTTCTTAATTTATTTGGACATTGACTGTCCATTTCATTATCTAAGGAACAGAAAATTCTATGAAAAAATTACATTAATGGCATTCCTTTAAAAGATATATAATCTTTTTGTAATTTCATTAATTTGGGTGATACATCAATCCGTTCAACATATAATTTTTTGTATTCCTCTGGGAGTATATTTATAAATAGACCATATAAAATCCACTACTGGCAAAAACCAATTTGCTATATGTTGTTTGTACACATGAGAGCATATTTTTATAAACAATGAATGTTCTCTATTAGAATTCTCATACGACAAGGCTTTATTAAAGTTCACTTTATAATCCCAGTAATTAAACTTGACTGCAATTTTTTATTCTGGATGGGTGTATTCCATTTCCTTTCCTTTTCCATTCTTCTGTGGTGAATATCATTTTTATAATGATTTTTTAAAAGTTATAAACTTTCTTAGTATTGGCTAGGTAAATGGGAAAAAGTGATGAAATTCGGCTAACCCAAGGGATGAGAGTATAATCTCATAATGCAATTTTTATTTATAAATTGGGATAGCATACGATGTTATATCAAATACCTGGTCATAATTTTTCATGGATAGTCTTTCCATTGTAAATCTATGGGCTCAAGAAGAAGTGTTACTTCATCTTTCTCATTTTTATCATATACTTCAATATTTTTATTTTCTTCCTCAGTCACGACTGAAGAATAGGATTGTATAAAATTCATGAATTCTTTATACATTGGATGTTCAGTGTTAATTCACGACGTGCTTGTATATACTTTTGCAATGTTTGAAGCTATTAGATTCTCGTTTCCTATTTGGGCCAAGATATTATTTCTTCCCATGGGTGCTTTTCCTCTTCCTCTTCCTCTTCCTCTATTACAGGAAGAACTTCCAGATGGCCGCATCAGTCCTACTGTTAATAGACAAAAAGTAATTAACTTAAATTCTTCAGTAAGAAAATCGAGAAGACTATTATTTGTTCTCTTTTTATAATGTATTTCTAAATCGAATAGTGCTAACAAAGCTTGCCATCTTGCACACATTTGTCTTGAAACATCATATTTTACATCTTTATTTAAATTGAATTTTTCTGCTTGACAATCAGTTTTTATGATAAATTTTTTATTATATATGCCTCCTTGAAATTTTAAAACACTTTTGACTATCCAAAATTTCTTTAGCTATCGTACAATATAGTTTTTACTATTATTCCATTATTCGATATAGAATTTAATAAGGTATTCTTGCTTTTCATCAGGAGATATTTGTTTTAAAATTTCCCCATAGAAATTATCAGAGGCATCTGTTTCCACTATCTTCTACCGGTTCGAATTGGCTAAAGTGAGACATGGTAGGTTATTAACCTTTGAATTAGTGTGCTTGACTGTTTTCATATGATTATCAATTCAAGCTTTAGGAGTTTCTCTTAGTGCATGATATAATATAGTTGTATCTTTAGCCAAATCTTTTATAAAATGAGATATATAATTTAAGCTTCCCAAAAATCTTTGGAGTTGATTTTTATCAGTAATAACATCAGGAAATTTTGATGCAAACTCGATACTTCTTTGGATGGGATAATTTTTCCCTTTTCAATATTATGACCTAAGAACCTAATATTGGTTCGAAATATATGCATTTTTGGTCTAGATATAATCAAACCATTTTGAATAATAATTTTGTTAAATAGATTCAGATGTTTAAAATGCATTTCTAAGGTTTTTGAAATTGCTACTCCCTCTGTTTCAAAAAGGATGACCTAATTTGACTTGAAACGGAGTTTAAGAAAAGAAAGAAGACTTTTTAATCTTGTGGTTCTAAATTGAAGTGATGTCAAATATACAAAAATGTCCTTTAATCTTGTGGTCATAAACATGCCACGTGGAATGTTAAAGTTAAAGTGTTGCCAAAAAAGGAAAGGGGTCATTCTTTTTAAACATATTAAAAAGGAAATAATATCATTCTTTTTTAAACGAAAGGAGTAAAATATCATCTATATATACAATGATAAAATTTCTATAGGGGTTAATAATATCATTCAAAATATTTTGAAATTCTTAAGGAGCATTTGTTAATCCAAAAGGCATAACATTCAATTTATATTGTCCTATTGGGACGTTAAAGGTTGTCTTATATTTATATTCTTCAGAAATTTGAATTTGTCAATAACCTAATTTTAAAACTATTTTTATAAAATATGATAATTTCATGAAGTCATCTAATATATCATTTTTATTGGGAATAGGATATCTAATTCATTTTAAAACTTTATTGAAAGGTTTATAATTTATAACAAGCCTGGGTACTCCATTCTCTTGTTCTGCTTGTTTATTAACATAAAAAGCAGTACAAAACCATGAATAATTTGAGGGCCTTATTAAACCCTTTTAATGAAGAGTAACAATCTGTAATTACATAAATTCAAATATTATGAATTCATTTGGCATGGTCTTGCCTTAGTGAAGATATTTTCTTCAAAAAAATCGTCCTTATAGGGAAGACTCACCAAATGTCTTTTTCTTTCCCAAAACACATTTGGGTGGTCTACACATATTTGTAGAGAGAATTTATTCTTTAAAATCTCAATATTTCCTAGGATTTTAGGATTTACTAAAATTTCTTTAATGGTAAGACTACAAATCTCACTTTTAAGAAAATAAATTTGTTTATTTTTAAAGAGATCATATCTTTAACCTTATTAACGAATTTTGAAAATGATTGAGGCATAAAATTTATCCTTATTTTGCTTCCTTCGAAAGTATCACTTATTCCAGTCTCATCCCATAAAGTTAGAGGATATATATACTTGAAAAAAAGCATTCGTAGAATGAGAATGATTGCATTAGAAATATTTTTTATTAAAACAAGCTTTAACGTACATATATTATTTGTACATATATATTATTTAGGAATTTTATATTCATTATTCATTTTATGACCACTTGCATGATGAAGAGTACGTGTAGTCTTCTTAAAATACCTTGACGGAATTAATCCTTCTTGAATGCAATTCAAATCAACTCCACTGTCAATAAGCTCAATATATCCTTCTTTAGATTAAAATCAATAAAAAAGAGTAATTTTCGCTAAAGATTTATGAGTTGTAATTACCTCAATAGTTTCTAAAAATAAATTCTTATTGTAAGTAAACTTATTAGGGATGTCAGGAAGATTACTCATATATATATATATATATATATATCACATGTGTTTTACTGCTTTATGTATTTAGTTGAGTTCCTATGAATTGAGAAGAGACAAGGTAAGTATTTCTTTCTTACTTCTTTTCAAGTTTAAGGTGTTGTTTAGCATTTCAACTCTCATACTCGTACAATCAATGTATTGATGCTAGTTGGCCTACATCATATCATGATGCAGAGTTTGGTAACCATGATCAGCATCATCCAGTGCCTCGTTGATCAAGTTGAGCACTCAGAGTCAGTGGTGAGCCTCATTGAATTCCGGAGGGCTCTTTTATTCCTTTCTAGTCTTTTCATTTATAGAATGTTGTGGGGTTTTTCCCAACATTCATCTTAGTATTTGAGTCTCTTTTTATTTACATTTCAGATGTTTTATCACGAGACTTATGTGCCATATTTGCCAAGACATATATTTTAAGTATTCCTTATGAGGCTGTTTTCTCGTTCTATGTTTAGTCAAGCCTTCTGCTTAGTTCAGTAAACCTAGACAAGGGTCCTCTGTAGGATAACAATGATAATTGAGTGTCGACCACGTCCAGGGCGTATGCTCAGGGCGTGGCAACTAAATTCATAAATGTGGTTACGAATACTACAAAATACCCATTTAGAGTGTATCGGGAAGTAATTTAAGAAATAAAAAAACTCTATTGCTCAAAACAGGGTCGTTATAGTTTACCATTCAATCTTTTGGTATGATTTAATATCCTCTAACTCTGAATCAGCAGAGCCACCAATGTGTCGATCAAAGGAGTTATGTTTGGATGAGATGAGTATAGTTCGTGTTTTTGATTTAAGCAACAATAATCTTAGTGGAACAATTAATAAAACTTTTAGTATTGGAAACTCTCTTAGGGTCATTAGCTTGATTGAGAATAAGTTTACGGGGAAAGTCCCACGAGCTTTGATCGATTGCAAGTATTTGACACTTCTTGATCTAGGTAACAATCAGTTGAATGACACATTTCCTAACTGGTTGGGATACCCATTTTATTTGAAGTATTTGGGCTTGGATCAAATAATTTACATGGTTCCATTAAACATTCAAGGAATAGAAACTTGTTTCTGCAACTTCAAATTATGGATCTATCATCCAATGGATTTAGTTGGGATCTCTTTTGGCGAACTTTCAGGCTATGAAGAAATTTGATGAAAGTACAAAAACCCCACTGTATGTTTTTGATCAATATACACTTGTTTATGATTATGTGATGACAATGGCAACAAAGGGACAAGATTAATATTTTGTTAGAATTTTGGCTTCTAGCATGATTATCAAAGAATGGATTTGGAGGTCATATTCCAAGCATTATTGGGGATCTCATTGGAGTTTGTACCATAAACTTATCCCATAATGTCATATGGTTAGTCTCTGGTAAATTTGTGGTTAAATTTCGAAGGAGTGCTTACAGTCTTTGGTCCACTCTATCTAGTTTCTGAAATAAGTTCTAAAGCATACTTCCTTTAATTAAACATTATCCCCTCTTTTGAATTCAACACTTACAAACCCTAAAAATACCTAAGACTTCCCAAGTATTCCATTTTTTGAATTTTTGTGTAGTGTGTCTTTTGCTTGTTGAATTATCCTAGAACTATTCCTAGTCATTAAGAGATCATCAACAATCACTAAAAACACAGTTAGGTTTCCTTCCTCCTTTCTAATGAATAAAGAGTGATTATGAGCACTCTGAGAATAACCTGCCACCAATAATACCTAGTGAACTTGATATTCTATTGTCTAGATGATTGTTTGAGACCATAGAGTGACTTCCTTAGATTGCAAGAGGAAGTTCCATATAGATATCTTCAACTAAATAATCTTGCAATAAGGCATTGTTAACATCAATTTGAGATAGATCCCAACCATGGGAAGCGTCTAGGCAAAGAATAATTTTAATGGTAATCATTTCATTAACCGGAGAGAGAGTGTCATGATAATTAAGTCCTTCACTTTGACTGTACCATTTTGTAACTATACTGGCCTTATATCTATCCAGACCACCACTGTACTTGTACCTGATCTTTTATACCCATTTCGAACTAATTTTTTTCTCACCAGGTTGAAATTCAGCAATTGTCCAAGTATTGTTAACCGTTAATGCCAAAATTTCTTGTTGCATAGAATCAATCCACAACTTGTCTTTAGATACTTCATTAAAGGATTGGGACTTCACTGTCTCTAAAAAGCATGTAAGACAGACTGATAACCTGTGAAGAAAATATCATAATAAACATGATTAGTGATTGAGCGGCGGCTGGGCTTTTTTGCAACAATATAGTATTTGATCCACATAAGAGGCTTCCAAGTCCTGGTTGTCTTATTTGATCCACATAAGAGGCTTCCAAGTCCTGGTTGTCTTTCTTAAACCAGTGTTGTGAATAACATTATAAGCTGGCACTTGTTATTGATGGTATTGATTCTACTGGTTCATCTTGTAAGGCTTCTAAGTCTTAAGTTCAATGCATAGGAAACTCAAAATATATGTCGCATGGCTTTGTAGTACTTATTTCTACAAGTTGAGATGAGGAATCTGTTGGTCAAAAAGGATATGAACCTTCATCATGAGACTACATAACCTTAAAAAGGAATACATCCTCTCTAGAAACAACATCCCTGCTGATAAACACAGCCTTGGCATCAAGATCATACAACTTATAGCCTTTTTGTGTGGAAGAAAAAACAATAAGACAACTCTCTTTGCTCTCGCTTAAAACATTCCACCCAAATACTCTTATGTGATCCAGTCTAGGAGGTCTTAAACAAATTTTCATAAGGAGAATTTCCATATAGTACAGTTAAAGGAAATTTGTTAATTAAGTATACTGTAGTTTGCACACACTCACCCAAAAACTACTAGGAACATGAAATTTTTTCTTTAAGGCTCTACCTAGGTCCAGAATGTTTCTATGTTTTCTCTCAACAATGTCATTTTATTATGGAGTATAGGACAACTAATTTGTTATAGCAAATCATTTACTTTAAAAGAATTCAGTGCCATTGTCAAATCTTCAAACCTTTATTGCACAATCAAACTGACTGCAAATCATTGATATAAAACTTCTCAATACAACTATTATATCCTTGTTAGACTGTAATAAAGAGATCCATGTAAATACACTAAAATAATCAAGTATTGTCAGAAATAGTATTTCTATAATAAGGGGGATCCCTATGAGGTCTGCAAACATCTCAATGTACTGGCTGAAACGTTTTAGAAATCTGAGTAACAGTAGAAAGGAATGAGTCTATATTGCTTTTCCAAAGGACAAATAATTCATTCTTCTAAGAAGTTTTTTTTTTATCAATTAATCAACTTAGGAAGATGCTACATTACTTTCAAAGAAGGATGACCCAACCTAAGGTGCCAAAGTCTATGTTCTCCTAAGAAGTTTGATTTTAGCACTGCTTGAGCAATAGGTATGGCTTCATTCCTTAGGATAAATAGTCTTTCCTACTTTTTACTAATCCCATTTACCTATCTAGTAGGGAAAGACTGCATTATACATAAATCAGGATAAAATGACACCATGCATTTCAGATCCTTAAACATCTTGGAGACTGAAAACAAGTTGAACCTGAATTTTGGTACATGTAAAACATTTTAACCTTGCAATTCCCCATAATTACAGCATTGTGAATATGTTCTGCATGAATTTTGTTTCAGGTTGTGCCTTCACCTTATTAGAACTGGATATGATAATTTTCTACTTTCAAAGCAGATTTTCATAGTAAGTAATATGATGTGTGGCTCTTTAATCAACAATTTACTTTATTGCATTACCAGTAGCACTATAAGGTAAAGGATTCATACATACTGCAACATTAGTCCTACATGATAGTAATGATGGATAAGAAAACTCTATCATCTTGATCAAGTTTCTCATACTATTACTTTGTGAAGTAACCTCCGGGGAAATAGATATGGGATAATGATCTAGATCTAGATTCTTCAGTTTCATCCTTATCTTATCATTCATATACATCTTCCTCTTAATCTTAAAGTCAGTAGGAAATCTTACAATTATATAATAATTGTCTTTGGTGTGACCTTTATAACCACATTGATCACATACTCATCCCAATATCCTACCTTGTGAAGTCTGACCCCGTGCCTTTCTAGCTTGAAAATTGTATGTGGTTTGAGTCTAGGTTCTGAAATCATATTGTTGGTTACCTCTTCCTGCCATCATTGTCAAACGTTCCTTTCCTCGTTTTGTCTGTCCTAGCTTCCTTTGGATCTCTTCTTAAGTTGTCATTGAATATGCGCTTGATTCACATAGGTAATAGAGGAATTGAGTAAGATAGAACTCCTCACCTGATCAGCACATCTTTTATTGTTGTTTAACATGTTCACTCATCACAAATACATGATGAAGAAGGTACCGATACATCCATCTCATCCCATAAATAACTTATCCTTGAGTAATAAGAGGTCAAAATATTTGTTCCTCCTGTCAATATATTGATCACCTACCATTATGAAAAATCCTAGTAAAATTTGATTTGTCAAATCTCTCATTGAAATCACTTCATATCTTCTTCGATCTAGAAGCATACACTGTTGCACTAATCCATGATAAAACAATTGAATCACTCCACTACCACGAATTGTCGGATCTTGTTTGTATGACCTTTTACCAAACATGCCATCAAAAAATTTCAGTTTTCTTTTTAACAAGAAGTTCCAATCGCATGGATCTTCCCTAAGCACCATAGTTCTCTGGCCCTGTGAGATCCACAGGAATGAAGGCAACATTAGGAGAATCTGAGGTTTGAAGACGAAAAGTATGATGATGATTTGTTTGTGGATTTTGTTCTGGATTTGAACCCTATGGTTCCACCATTGTTGTAGCTACAATGATCGATGATTTTTAACTTCAAGTAATACTTAGATATAGGCTTTGATACCATAAAGAATTTGTGAAATCTACTAGAAGTACATAACGAAAAATAAATTCTACTGAAGCATGGCGTGTTCATTACATTGTGATCTAAAAATGGAATGCACGTCACATTTACTTAAATTTACATATCTACTTATGTATAAAGAGGACTATAGTTATTGTTAATAACTATTGTACTAACCACATGACTCCTAAGCTAATCTATAACTACCTAGCGAACTCCAACTAACTTTTAAACTTGGCAATAGCAATGTAACAACTTTGTCGTCTGTAATTCGACATGAACAAGTTTATTTTTAGTGTATTAATTCATCTTACTCTAAGCTTTGACATCTAATAAAAATATAACAGATAAACGGATATGTGAAAATGGCAAAATTTTTGAACTCATGAAAAAGATAGTCATAAGAGTTGAAATATAAGGAGGTACTCAACTTCTTCTTTTTGTTTTGAAATTTATGTTACTATCACCTTCTTTCTTGGCTTATTTTGGATGGATGAAAAACTTTATAAACTCACTTTTGATGTACGCATTATGAAATCTTGACATCTATTTCTATTACCTTGTGCGTATAAATTGAGACACTCTCAGGTCGATTATTACTTTCTTTCTCACTTATCCGCAGTTAGAAATCAAAATTTCAAATGAAATGACAAACATGTTTCTCTATTTCACTACAAGGCATAACGTATTGTGTCAACTATGTATTGTTGTACCTATTTGATGAGATATATTAATTGATATTTTTCTATTTTGATTCAAAATATAACAGCTTCATACTTTTGATTTCGCAGGTTTTCATAGTGATATTTGCTTTATAGGTCCATATTGTGACGACAACAGGTAATTTACGCTCCATAGAATTACGTTTTCATAGCATAAATTTCCTTGAGGGACAGAACTAGCTCATTATGTTGTTATCATATCAGCACCAAATCAGATCAATTGAGATTCAGATCATCTACCCCAAGCCTGCGTAATTTCATTTTATGTGAGCAATTAATCATCAATAGTAGACCAATCAATAATAAAAGCACTCTTTGCCTTTGGAATAAGGAGTAGGTAAAAAAAAGACGGGCATCATTCAATTGAAACCATTGAAATATATAGCTAGGATGGTAAAGCGACTCAATTCTTCAAGAGATCGGAAGGACGCCATCGTATTGGGTTACAGAGTTTCTAAACTTTTTGAATATATTCTCTTGGGATTTCCCCTTTTTTATTCTTGAAATAAGTTTATGTACTAGAGTGTCCCTTTCCTAGTACTTGTTACATATAAGAAAATTCATTGTTTTATTCTCTTATTTACAATGTTTTTAGCTGTAATTTTAGTTTGTTCTGGAAACTTTTAGTTTCTTTAGATTTTGGTAAGAAAAACGTGGGGATTGGGAAACAAAAGACCCCTTAGTGCCCATGACATGAGTGGAGGAAGTCCCTACATGCATGAAATTACAAAAACAACGGCTCTATGAAGTTAGAATAGAATTTTTCTATTGGCTTTCCTTATTCATTCCTTAATAATAATTCAAGGGCATGAAGTGGGTACTTCTAGGTTTTGCGGGTTTGAAGCGAGTATTGAGAACTCTTAGACTTCGTACAATGACCTTCCAAGTCATATTCTTGTTATTGAATTCTTTACATATTTACAGTGTTCCTATAGCGATCCCAAGTTATTTATGACTTGTTAGGACTAATAGTTTGGTCACCTGGTCGTTTGTCTAGTTTTTTGCAAGTTTCTATGGTTTGGGACTTCGAAAATTGAAAGATTTCCTTTAATGTGGATCCCGCGACTTCTGGACATTGTGTTTTGTCTAGAAGGACCTTTCATGTGGATCCCGCGACTTCTGGGCTCGTCTCGAATCCCCTATTTTATTTTTACATAAAAAGAAGCTTGGGTAGGAGACCCAATTTTGGTCGAGTCGATCCCGATAGGAGGTTTGAACATGTCATGACTCGAGTCTACACTCTGGACGTGACCGACACTTGAGAACCATTATTGGTCCCCAAGAAAACCTGCATCCTTACAAACTACAAATGGAAAACTAACTCAAGCATACAAAAGGTTAAAATTGAATAAAATTCATGAAAGATAAATACAAGCATTTAACCCAAAAGAAAGCTCTAAATAATATAATATATTCAACTCCTCCTAAAAAGGCAACTTATGCCTTTAAAAAATTTAACAAAATCAATGAACATACTTCTGAAACTCTATTGTGTATCTATAAAGCCTCTTAATGAAAAAGATGGAAGTCGGGAAAAAATCCACGAGCGCCTAACAACAGGTATAACTGAAACCCTTTGGCAGTAAGGAGGTTGATGAGTACTCAAATGTGTACTTATTTAGGAATTTATTTTAATGTAATTGCTTCTTTAATCTTAATATTTGATGAAAAATCTTGAGTTTCAGGTATTCGGAGTTTTAGCATAAGCATGTACACTTAGGAGTAAAATGGAACAAAAAGGATGAAAAAGAGCTGAAGTTGAAGCCTGAGCGTTGCCTAGTATACTTGGCGATAAGAGTTGTATTTTGCCCTTGTTCTAACATGCAAAGCCCTGAACAAAGTGGATTAAGAGGGAGATGACGTGGCGTTTCGCTGAACACTTTCACGAAAAAGAGTTATTTCACCCAATGTTACATTATGAATAGACAATGAAGGCAAACCACAATCAGAGACAAACTAGAAGAAGGGTGTATCGCCGAATCACTCAGTGATGCATGACTAAATTCTCCAACACTTAATATGAATTCTTTGAATATTAAACCCTTTATTATCTTTACGGATTACGAACATTATTATAGTTTTTCACTTTTTAAAACTCTAGTATTCATATTTTCTCTCAAGTTTGGAGAGGGATTTGTGAGAGACTTGAAAAAAAAGGTTCTTCTTTCTCAAATCGGAATTGGGTCTTCTCAATTCTTTTTCCTTTGCTCATATTAAGGTTTAGTTTCTTATACCCAGATTTCTTTATCATACATGTGTATTTTATTTCTTGATTTGTATCTAAAAACCCCCCATTCTTTGGGTGTGATTTAGAAAATATGTGTTGATATTATTGTTCGGTCTTGTTTGCTGATAGGCTTAGATGTATTTTAATGGTGATTTCATCTAGGTTTTGTGGTTTAATTTAATGGGTTTGTAGCTGCAAATACAAAACAACCTATGTGTTTTTGGCTTGTTCGAGAGAGAGGTTGCGAAACCAAGACCACTATAATGATGTCATCAGAAGTGAGGTTGCAAGAGTCTCAGCCCGAGAGGGTGGGGCCTAGCTTCATATCAAAAATTCTTTAATTGAAAGAGCGGGTGTGGATAAGGCGTAGGTTTCTCTTCTTTAGACGAGGGGGTGTCCGAGAGGAACCCATTTGATATGAGGTAAGTTGCCCGAGAGGGAATATACTTTCACTTAAAGCTTAGCCTAGTTAACATTATTTTTCAAAAAATTTCATATCATAAGTGTGTACCCATTAGTTTACGTCAACATATATTGTGGTCACAGCCAAAGAACTTTCACCAATACTTAATTCCCTTTTATTTCAATCATTTTCTATAACCTCTAACAAAACATTTTTTGATATTTTACACTTTGGTGTCACAAATTGAATTCATTTTATCTCTATTCAATGTATTAAACTATTACCTACTAGAACGAAAATCTAGTTTAACTACTATTTTCACTACCGCTCCCTTGGGTCACGACCCTAATCCTTAGTTTGGGTAGTATACTCGCTTTGATTCGTAGACACTGATAGTGTAGGCTAGTGTCATTGATCACGAAAGCACAAGAAGAATCAAAATGGCACTGCTACTGGGGAGTGGTGTCACGTGAAAATGTAGTTCTTTTTTAGTGTAGTTCGTAGTAATTTTACTTGTAGTTTTGCATTTCTTTGTTTTGTTGTTTCTGTGTGCAGGTCCTCTGAGCATGACAAGGGAGTGGGTGGCAAGCAAGTTGAGGCATATCACGAAGTTGAGGGTGACTTCACATTAGTTGTACTGGTATCTCAACTACCTTACTAGACCACAAAAATATCTGAGGTGGAAAACCAGTGCAAACGCCAAGGAAGATATATACCTCCCCACACACGGAGGAAGTCTAGAGAAGACGAGAAAATTCTTGTTGAGGAAGCACTCAAATCATTCCCCAAAAGATCACCTATCATTATCAAGGGTTGGAAAAATGAAGGAGAATATTGAAGCGATGAACCAATTGATTGGGTCTCACTCTAGATCAATCAAGCACATCAGATCACTTTTGATATTTGCTATGCCTCAGCTCCACCCTAACGATATATTGGATTTTTCTAGTAACACTAGGTCTCACCCTAATATGAGAGAGTGAGGCATGACATATGTCGAGCCATGACGTTAAATAAGGTGCTTATTGAAATGCAACCCAAGGTCATTACTTAGGATTTACTTTTATAAATAATTGTGTTATTGTTATAGGTTAAAATAAGGAAAATATGGAAAATTTTAGGTTGGCGAATAGAAGGTCCATTCCACAAGACGCCAAATAACTAAGCAAGCGGAACTCAATTCCGTCCTTTGGCTCAATGGAGGAGTATTATAAAGCATGTAAAACTCGGTAAACTTGGAAAACAGGTTCGTGCATCGCAAAAATGTCAGACGATCTCGATGAAGAATGCGAATCTCGCTCCCAAAAATTGAATATTTTGAAGAACGGGTGGGATAACAAACCTCTCGGTACATCGCCGAGTGGTTCGGCAAAAGCGATAAACTTTTCCAAATGGATTAGAAATGAACGGTTATATAAAGACCAAAGGTCTCCCTCATTTTAAACTTTCCAAAATCACACCAAAGGTATCATTTTCTTAGATTTTTGTCGTTAATTAGTATTTTAGTTCATCAATAGTGTTTGGGGTTGGATTTCTTTGCTGCCTAGCTTTACAAAAAATTATATATGATCGACATCAAAGGTTAGTCTCTAAAATCCCAAATTATTTTCGACATTTTTGCATTAATTTGCAAGTATAGTATTAAGATGACGTGTGATGGGCCTCTCTCATAGAATGAAGTTGTTTTGATGCTATTTGCTAGTTTGAAAATGTTGCATGAAATGCTTAAATATTTGAATCCCTATATGTTTGTGCTTTATATTATTGAAATCGTAATGGATGTTTCTTAATTGTTGCCATGACATTTGGTCAAAGTCTAAGTAACCAACTATTTGTGCTAAATAATGAAAGTTGTCCAATGAGGGAATGGGTGACGACTTTCATAAGGATAATCATAGTTCGATGGCCAAATTTGGTAAAATCAGAAGAAGTATGAAAATCCTGAGGTGATGTAAAGTATGGGTCTTGTATGAATCTCGTGTTTGTTTGCTTTGATTTTGTTTTTAATGATCGTAAGGGAGGTTTCGAGAGTTCAATTTAAAAATGGGCATGTTTTCTGATTAGCAAGTTAAGTCGACCTCAACGAATGATTCGGCGGTTCTCCTGCCGATTTCAGACAGCTCTTCACATGCTTCCTCCTTTCCGCACTCACTATAAATTTTGGCGAAAAAATAAGGCTCCTCCGAAAGTAGTCGGCGATTCTTCAAGTGAAACCTTCTATCACCTAATTGCCCAAACTTGAAAAATAGTCTCCTTGGCGAGTCGACCTAGTCCTCCAAAGTTGTTCGGCGATTCGCCGATTTGAACGGCGAGCCTGTCTGCAAAACATTTTGAGGAATGAACTGGATTAAGAAGACAATGAATATGATCAGTGACACTTCACCGAACATTTTCGCGCAGCAGAGTTATTCCGTCCAATGTTACATCGTGCATAGATAATGAAGGCAATCACAAATAGGGATGAACTATAAGAAAGTGGAATTACTGAATCACTCGGCGATTCACGACTATACTCGCTGAATGGATTCACCAACACTTAATCTGAAGTCAATAAATACTAAAATCTTTATTAATTTTAGTGAGTCCGAATATTATTATAATTCTTTACTTTTGAGAACTCTAGTTTTCATATTTTCTCTCAAGTTTGAAGAGTATTTTCTTGGAGACTTAAAGAAACAAGTTCTTCTTCCTCAAATCGTGAGTCTGTCTTCTCCATTTTTCTTCCTTTTATCATATTAAGGTTTGATTCCTTATACCCATTTGATTCTTTATCATTTTAGGTCTATTTGATTATTGCTTGATGTATGGATAAACCCCCCCCCCCCATTCTTTGGGTGTGATTTAACAAATATGTATTGATATTATTGTTGGCTCTTGTTTGATGATAGGCATAGATGTAAGTACTGGTGATTTGACCTTGTGGTTTAACTTATTGGGTTTGTAGTCTCAAATACAAATCCACCTATATGTTTTCAGCTTGCTCGAGATAGAGAGGTCGCAAAACCAAGGCCGCTAGATTGATGTACTAAGGAGTGACATGACAAGAGGCTCAGCTTGAGAGGGTTACCCCTAGCTTCATATCCAAGGACCTTTCATTGCATGAGCAGGTGTGGATAACAAGTAGCTTGGTCTTTGTTAGATGAGTGTGTGTCTAAGAGGAACCCATTTGATATAAGGTAAGTTTTCCGAGAGGAAATTTACTTTCACCAAAAGCTTAGTCTAGTTATCATTATTATGTAAATTTTCCTATCATAAGAATGTACCCATTAGTTTACGTCAACATTTATTGCGGTCACACCCCAAGAACTTTCCCCATAGTTTGTTCCCTTTTATTTCAATTGTTTTCTAAAAGTCATGAAAAACCCCGTTTGATATTTTACAATTGATGTGACAAATTAAATATAATTTCTCTTTCTTGGTTAATGTCTTAAACTATCACTAACTAAAACAAAATTCTAGTCTAACTACTATTTTCAATACAGCTCCCTTTGAACACAAACTAAACCCTTGGTTGGGTTGCTATACTCGCTTCGATATGTACATTCCAAATGTAGGCTAGTGTCGTTGATCACGAAATCATAAGAAGACTTGAAATTCATGTGATATCAACGAAGCTCCTATTGATGACCCTTAATACTTATATCTCTATCAAGAAAAGATGCAGAATAAATGGGGTTGTACGTGGAATGTACGAGCATGTAAGGGGAATTCTAAATCATAATATAGTCTTGAAACTTGAAAAAAGGAAACATGCTTACCTCTTTTCAAACTTAATCAACTCAGAAATACTCAAGAATTA
The DNA here is from genome assembly GCF_036512215.1 of Solanum lycopersicum. Classification (NCBI taxonomy): domain Eukaryota; kingdom Viridiplantae; phylum Streptophyta; class Magnoliopsida; order Solanales; family Solanaceae; genus Solanum; species Solanum lycopersicum. Next base: position 28,576,645 of record NC_090800.1, read on the forward strand.
GATAGTTAACTTAGAAACTCAACACATGATACTCAAGGATAAAGAAATAATAAAAGATGCAATATAAATGGAAAGCTATAAAACTATAGGAAGAAACTCAATGTATTGAAAAATACAATAATACTTAGTGTGTAAATAAAAGTACAATATAACTTTGTGGGAGTTTTTATAACCGACAACCACCACTACGAGACTAGTTGATTATACGATGTCTTGCCCAGGCTGCCATTTTATTCTTTTCCATCATATGAGATGTCTTAACTAAGTGCATCCACTAGCCTTTGCTAAAAGCACTAAGATGTAATTTTAAAAATATTATCTTTTACTATCCATTGATGGCTACATGATTTAAGGAGACCTTAGTTCTCTGAACTCGAACTTGTTCCCATATAAGTGTTGAATACTACTCCAAAATTACTCAGCTCATATGTTTAAAAACATAACTTTTTCATTGGTTTGGGATAAATACTCAAAAATCTATCCCTTAAAGAAATGGTACTCAAACTGCTCAAAACTCTTTTGGAAATCTCAGTTTCCTCTCATCTTAAATGTGAAACATTTACTATTGGGAATACTTAGCTCCCATATAATCTATGAACGAATGAATTTTACTCTTAGTCTTTACTCAACTCAAATCTTATGTATTAAAATAAAGTTTAAAATGTTTGTAAAAAGCTTCTTAACATATTGTTCATGCCGAATTACGTACGTGAATGACTCAATGCAAGGTTTTCAATAACCATAGATAGAACTCAATACTAGGAACTCAAGAACTTCAACGATAATACTCCTCTCAAAGGTACTCAACTAATGGATTTCATGAGGAAGTTATGGGCATGAAGGACTCGACTCGAGTTTCTACATAATAATATGGAGCTCATGAATACAAAAATTCTCATTATTATACTTACTTTCTCAGAACATGGTTCATATATATAGTTGATATTGAAGGATTCACAATTGAAGTCAAAAGTTTTCTTGAACTCGACTCTTAACTCTTTGTTGAATGTGAATTATGAATTCAAGAGTCATGATTCATGATTTGGAGGATCTTATAATGGTAAATTGAATTCATCAATACATTCTTCTAACTCTTATGCTCACTTACTTGAGTCTTGAAACAAGTTAATATAAATTGTAGAATACTCCTCAAAAAAAAGATTCAACTGGGCTTTATGTAAAAGGTTTGAAAAATCTAAAAAAATGAATTTCAACTCTACCTTGAATTTGAATTATGTATTAAAGGTTGTGATTTTTGATATGAAAGATCTTGTGATGTTTAGTGTGTTTTAAGATGGTTAAACATGAGAAACGATCATTGTCAGGAAGCAAATACGCGATGCGGAGATGAATTTCAATATATGTTCATGAATTAAGTGTTGACGCGGAGAGGTCCACGACCTCTCCTTGACGCGAACAAAATTTATGTGATAGGGAAAGGTAGGTGTGCAACACGGAGCAAGGTGCCTGATTCACTAGACTTTTTCCTTCATCATTTTCTAGCCCCAATTCGCCTAAATTTGATTCCTTTTCTCAATCCCTCTTTAGATATGGATACCTAGAACATGAACACAAGAACTTACTCATATACATCTCTAAATTAAACATGATTTCATCAAGAAGTAAAAAATCTCTTCTAACTCAAGTACTAAAGCCTATTTCAAGAACATCATACTTTCAACTTTCTAGAACGATTTTAACGATGAAATTAACATGATTAACCTGTAGGTTTACATAACCAACAATATGGAAGCTTAAATACTTTAACGAACCATCTTCTTGGATCAACTTGAAGGAAAATCTTAAAAGATGAACCCTAGCCTTAGCGTTTTATGAATTTCTTGTGCGTAGAATTTTACGAGTGAATGAGAGGGTTTGATTTTTGAAAATTGATTTTCTAAATGTTTAGGGAAATTTATATGACCTCCTAAGGGTTTATAGGACTAAAATACCCCTTAAAAATGGATAAAATGAACTGGGAGTCAGAGCAATTTTTCACAAGGCAGTGAGGTCTGTATTAGCTCCATAACACGGAGCCATCGTGGAGCTTCTGCCAGATTTTTGCGTCGTTATAAATCAGTAAAAATTATTTATGAAAAGCTCTAAATTTATCAATGTTTGTGTCTTAATAAAGAGGACTCGGAGGGCTTTAATTTACCATCTTGTAGCTCACATAACTCATCTTGTACTAGGAGGTATGGTCGTTTGATGTTGATACAAAACTTAAAAGAACTGGGAATGAGTTCAATGCTTTTCTCTTTGGTTCTTATTGGAGTTCAAGGTGCTACATCTGGTGACCTTAATACTTAAATAAAATTTAAATTCATCTGTGAAATCTTAGTCACAACATAGGATGGTTCTAGTCTAAGGTCAAACAATTTTCTTGGGTGCTACATAACATCACAATTGAGTTCATAATGTTGAATTTTGTGGGTAGAATATCTCGTTTGCGTAGATGGGGTTCCTAATGAATCTTGAGCAAACCGTCGGGAATTTTCATGTTGGAGAGAATCAGATGATGTGCATTATCTAGTGCAGCCCACCCTTCCGCTTCGCGCTCACGGCTTGCTGGTCGCATTAGTGGTGACCAATAAATCTAGTCTCTGCATTTGTGAAGCCTTTGCCGCCTTCACTATTGCGGGTCGTAAGCCACATTTGCAAGGTCATTTTTGTCGACCCTATGTGTTCGCAAAACTTCTTGTGCAATCCCAAATGTCTTTTTTGTATGGTCTCTTAAATAATGATCAGGCACGATCAACTTATAATTCTAAGGCTCAATGTGTGATATCTACAGTTCTAGATATCTATTTTGGATGATTCGAGTTTCCTTTAAAGTAGTTTGTCGTGAAGTGTCGGCCAGAAGATAAGATGGCCATATGTAAAGTTGTAGTTTTTCGTGAAGTGTCGGCCAGAAGATAAGATGGCCATATGTAAAGTTATGTCGGCCAGTAATAAAGTAAAGGGCCACTAGTAGTTTGTCGTTTTGTGTCGGCCGAATTAATATAGGCCAAGTGTAAAGTTAGTGTCGGCCATTTCTGTTGGCTTAATGTGTAATAAACAAGCTGAAAAAGATACTTACTCTCCCTTAGTAATAAACAAGCAGAAAAAGCTACTTACTCTCCACTCTCTCTCTTATTCTCTCTTCTCTTAAAAAATCGCTTCCACCCATAATTGGTATCAGAGCTATATAATAAACAAATAGTGAGATATGGAAAACAAATCTGAAGCAACAAATCTACAGAAGTAGGTATACTCATTTAAGTTCATGAGTAGCTAAACCAATTTATTTCTGATAATCTCTTGTTTATTATAATTGTTTATCATGTTTTAATAATGTTCTAATAACCATCTTTAGAAAGTTTGCTACAAGAATATTCTGCGAATAGGTATGCCCAGACTATGTCATCCTAAGGTTGAAACCGATAGGCAAGAAGGCCATTTAGGGGAGTAAAAAAAGTTGAGGTGCTGTTAGGGTAACTAATCAAAGAAGAAAACTGTAGTAGTGAACAGACAAGAATATTATTAAATCATTATTATTACATAATAAATAAGTATAATCTATTAAGAGGTTGGAAGGAATAAAATTTTTAGCGAAAAAATAAATAAAATGAACTCCTATTTATTAGATGATGATGTTAATTACAAGATATTAATATTCTATATATTAAAAGGTCTTAATACAGATATAAAAAGAACAATTTATGATATATTATTAACATATGAGATAATAGAAGTAACAACTCAAGGTTGGGCTAAATTAGTTATATAAGATGATTTTTATGAGAATAATTTTGACATAGACTTGTTTGATGATCTAGAAATATTCAGAGATCAATGATAAATTATATGTACTTACAATATTGGGTAAAAACTAAAGAAAACATAGATCTATATGATAAAAAGAAATTAGAATAGAATGATTAAACCAAAAAGATTTGAAATTTGGCCAAAACGAAGTAATAATATTTATAAGATAAAATTTATTAAAGATCCAAGCAAATTAAGTAAACTTTTTAAAATTTGTACAGGAAAATATAAATGAATTATAAAATAGAACATAGACAAAGACTAATAGAAAAAATATTTTCTTAAAGACATGAAGAATAATACAACACTAAGTAAAGAAACTAAAATAACAAAAACCAGGATAGATAGAAAAGAACGAAAGATATGGAAAAAGTTAAGACCTTTATACATAGAATATGAACTATCACAACTCACTAAGCCAAGTAATGATAAGACAAATCATTTGATAAGAGTAATTTCAAAAACAGAATATAAATATAACTGTTATCTGAAAAAATAATATGAACAAAGAAATATATAAGCAACAATTAATAGAAAAAATAGATGAAAAAAGACAAGAATTGCAACATAGGAAAGAAAGATTAATAGAAAATATGTTAGCAGGAGTATGTAATAAATCAATATTAGCACAAAGAAGAGTTATATTTATGATAGAACTACAAATAAATTGCCTTGAATATAGATTACAACATAATATAATACATAAATAATAATGAATAAAGAAGAATTTGCAGTAGATGAAAACACAATTGAAAACCAAGATGGACTAATAATAAAAATAATATTTTCAAATTTAGGAAGAAGATATAAAAAAATAGGAAAAAACTTATATTTAATGTTAGAAAAAGAAACAGCAAAATTAGAAGATAGTTTAACAGTTATGATAAGAATAACAAAAGAAAATGAAGAAATAGATAAATCAAAAGAAATTGAAAAAATAAAAATACAAGCAAAACAAGAAGTACAACATTTAGAAGAAATAAAAAATATAAGGATAAGTGAATTAGAACAAGAATTAACTAGGTTAAAATTATTATATGAAATTAAACAAAAAGAAAAACAAAAACAAAAAGAATTCAATTTAACTAATGAAATAAATGGTATAAAAAAATTAAAGGAAAACCTTGAAGTAAATGAAATAGATGAAGTAAACGAATCAGATACGATAAATGATCAAAATTCAGAAATAAGTGATATAAGTGATACATACACAGAAATCCTACAACAAGTAAATAAACAAAAAAAATTAGAAATAAACACAGGAGATATGAATAAACCTAGCACATCAGGAGTTAAAACCCCAGATAATAATCCTAGAAATAGTCTTAGATGGACACCACCAACTTATTATACAGAAAATTATGAACAATCAGACAGAGCGAATGCAATATGGAATAGCAGAATAAATAAAAAATTGACACCTAAACCAATAACTGAACAATATAATTTCTTAGATCTAGACTGTGTTACAGATATAAATAAAGCTATATTAATATGGATAGGGAATATATCTAAACAACTGATTGATAATAAAATAACAGCAAGAGAAACGCCGAAATATATAGAATGAACATTTGTAGGAACAACAAAATTATGGATAGAAAATTTACCCCCGGAAAGTTTAGAAGTACTTAGAAGTGATAAGATAATGGATGGATCTCCATCAGCATCAAATATAGATATACTAGATAAATATGAATCAGCAATAAGAAATGAATTTGGAGGTATGACCACATATATAAGAGAACAAAACAGAGAAAAAATAATAAATAGACAAGTTAAGACAAAATTAGCTATATGTAAAATGTGTTACATAGAAGAATATACATGTGTATTTAAATAATATTACTACAAAGTAAAATACAATAAAAATGAAGCAAGAGAAATAAGACAACAATATTTTACAAAATTACCGGAACCATTTAGCACAAAAATAATTAGAGATTGGAATGATGAAGGATTCGTAGATACTTTAGGAGCTAGAATAAAATTCTTACATCAATGGTTTGTACAACTGTGTAAAAATCAGAAAGAAAAATTAAAAATGGAGAAAGTACTAATTAAAAATTTAGCATGTTGTAAAGGTAAAACAGCACCACAATTTGGATGTATAAATAAATATTATAAAAAACAAAAAAACTAAAAGATATAAAAGTTATAGAAAAACTAAAACTAGGTATAAATATAAAAAACCAAGGAAAAGATATTACGGAAAAGGGCCTAAAATACCCTCAAAGTATTGGAAATGATACAAAATTACCCTCCATCCACCTACTGGCTCCACCTAAATTTTATTGGGGCTTCGATTCGGACTCAAATAATTTTGAATGTTATTTTCAGAAATCTATAATTTCATCGTGTTTTAGTAGTGTTTATGACGATTTTGATATTAGAATTGGATTATTAATTGGGTGAGGTTTAATTAGTAATGAGTGAGTAGTTGGTTGGTTTATAAATCATATTAATAAATTATAATTATAATCAATAGTTGAACGCCAAGTATTTTAAAAAATATTTAAAGAGTTTAATTTTAAAACAATTAAAAAAGTGGTCAATTTTGAACCCAAAGATGGATGACAAGGGTATTTTGGAGCCAATAGGTGGATGAAAAGGGCATTTTAGAGCCAATAGGTGGATGAAGGGTAATTTTGTACCATTATCAATACTTTAAGGGCATTTTAGGCCCTTATGTAAGAAATTATAAAATAAAAAGACCATACAGACCAAAAAGAAAAATATCCCAATGTACTTGTTATAATTGCGGAAAACTAGGACATTTAGCTAGAGATTGTAAATTACCCAAAGATCCAAAAAGAAAACAGATTGCAGAAATAATCATAGATAATGATGAATATATGCAAATAGAATATATAGACTATGAATTAAGTGAAAACGATAGTATATATGAAGTATCAGATATAGAAACTGAAAATGAAGAAGAAGATATTAATCTAGATAATAATGAAACAGATGAAGAAATATAATGTCTGAAGATGATGTAAAAATAATATCTAAAGAAGATTATCAAAATGAAGAATTATCAGAACAAAAAATTATATTTGATAATACAATATTTGAACAAATAAAAGGAAAAGAATTAGATTAAGTATTGAAAAAGTAATTGAAATACCTACTTTAAGAAATTTGTTTAAAAGATAAAAAGAAGAATACTATGTAGTTAGTCAGAATGAACATATCATAGATTGCAAATATATAAGAGGAAAAGCACATAAACCTATACTATGTAAACGAATAATAAATAAAGAAATACAAGATATAAAATATAAAACACCAATAAAATATGTATATTTAGGAGGAACAGAAATATTAATAAAAGCTTGCTTTAGAGAAAGAATAGATACACCTATTGAAATATACTTGGCAGATGATAGAATTATACACCCTATAGAAAAAAGCGTAATTAGTGCAGTAAAAGGAAACCTAATATATCAAAAATTTAAATTTATAATAAGTGCCAATTAAACAGTAGCATTAACAGATAGAAATATAGATAAATCATTAGTTCTATATTGGAAAATGTTAGGAATAGAACTAGAACCAGGCAATAAAATATTTACAGCAAGATGTAAAAACTTATATATATTAACAACAAAACATAAAGCAACAAAAAGAAATGAAATTGATAAAATAAAGATAGAAAATCCTTTCAAAAAAATAATTACTGTAATAGACAATAATAACTATAGCTATAAAGAAATCGACATAGAAGAAGATTTAGAAATTGTAAAAAAAAGATTAAGTACTTTAAGTGTACCAAATACGTTAACAAGAGCTACCTCATCAAGAATGAGTACATCTACAAGAAACTATGAAATTCCAAAAAATTTAATGGAAGATATAACGCCATACCATTATTTTATAACAGGAATAATCAATCAAAGAAGATATAAAATTTTAATAAATACAGGACAAGAAGAAAATTACATAGCAAGAGAAATAGTATTGGAAACAGAAATCATACAAAAGGACACTTATGCCCTGGACTACCTAGCGAGATAGTAAATACAATTGAAGAAATAACAGAGAAAGAAGTAATTATAGGAGGAATACCTTTAATTATACCATTAAAATTTACCAAGGAGATCAAAATGTTACATTAGGAATAAAATGGTTAGAAAAAGTTAAACCATACAATATAGAAAATGAACAATTAACAATAACTTGCCAAAATAAGAAAGTAATTATAAAAAGAACAAAATGAATAATGAAAATATATATACTTGCAACAATTATTATAGAAGGATATCACAACAGATATTATACCCCTATCATAGATACAGGAGTAGAAGCAAACATATGTAAATATAATTGCTTACCAGAAGATAAATGGGAAAAATTAAAAACACCAATGGTAGTAACAGAATTTAATAATGAAGGAAGTATGATTAAATATAGAGCAAAAAATATAAAAATACAAATATGGGATAAAATATTGACAATAGAAGAAATGTACAATTTTGAATTTACAACATAAGATATGTTATTAGGAATGCCATTTTTAGATAGATTTTATCCACACATAATAACAAAAACACATTGGTGGTTTACTACACCATGCGGAAACAAGATAGGATCAAAAAGAGTAAATAACAAACAACGAAAACCTATGGAATGGATAAAAGGAAGTGAAAAATAAACCAAGAAATGGAAAATATAAATAAGAAAAAAATAACACAATTAGAAATTATCATATTTACAATCGACAAAGTCAGATTAATTAATGAACAACAATACAATGAAGATCCATTACAAGGATGGGAAAAACATAAGACAAAAGTAAAATTTGAACTAATAGATGAAAATAGTATAATAACACAGAAACCATTAAAATATAACTTTGATGATTTAAAAGAATTCAAAATACATATAAATGAACTATTAGAAAATAATTACATACAAGAAAGTAATAGTAAACATACAAGCCCAGCATTTATAGTTATAAAACATAGTGAACAAAAAAGAGGTAAAAGTAGAATGGTTATAGATTATCGAAATCTAAATGCTAAAACTAAAACATACAATTACCCAATAACAAATAAAATACTAAAAATAAGACAAATACAAGGATATAACTATTTTAGTAAATTTGACTGTAAATCAGGATTTTATCATCTAAAACTATAAGAAGAATCTAAACAGCTAACAGCATTCACAGTACCGCATGGTTTCTATGAATGGAATGTTTTACCGTTTGGATATAAAAATGCACTAGGTAGATATCAACATTTTATGGATAACTATTTTAACCAGTTGGAAAATTGTATTGTATATATAGATGATATATTGCTATATTCTAAAACACAAGATGAACATATAAGGTTGTTAGAAAAATTTATACATATAATTAAACACTCAGTTATAAGCTTAAGTAAAAAGAAAACAGAAATTATGAAACCACATATAGAATTTCTAGGAATACAAATAGACAAAAATGGAATAAATATGCAAACTCATTTAGTACAAAAAATAATCACCCTTGATGAAAATATAGATGCAAAAAAGAAATTAAAATCCTTTCTAGGATTAGTAAATCAAGCAAGAGAATACCAAAATTAGCAGAACATTTAAAACCATTACGTAAATAACTCAAAAAAGATGTTGAATACTATTTTGACAATAAAGATAAAGAACATATAAAAATATTAAAAAATTATGTAAAAAATTACAAAAACTTTACTTTCCTAATGAAAATAAATCATTTACTTATATTGTTGAAACAGATGCAAGTGATCATAGTTATGGAGGAGTTTTAAAATACAAATATGAAAAAGAAAAAATAGAACATCATTGTAGATATTATTCAGGATCCTATACAGAAGCACAAATAAAATGAAAAATAAATAGAAAAGAGTTATTTGCATTATATAAATGTTTATTAGCATTTTAACCATATATTGTTTACAATAAATTTATTATGAGAACAGATAATACTCAGGTAAAATGGTGGTTAACTAAAAAGTTAGAAGATTCAGTTACAACAAAAGAAATAAGGAGACTAGTATTAAAGATAGAAGATTCAGTTACAACAAAAGAAATAAGTAGACTAGTATTAAACATATTAAATTTTACATTTACAATTGAGGTAATTAAAACTGACAAAAATATGGCTGCAGACTACTTATCAAGACAAAGCTACTCAAACTGAGGACAAAAATGAACATACAATTGAAGAGCTATTCAAAGCCATTACTACACTTTGTACCAAAGTGGAGAGAATGGATAATGAGATACAAAAGCTACAGACTAGTGAAGATAACCTGAAGTCTAAAACTAATATAAGTCAGCAACATGACTATAAAAATGCGGAGCTATGTCGATCGGAAGACAGAAAAATTCCAGAGCTACAAGGAGACGTTGGGAAACTCCATAAAACCCATAACAATGTTTGTTTAAATGTAGTTACAGCTAGCACATCTACAACAGGACAACCTATAAAAAAGGAAGAAACTAAGGTAAAATACACAAATATAAACATGAATAAATTATTTTCAAAATCATATACTCCTCAGAATACCCAAAAAGATACATTTGTCCCTCCACGGACAAATACCTATAAAGCCAGCCTAGACTCTCAGAAACAGACATACAACTACATCAGTAGAACATATATAGAAAATATATACAAAGTACAAACCTTCCTAAACCAAAACCTAGAGCTAAAGATACAAAAAACCCCAATGAGGATTATATAACCCAATATCTACAGGGTTATAATAAGTTAATTACACAACCCGGAACAAATCCAAATCTAGTAGCAACATGCTACAGCTATGGACTATTGAGTACCGTATATACAACAACAAGAGAAGAGATATCTAAGATATAAGAACTATATAAGGCTTTTTTACAGTACAAAAGAGTAACTAAAGGAACTCTATTTTTTATAAAGTTCTACTCAACTACAGCAGAAATATTATATGATGATGTCAAGCCAACAATACAAGCTATAAATATTGGACTAACTAGGGAAATGATAATCTCCGAAAAGATAGATACTCAAGAAGAAATACAGAAAGTAGATATTCCTGAGTTCTACGCAAATAAGAGAACTATTGGAAAAGCTACCATATTAAATGAGATAACAAACAATTATTTAAACGAAAATGCAATATGGAGCTACTATAATAGAGATAAGACAATCATCTACTCAAACTGTAGATATATCCGAGCAGTAGATATGGAAGATTTAAGACAGTGGATATTAATTCTGCTAAGACCAGAACAAACACCTACGACAAGAGCAATACGAAAGAATTTCATTTCTTCTAATTTAATGATGAGATTTTGCAATCTAATAGAACAGAAATATCCTGATCATCTATGCTCAAATGTGAAGGAGAAGATAATAACGTTCCAGACGTACAGTTAGAGTAAAAAAAAGTGTAATATTATCTTTATGTCTTTATTAAAGTAGTTTGTCGTGAAGTCTCGGCCAGAAGATAAGATGGCCATATATAAAGTTGTAGTTTGTCGTGAAGTGTCGGCCAGAAGATAAGATGGCCATATGTAAAGTTATGCCGGCCAGTAATAAAATAAAGGGCCACTAGTAGTTTGTCGTTTTGTGTCGGCCGAATTAATATAGGCCAAGTGTAAAGTTAGTGTCGACCATTTCTGTTGGCCTAATGTGTAAAAATGTTGTATAAATAGAGGGTTTCTCCCTTAGTAATAAACAAGCTGAAAAAGCTACTTACTCTCCACTCTCTCTCTTATTCTCTCTTCTCTTAAAAAATCGCTTCCACCCATAATTGGTATACTTCCTGTCCACGAACGTGGTGGCTAAGTTGAATGATCCTTGACAAAAGCTGTAGCTGGTCCTCGAATGTGAAGTTCAGGTCATCTGACCCTCTGTGAACCTGCTGTCCAAAAGCCTCACACTCTGTGAACGGGAAGGTCAAATTTCTAGACCTCCACTTTGCAACAATGGTGCTATAGATGAGCCTTTAAAATGATATATTTGATTCTTTTTCCTATTAATAATTATAATATTGACACAAATAGTCATGTTGTTGTGTGTCTATATTTTTTCCTAGATGCTAAGGCATTTCATGTGTAAGACGTTAACATTTTATAATCCTATAGTAATATCAGTTTGGGTGCCAGTTATGGTAACTTGGGTCATGACAAATCTGTCATATGTACTCTACTTAATTTGAAATATTAAATCAAATAGTCTTTCTTAACTATTTAAATTTATTTGGAATATATTTCTATTTTTTCCTAAATTGTTGAAGTCATTTTTTCCATGCTTAGATATTGCAATTTAAGACATTAATATTTTGTTAGCCTATAGTGGGTTAGTTTGGGTGCTACGGATTGTGACTTGGGTCATGCAAAATCTATAGTATATATTATATTTAATTTGAAATATTAAATCGAATAGTCTATCATAACTATTTAATTTTGATTTTGAATATATTTATATTTTGTCATTAATTGTTAAAATAATCTTCTACGATGCTTAGATGTGGCATGTGTAAGACCTTAATATCCTGTTAGCCTATAGAGAGGTTTGTGTGGGTGCCGAATACGGTAACTTAGGTTATGACAAATTTATAGTATATATTTCATTTGAAATATTTAATCGAATGTTCTTTTATAACTATTTATTTTATTATTAATATTTTATATTTTTTCATAATTGGTAAAGTCAATTTTTTTAATTTACTTGATTAGGAGTATATTTATTTTTTTCCCCTAAATTGCTAAAGTAATTTTTACTTTAATTGATTTGGAATATATCTATATTTTTTCCTAAATTGATAAATAAATTTTTATTTATATTATAGATCTTACTACTTAAGAAATACATACAAAAAAAAAATCTTCTTATCTTCTGACTTGATATTTTTTTTCTCCATATTCTTTTAGTATTGCCGTACTATAATTAGAAAGATATTAAATGAGTGTTACTTTGTTGACCATTTTTCTCTGTTGAAGGCATTATATCCCTGTAAATATATGCATATTTTCTGTTTGGAGTGATCATATAATGTTTACAACTGCATAATACTTGTTCAGGGGCACACTTGATATCTTATACTCTTGACAATTGAGAATTGTTGTTCAGGGGTCACACCAAAACTAGTTTTCGTGGTGAAAGAAGAATACTGAACAAAATATTCTCCTTCACTTTCCGTGGTCTCTGATTCAGGAGTGCTGCAAGCACTACAACAAATTCAATCATTAGTGAATAATTTACAAACAACATAACCAATCTATTTTTAGTATCACATCATAGTTGGTAACCATCACATATCATCTGTATATCTCTATTTATTTCTAGAAACCCTTAGAAAGATCTAAAATTAGCAATTGGTCTGTGAAGAGGATTTTTAGGGTTTATATTTATATTTTTATGAGGTCTTTCCACCATAATTTACAATTTTTTCAAATCTACTTTGGTTACCACCGCATGAGTTTTCTTTCTCCATCAAAACGTTTATTATGTTCTTGTCTTCCTCTTAAAGATTCAAGAACTTTTTTGTTATAGCTTATTGTAAAAAGACACTTTTCTGGTAGAAAATGTAAATCGTGCCCTAATATGACATATTTCTCATTTTTCTTTGTTAGATTTTTGTTCGGCAGAAATTTATCATAAAGAACATCTATCCTATTTAAAAATTTGGGATAAAACAAATTTAGGTAATGAAGTTGCTCGATTGTTGCCCATAAAAAATAACCAACGACATATTTGTCCCAATTATCAGGAAAATGTGCCCCAGATTTTCAAAGTAAATTTCAAAAATCCAATTTACAATATTATTTTTCTTAGGCACAATTTTGGTGACTTTTTCTATTGTATCTTTGTAATTGTGAATATAGACCCGTATTTTACGTTGTACTTACATGCATATTCTATAGTGATACATAATTTATATGTATAAAATAGGCTTAAGTCATCGATCGCCCCTCAAAGTTGTCCGCATAATTCACTTAGATACCTCAACTAAGACTTGTACCTATTGAACACTAAATTGTTCAAGTATGTACCTATTAAACACAAAATGCTGATATGGCAGAAAATGTTTATTGCACTTCCCTGAAATGCGTGAAAAGACATAAAACAGTGTCTATTTTTTTTTTTTTACATTTTTTCTTCTTTTATTGACACTTGGCGTTATAATTAACCTAAAAATATTTTTCTTCTTTTAGTTACACTTTTTTGAAAAAAGGAAAGCACCCCACCCCTACCTATCATCTTCTTCATAATTTAGTTGCAAAAATTTCTTCATTTTAGCTTCAACATTGTTTTTTTTATATACAAAAAAATTATATTTTTCAAATATGAAGATAAATGAAAATCAACTATGAAGATTCTGATTTGAAAGAAAGTCTTCATATAACTTATTTCAAATCTCATATATTGAAGGAACAAATATAAAGAAAATGTTGGGATTTAGCAAGTGTGAAAGGGAAAAGAAATGAGAGAATATGAAAAGTGAGGGAACTAGTTTGGAGGGAAAATGAAAAGTCATTTGCAAAATGCAAATGAAAAGTCATTTCTCCCATATCGGCAAAAGAAATGGAAATTCTTGTCCTTATAGAAGGAAACACTTCCATTACTTCTTAAAGAGCTAAGAAGAAGATGTCCCCTCGCACCGTCGTCGTCGCTCGGCCTCGGCTTCGGATTTGATGTTATTGATTGATAAATTTTTTGGATAAAATTTATTTAATCAGTTTTTGTTAAATCAAATAAATTCTGTTAAGTTATCTCTTATAAATTTGCAGGTAACAGTAACATTCCGAAAAATTGTTACTCTTTTCGAAAAGTCGTTACTTTCCAAAAAGTCGTTATTTTCCTAACAGACACAATTTTCTGAAAAGTTTTTATTTTTTCCAAAAGACACAACTTTCTGGATAAAATGGGTCTGAACAGATTTCACTGAACAGTTCCTTGCTGAAAATGGCTATGAAAGGAAGTCAATTTTTTATTTTTTAAAAATACTAAAAAAAATTTCCTTCTCTGCATTTATTTTTCTCTCAAATAAAATCAAAGTGTCGATCGACTAAGTCTGTGTGACTTGTTGTTGTTCTTATGTTCGTCGAAGTTAAAGAAGTTTGAGGTACCACTATTTCTTTAACAGATTTAATCCGTTTTATCTTGGGAGAAATTAATCCATAACCTTTGGTATAGTGAGGGGATTAAATTTCTTAAGGACACACAATTGTTTCTGTGGACTCGGATTAATTCTTATATTTTATATTTTTTCTGCTTCATCTTATTTCTGTTTCTGCTTATTAACTTTATAAATACAGGTTATTGTAAGAATAACAGAAAATGAAAAAGATAAATGATTTTTACATATAACAAAAGTTAATCGATATTT
The DNA here is from genome assembly GCF_036512215.1 of Solanum lycopersicum. Taxonomy (NCBI): domain Eukaryota; kingdom Viridiplantae; phylum Streptophyta; class Magnoliopsida; order Solanales; family Solanaceae; genus Solanum; species Solanum lycopersicum. The sequence goes on from NC_090800.1 coordinate 28,591,800, forward strand.
ATGTATAACAATTTTCGAACAATGCTTTTTACTTAAATTCATATGTGTTTATTAAATTTATCAAAAATGATATTAAAAAATTTGAAAGAAATAATTTTGGAGCTACCAATGTCATCGATGTAGAGTTGAGTAACCGCCAACAAAATTTTCTTTCTTCTTCACTCTTAGTATGAGAAAGAATGTGTTTTGGGGAAGAAGATGAAGATGTATATATATATATATATATATATATATATATATATATATATTTATGTATAAAAAATAATTAATCTTGAAGATATTGGAAAAGAATAAGATTTTGTAATTGAGAAAAAAATTATTTTGGTGAAGAAGAAGAAGATGACGATGAAGATGAAAGGGCGTTGAGGTGGGGTGAGGTAACGTGAGGTAAGTTGGGGTGAGGTAAGGTGGGGCCCAATGCCAAATGTTAATTTTTAATTAGTCATTTTGCCACGTCACCACAAGTGTATCACACACTCTTCACATTTTTGATGATTATCAAAAAATGTCTAATAGGAACGGTTTTTGTGTAGGTAAAAGTGTTCAATTGGTACTACTCTTAGTTGAGGTGTCTAAGTGAATTATGCAGACAACTTTAAGGGACCGCTGATGACTTAAGCCTAAAATATATTATATTAGATTAGGAAATTTGGCTAAATTTACAAAACAACATCAAAATAGTTTTAAAATATAATTTTGACATTGAAAAATAGTTATTTCACTTGGTTTGAAATTTGAGAAGCTTGATCAATTCACTAAATACAGATAGGGAAAAAAAGTATGTGGTAAACCCCACAAGTAACACAAATAACCATCATATATATTTTCAATGTTTAGTCTTCCAAAATTGTCTCTTAGTTTTTCAAGAAGTATTTTTAGAATTTCGTAGTTCATGTATCTAGTAAATTGTGATACACGTATTTAGTTATTTGTGCAAGACTTTTTGTTTTCTATTTTGAGTAGTATAAATAGTGATGTAGTTGATGATTGTAATCATCTCAAGTGGCTTTAAGTAGCATGTAATAAATTTGAGCATTTTCTAAAGATATTATTTTTCCTTCCATATTTCCTACAAATTGGTATCAAGAGCACGTTTTCGTTGTTAATCTGGGGTTAGGTGAAGAAAAAAATATGGCATCCAAAATAAATGAAGGTGTTTATTCTTCAGTTGTTCTTACTCCATTTTTGATGGAATTGATTTTGAATACTGGAAGATAAGAATGAGAACACATTTGAAAGCTGAAGATTTGTGGACTATTGTTGCAAATGGCTTTGAAGAGACAGAAAATGATGGTGATCTTACAGCAGAGAGATGAAAAATCTTAAGGCTAAGTATCGTCAAGATGCAAAAGCCTTGATCAAAATCCAAATGGGAGTCTCAAGCGCATATTTTACGAAAATTGCTACTTGTGAGACTACAAAGGAAGCTTGGAATTTTATGGAAACTGAGGTGTATGGTGACGAAAAGGTACGCACTATAAATCTTCAAACTCTTAGAAGAGAGTTTCAAAATTTAAAAATGATAGAATCTGAAAAAAAATGATGAATATTGCACATGAGTCATGAATATTGTTAATGAAATGAGAAATCATAGTGATACAATTTCTGACCAACAAGTTGTGGAAAAGATTCTAATTAGTGTCACAGAAAAGTATGAGTACATCGTTGCTATCACTGAGGAGACGAAAGATCTTTCTAAGCTTTCCATCAAAGAGCTAGTTGGATCATTTCGTGCACACGAGAAGCGAAGATTTTTTTCGTGAAGATCAACCCAAAGAGGCGACTTTCCAATCTAAAATAAATGAGAATTCTCAAAATTTCTCAAAAAATCATCAGAAGAAAAATCAAAAGCCAAAAAAAAGCAGGATCATGATGGTTCTTCCAAGATGGTTGAAGAAAAAGGTTAGAAAAACTCTAGTGTTTTTTGTAAAGTTTGCAAAAAGACTAATCACAACGTAGAAAAATGTTGGCACAAAGGCAAGCCCCAATGTAACTTTTGTAAAAAGTTCGGCCACACTGAAAAGGATTGTTGGCAAAAGAAACGAGAGCAAGCAATTTTTTTGTGAAAAACATGAGGAAGAAAGGGAAGAAAATCTTTTCTTTGCTTCTAAATCTGATGCTTCAACAAAAAAACAATGAATGCCATGTTGATAGTAGTTGTAGTAATCACAGGACTGGAGATGAAAATACTTTACTCTCAATTAATAATAGCATAACTATTAAAGTGATGATGGGGAATGGAGCCTTAGTTGATGCAAAAGGTAAAGGTACTATTTAGATCAACATGAAAGGATGCGGTAACCGAATTCATGATGTTCTTTATGTTCCTGACTTGGAAGAAAATTTTCTTAGTGTTAGTCAACTTATGGAATATGGTTATTCTCTTGTGTTTAGAGATAATTATTGCAAGATTTATGATAAAATTGAGCCAAATCAAGTCATTGTTGAAGTAAAGATGATAAAACGAAACTTCCCTTCGCAATTTCATTACAATGCATTAAAAAAAATGAAATTGTAGATGATTCATGGCTTTGGCAAAAAAGATTTTGTCACTTGAATTTTCATGGTTTAAAACTTCTCAAGCAAAAGGACATAATCCAAGGCCTTCCTGAGATACATACTGAGGTGGAAACATGTGAAATTTGTATAATGGAAAAGCAACACAGAAAGTCTTTTCAAAAAGGGTTGTCTTGGAGAGCAAGTGTATTTTTGGAACTAATTCATACCAACATTTGTGGACCAATGAAGACTCCATCTCTTGGAAGTCAAAAGTATTTTCTAATCTTTATTAATGATTTCTCAAGAATGACTTGGGTTTATTTCTTGAAAGAAAAGTCAGAAGCATTTGTTACATTAAAGAACTTTAAAGCCCTTGTTGAGAAGCAAAAAGGTTGCAGCATCAAAATCATTCACAGTGATCGAGGAGGTGAATACACAAGTCGAGAATTTGAAGAATATTGCAAAAATGAAGGCATTCAAAAGCAACTTACAACAGGGTATACTCCTCAACAAAATGGTGTATCTGAATGAAGAAATAGAACAATTGTTGAAATGGCTAGAACTATGATGAATGAGAAAGGGCTGCAAAAATATTTTTGGGCAGAAGCAGTGCATAGAACAGTTCACATCCTTAACAGGTGTCCAACAAAGACACTAAAGGACAAGACACCAATTGAAGCTGTGAGTGGAATTAAATCTTCTCTAATTCATTTTAAAAATTTTGGGTGTATTTGTTATGCTCTTGTACCTACTGAGAGAAGAACAAATTTTGATGAAAAAAGTCAGAAATGTGTCTTTCTTTGTTATATTGATGTGACAAAAGGATATACGCTTCTCGATGTAAAAACTAACAAACTTGTGTTAGTAGAGATGTCATTTTTGATGAAAAAACAACATGAAATTTGGAGGATAAAAAGATAGAGAATACTACTATCATATCTTCAAATCAAGAAGAGGATGAGAAAGATGAAGATGTCTCTCAAGGGGGGGAAATTCAAGATTCAGATAATGAAGAACCGCCTCCAAGAGGAATAAAAATGTTGAGTGTCATTTATCAGAGATGTAATTTTGCCGGTGTTGAGCCAGAAAATTATGAAGAAGCAATAAAGCATATTGTTTGGAAGAAAGCCATGGAAGAAGAAATTTGAATGATAAAAAAAATAATACTTGGGAGTTTGTAGCTATTCCTAGAGAAAGAGAAGTTGTAAGTCTAAAATGGATTTACAAAATCAAACTCAATAAGGAAGGGGATATTCAAAAGCACAAAGCAAGGTTGGTTGCTAGAGGCTTCACACAAAAACCAGTTATTATTTTTTATGAAACTTTCTCTCCAGTTGCTTGTCTTAAGATAATTAGAACTGTAATTGCTGTTGTTGCACAAAAGAAATGGAAGATATTTCAACTTGATGTTAAATCAGCATTTCTGAATGGAAAACCTAATGAAGAGATTTATGTTATGAAACCTCAAGGTTTTTGTTCAAGGGGGAGAAGAAAAGGTGTATAAACTAAAAAAATCTCTTTACGGGCTGAAGCAACCTCCAAGAGCCTGGTACAATGAAATTGATACATACTTTCTGAAAAATAATTTTTAGAGAAGTAAAAGTGAAGCCACTTTGTATGTGAAGAAAGAACATGACAGTATTATTATTGTTTGTCTCTATGTAGATGATTTGCTTTTAACAGGAAATGATGTAAAGATGATGCAAAATTTCAAACAAGATATGATGCAAGCTTATGAAATGAGTGATCTTGGATTGCTAAATTATTTCTTGGGCATCGAAGTTTCTCAAGATAAAGAAGACATTTTCATTTCTCAAAAGAAGTATACTAAAAGTATTCTCAATAATTCAAAATGATGGAATGCAGGTCTGTGACCATACCATTAGCAACAAATGAGAAGTTTAGAAAAGATGATGGAGAAAAGAAAGTTAATGGCTCACTTTTTAGGAGTTTGATTGGAAGTTTATTATATCTTACTTCAACAAGGCCAGAAGTTATGTTTACTTTCATGCAAGAACCAAGCCAAGTGCATTTTTGAGCTGCAAAGTGTGTTCTACGCTACTTGCAAGGAACAATGAATTATGAGATAATGTACAAATTTGGTGGAAATTTGAACTTAATTGGTTATTCTAATCGTGATTGGGCTGAAAGTATAGATGAAATGAAGATTACTTCTAGTTATGCTTTCTTATTTGGATCAAGCATTTGTTCTTGGTTATCAAAAACATAAAGTGTTGTTGCTCAATCCACTGCCGAATCAGAATATGTTTCAGCATCCACGGCTACTTCTCAAGCTATTTGGCTTAGGAGAATATTTGAAAACAGTGGTGAAAAACAAAAAAAAGGGACTGTTCTGTATTGTGGTAACAAATCAGCAATTGCAATTGCCAAGAATCCAGTAAGCCATGGAAGATCAAATCATATTTCCATCAAGTAACATTTTATCCGAGAAGCACATGAGAAAGGCGAAATTCAGTTGCATTATTGTCAGATAGGAGAACAACTTGCTGACATCTTTACCAAAGCATTTCCTACAGAAAAATTTTTCTATCTTTGAGAACGCATTGGAGTAATCAAGCAAATGCATTAAGGGGGAGTGTTGGAATTAATGCATCAATGTTTAGTCTTCCAAAATTGTCTCTTAGTTTTTCAAGAATTCTTTTTAGAATTTCGTAGTACATATATCTAATAAATTGTGATACATGTATTTAGTTATTTGTGCAAGACTTTTTATTTTGTATTTTGAGTAATACAAATAGTGATGTAGTTCATAACTTTAATCATCTCAAGTGGTCTTAAGTACCCCATAATAAATTTGAGCATTTTTCTAAAGATATTATTTTTTCTTTCATATTTCCTACAAAGATCTGTGAAGAGCATAAAGTTGGCAGATTAAAAAAAGTTGTATATGGACTAAATTGAGCTCCTAGAGCTTAGTATAGTCGTATTGATGGCTATTTCAAAATAAAGGTAATACAAATGCCCATATGAACATACTCTTTGTATAAGTGTGAAGATGGAGGGAAAACATTGATTGTATGCTTATATGTAGATGATCTGATTTATATGGGAAATGATAGTGTCATGTTTGAAAGTTTTAAATAATCTATGATGCTTGAGTTTGATATGTCTGATCTTGGAAGACCCGTTACTTTCTTCGCAAAGAAATACCGCAATTAGTTAATGGTTATTTATTTCTCAAAAGAAGTTTGTGCGATAAACTTTAGACTGGTTTTGCATGAGCAATTCTAATCTTGTTTGATGTTGGCTTGAAGCATACAAAGGATAGTCGAGAGTAAAAAGTCGATAGTACTTTTTTCGAATAAATTGTGAGAACTGTGATGTACTTGAAAACAACTAGGCGGTACATCCATATGTCGTAAGTCTCATAAGGAAATTTATGGAGAATCCAAAACAATTGCATCTTCTGGCTGCAATGAGGATCATTCGGTACCATTTATTTTTTGTTCTATAAAAAGGGTAAAATGGCAGATTTGATTGCGTTCTCTACTAGTGATTATGCCGGAGATATAGATCATCGGAAGAGTACTTCGGGTTATTCATTATACTAAGTTCAAGTACAGTCTCACGGTCATCAAAGAAGCACCCAACCACCACTTTTTCAACAACTGAAGTTGAATTTGTTGCTGCAATTGTATGTGTGTCACAAGCTATTTGGCTGAAAAATATTCTTACTCAGCTGAACTTCATTCAACAAGAACAAACAACAATTTATTGCGACAACAGTTCTTCCATAAGGTTGTCTTGAAATCAAGTTTTCCATGGTAGCATCAAGCATATCGATGTAAGGTTTCACTTTATGAGAAATATCACTAAATATGGAGTAATTGATCTTATGTTTTGCAGAATTAAGATCAGGTCGCCGACATATTCGCTAAATCTCTCAAATATGCATCATTTGTGAAGCTTAGGGAATTACTCGAAGTTCGTATTTTGTGGATCCAGCTTCAGAAAAATAAATCGAAAGTTTTCAGCTTAAGGGACGGAATGTCAAGTATTTATCAGCTGTTAGTTGTTTGTTACAGCTGTTAGTGGACTAACAAATTACATTCTAGCTTTTATTCTTAGGTATAAGTTATAAAATTATGTAATCGAGCTTTTAGGAAATGCTAATTTATGTCGTCAATTAAAAGTATAGCTCATTTATGTAATTTACGTTCGAATAGAAGGTTGATCCATGCTGATATTTGATAACGGGAAGCACTTTGGTATTTGCAAAACCATTTCTTTATACATGGCCAATATCGATTCGGTCACATCATCAATTCAATAAGTTATTAAAGGTGAATTAAAAATGCTCAAATATGCCATTAAACTTTATGAAACGCTCATCTATGCCATTTGTCAAAGTTTTACTTATCTGCGTCATTTTCAGTTAACAAATAAATGCATCAAATAGCCTTTCTCAAACGAAAATGACATAAATGAGAAAAGATTTTAATAGATAACATAAATAAGTCTTTTCTTAATGTTCGATGACATATGTAAACCTTTTCCAAAAAAATATTTAACTAAACTAACACCTCATATTTCAAAAAATAAAATAATACTAATCTCAAATCCCTAACTATAAACACGTGATATAGGTATTTAGTTGAAAATACTTTCTATTGGCTAGCTTTTACGGCTAATTAAACTCTATATAAAGATTACTTGTTCATAATTTTTTCTCCCCAATTCATTTCACACCTCTTTACTATTTCGAGGTGAAAAAAAAATATGGGGGTGAAAGGCAAGTTGATTGCTTCGATGGAAGTGAAGTGTGGAGGACACTTCATTCATGATCTTATGCACACCACAATACCCATCAAGCAGCCAATAGAAGCCCTACTATCAACAATTTCGTGGTTCATGAGGGTGAAATAGAAAAAGTTTGTACGATTATTAACATGAAATATAGTTAAAGTAACATACATTTAGCCTCTCTCTCAATTTGATTTACTTGAATCATTTTTCTATATTTAGGTGTGTTTTTGTAGAATGATTTTTTTTTGAGAAAATAGTCTTCATAAAATACTTAGCTAATGATGTTTGTATAAAAGGGAGTTACGTTGTTCAAATGATAAACATTGATCATTTCTAACCTGGAGGTTGTGAATTCGAGTCACTAAGGGAAGAGAGAAAAAAAATTGTTTGATGGAAATTTAATTTTGTCATACCAAATATAATATAATCAAATTATAGTTTTCCTTACTACTCCCTCCACCCCTAATTAATTGTCCACAGTTCTTTTTTTAGTTATCCCTAATTCTTGTCTATTTTGACAAATCAAGAAATGACTAATTCCTTTTACCTATTATACCTTCAATTAATTACTTTCAAAAATGTAGAAATTCTTGAAAATTTTATATTTTTAACTCATCCAAATCATAATTAATAGGGATAAATAATAAACCTACTATATCAATTATTGTTTTCTTAATAGATGTCAATTCAAAAGTGGACAGAGTGAGTAATTCTCATATTTCCGAAAATGACAGCTCTTCTTTTGAGATTTTAAAGACTACTCCTTCAATAAAGGTAGACAAACCAACATTCAAGTGCACTAACACTTTTGTATTTGCTAAATTTAATGAAAACAGATAGACATGTAAAGACTATGAAGTATAAAATTGAAGCCATTGATCGTTACAATAAATCAATAACCCAAAAAGTTATTGGTGGAGATTTTTACATTTCTATAGTTCATTTACGTTCGTATCATCATGTGAACAACAATGGATTGCATGTACATTTTGAGTATGAAAATAAAATTGAAGAAAATCCATAACGCCTAAATTTCATGGGTTTTATTCTTAACGTGACCAAGAGTTATGAGGGCCACTTTCTCAAAAAATAGAAAAAAAATGTTTTTTTATATATGTTTGTGTGTCTATACACAAACATATGTGTACGATGAATAAATAGATATATAGGATGAATTACATCAATTTGACATGAATTTAGTGCTCAATTTTGAATAAATATGATGAACATAATATTGAAAATTTTAATTTACAAACATATCATTTTTATAGCTTTTAATTTCTTATGTGGCATTAAAAATGACATTGAATTCTACAAAATGACGTGGAATTTCACGTGTAAGCGGTTGTGCTGAACTCACACACAGAATAAGAAATAGGATTAAGGTATTGCGTTTTAGTGGTTGAAGGGTTTAAATGACAAAGTCATGAATATGAGGTCCTAATTGACAAATTGAGCTAAGTATAAGGTTTTCCCAGGTAATGAATCAAATTGGAGGGTGGGTGAAAGAATCCAACACCGAATGATCTCACATACCTTGTTAGGGATCACGCCGAGGAAATCCACCAACAAATTCTTGGCGTTCTTGAGTCTTATTCTCCCTTCTCCTCTTTTCTCCTTTCTCTCAAAGCCCTAGCTTGTTTTCTAAGTGTGTAAACTGAATGGGATCAGTTTAGACCCCAACACATTACCCAAACAACAAATTGAATAATTAATTTAGGAAAAGACCAAAACACCCTTAACAAATCCGAATTTGGAACATACCCTGCTCAATAGTCGAACTCTTGAAAGACATATCTCTCTCATACGATATGACAATTCGTAAACTTGACGTCGTTGGAAATATCTTCCGACGAGCTTTTCATACATATAAAGAACTCACCCAAAATACTCTTGAGTTGAGAATTATGGCCGTTGGGAATTTATAAAAACTCACTTTTGAAATGTGGAAATTTTCCAGATTTTCTTACTTATTTCCAAATTTTACTCTTCTTGTTTTTCATAGCTTAACCTTAGTTTACCAAAAAAAGAGATGTTACAACTCTCTTCATAATGGGATTAGTAGGATTCCCCCACATAATGGATTATTATGACCCTCCTACATAATAAAATTTAGACTAACAAGACCCTCATACATAATGAGATTTGATTACTTTCTCCTAGGATAAACATTTTCTAGTCATATTTCATTTATTTACTCACTTGCAAATTTATATTTTCTAATAACTCACAAAATATTTCCAGTGAAAAGTGGGGCAAAAATTGGGTTTATTTCTTTTGTTGGTGATGTTTTTCAGTTTTTCACAAGCTAAACATGGATTTGAAATTCAAAAACAAAAGTTTCAACTCTTTTTAATTTGATCAATCCCCATTATAACTAGAATCAACTTCTTCAATGGATGTAGCAACCTGACTTTCTGACATCTATTTCTATTCAACTACTTATCAAGAAGGCATGCAGTCATTCAAGAACATTTCAAATTGTCATTCTGAAGAGTGCAAAAATCTCACTCTAAGCGGCAAGTTAATACTCAATCTAATTCAAGATCAAGATTCTCACACAAAAATCAAGGTAATATTTGAATGTCAAGACTCAAAGTGAAGACTCAAGAGAGCTGCATAGGTAGGAGGTTGTACTTTTATTTTTCTTTTGACTATTAATTTTTACTTTTTTATTTCTTTAATTAAGGATTAGAGTCCTGATCTCGAGCCTGGATGGAATCTCATATAAATTTCAACTCACCACCTCATCTTATTGAATAAGATGTAACATGATTCCCTTGAAAGAAAAGTGTCGTACGGCCATGCTCCATAATTATATGAACTTGTATAGTCTCATGATGTATGCACAATCTATGAGGAGTCCAAACTTAGTAGAATTTCTAGAAATTTACAAAGGAGTGGATCCAATGAGCAAAACCAACCTAGGTTAAACAAGAGGGATCAAAATCATGATGGAACTAGTGCTCCTAAGGTCAAGGGGTAAATGTGGTGGTAGTTATAAAGGTGTTAAGCGTACTTACTCTACTTGTGGGATGAAGCACTTTTGGAAGTGTCTAGTTGGTACCGAAAATTGCTTCGGTTGTGGTAAGGATGGTCATAATGTGAGGGATTTTCCTAATGTTGCAGCTATAGGGAAAGAAGCTAAAAAATATCCTCCAAGAGTAGTAGAAGGTGGTTCTCCAAAGAGGAATCACTTCTATGCTCTCGGAGCCAAGGGAATAAAGTCGGATGATAATGATGCCGCTAAGTTATAGTTTTCACTCTCGTGTTGTTATGGGTTCCTTCTAATTGGGGGATTATGGTGAATAGTGGAGTTATGATGTTTTGTCTCTTATCCTCTATTAAATGCAAGCTTGAGAGATAGAAAGTCATAGAAGCATTAAGCATGTTGCATGTTGCATTGTGTTTAGGAGTATAGTTCAAATTTAATTTCATTGATTCCTTGCATTGTGTCTTTTATGAAGTTATAATTATGTTGTAAATTGAACTTATGTCATTTATTTCTCATATTGTCATACTATTATCATAAATTGCTTAAGAGTTGCATTTTTGGAAATTTGACCAGTGAAGATTTTGCAAAAATGACTAAATTGTTATTTTGTTAAAAATGGTTATAATGTGTATATAATGGATGTATATGACCATAATAATGTGTGGAGAAGGATTTCCTCCTATAAAATTAATAATGTGAGTCTTTTTGCATGATGAGTTGCAGATTAGTTTCTACCTTCTTGTTGTTTTTTGAGTCTCTTGATTATGTGAAATTGGTGTTCCTCCAAATTTTGCATTCAATATGGTGTGCTATGATTATGTGATCTTAGTGTTGAGTTTCGTATCTCTTAAAAGTGCCTAAAATGAAGGAAGTGTCATTCGAGGACGAATTTTATCCAAGTGGGGGGAGAATGTAACACCTCTAAAACGACTTAGGTGATGCTAGAGCCTAACACGTATGTCATAAGGTTCTAAGGTCCTAAAACATTAAATGTATTTAGGAATTTCTAAAGTTTGGTGATGTTTGGAGGTCAAATATCCAAGAACGTCCATGATGTTTGAAAGATATGCCTTAAGACGTGCTTGTACGTTTAGGTGTGCCTTTGCATGTTTTACATGTTCATTTTGGTTGAAATTGATGTGAAGGGTTCCTAACAAGTATAAGAGTATATTTGGATTTGAAACGTCTGGTAAAAACTCCCCAAGGACCAACCAAATGGTCCTGAGGAGGACCCAACTTGTGAACAAAGACTGCAAAAAATAGTCTCAATCGACGGAGGCAATCGACCCCCCTTAGATCAATAGACGTCCCGTAAATTGACGAATGATACTTAGTCTATAGAGATATAGATACTTTTTGTGAGTCTTTGACCCAAACCACGGACCAACAGGACTGTCCATAGGTGGGTCTACGAGGCGTCAACTGGTTCGTTGATTGGCACCTTCATATGTTCTGCAGGTCTCTCGGCCAGCTCAAGGGTGTTGTGGGAATTTCACGTAGCCTTCCAAAAATTATTTGGATGGTTTCTTAAGTATTTTTTGGTATTTTAAATAGTTTTATAAGTATAGAATTCCTAACCAAGTCATTATTCAAAATCAAAACCCCAAACCCAAAAAACAACTCTATAAAACACCATTGGAGCTTGAAGCAAGGTGGGAAGCTTGGAGATTGATTTCACCATCAAATATTCTCAATTTTCTTGGTTTAGTATAAATTAAGGTATGTTTTTCATCCTAGAATCTTTTTTATTCAAGGTGCCACTCTTCAAAGTGGTTTTCCAAGACGTTCTCAAAAGACGAACTTCTTAATTGTAATATAGTCACGTGTTCTTGCATAAAATATTTTGATCCAATATATTATGAACCAATTGATGTTAACTTGATGATTTTAGACTAAAACTCCTATGAACCCATGTAAATCATGAATTCCATATTTTGACTATATTATGGGTGATTTGGTAACGTCTCTATACTATTGAAATTTTTGTGTAGTTTACTTTGGGCTATTGAATTGTGAAAGAATCATGTTACAATTATGAGTATACTATCTTAAATTTATACATTTATATTGTATTATATTGGATTCATTGTATATTTGGATTATTGGATTGAATTGCTGATCATGGCTATGGGTAAGAACCTTGTATATTGAGTTGGTTGATTTGGCTACGGATGGAAGTTTTGAGATCGGATTGGTGGTATGTTGACCTAACTTTATCTATATTTTATCTTATAGGTCTTAAATTATTATGATGATTGGTATGGTCCACTTATGGTGGCAGTGCTTATGTGCTCTACTTGTGAACAATGTGGCCTTGTCGCCATTATTTTATGATTTGTGAAACAATGTGGCCTCGTCAGTATTACTTTATGAATTATTATATTATCATGTTTTAACTTTAATATTTGAGTATTGTGAAGGTATTGATGACTTATGTGTAGATGTGAAGTCAAAGTATGTGTTTCTAGTTGATGATAAGTGATCATGATAGTGTATAGTGATGCCTTGTATGTGTATACTTGATGTTGAAGTGTGGATCTTCTTAGTTAACTATATGAACATTATGATGAGTTATGTTGATTATTCTATATGAGTGTGTAGGGTGACTTGCAAATATACTTAGTTTACTCTATGTGCTACATGAATGATATTGTACATGTGATAAGATGATATTGAAGTGTGTCTTGTTTAGGTAGACCTATGTCCCTTACTTAATACATGAAGAATGTGAATATGAATCCTTGAATTAGTATGCTAAAACACCTTTGTCCTGAATGTATATGTATGAATGAAATATGATCTTTAATATAGAAAAAAAAGGTGATTTATGTGGAACCTCTTAGAAAGAAGGTTTTGATATCCTTCAAGTTGAAATTCATAATTGTATCCTTCTCGTGTGAATGGTGGACTTGGGGTTGGTTAAATGGAACGACATGAAATCATCCTTGAAAAAGTTATTGAGCTATCTTAGTAACTATTGTAAGGCATCCCTAAGGGACCCTCTTTGGTAAAGTGTATTATGTTTTGCTTATGAACAAGATATGGTACCTCTTCGTATGCTCCTTTATTTAATTAGTCTATGACAATAAAGGCTAGCGTCGAGTGAGTATGCTTGGGAGTAGCTCTAGTTGTATGATGACTCTAGAATACAAACAAACCCTTGATATTCCTTAATCATGTGCCTACATGGGTTGTGTCCTAGTTCTACCATTGGCAAGTAGAACACCCTCCATCACAGTAGGGCTTGACTCTGGATTCCATGATTATCTATCTTGGTCTATATCGGTTATTCCCTATTCTCATCATGTGTGATACATGCTAGTGTTGAATAAGTTCTTTGAAGTTTAGGTAATGTAGTGGGACACTATCTATACATTGCACGATTAGGCTTTGAAGATATTAGTGTGTGAGTCCCTAGGTCTTGTCCAAGACCATTATATGAATGTCCTTAAATGTTGAATGTTTCCTAAATAGTTTAATAAACATAATGACTTAATTAAGTTGTATGTTAATGAAAAGATATTTCCTAGAGTAGCTTTAGGGATTGCTTAGGTAGGCTAGGAGAGGGTGTATAGGTGTTCTCTTCATGTCTTACTAAGGTGAGTCTTATAGTAATTCTCCGTAGGGAGTTAAATTAATGATGGGAATAATCTTATCTTAGGTAATTTAAAGGATCACTTTAGTGTATGTGAAGGGATTGTATGAGCGGTCACTTCATAACTCACTCAAGTGAGTCTTAGAATCACCTTTGGTAGGAGGGTCTCATGGTTATATGAATTGAACTGATATTTGTGTATATTGTTGGATGTGACTATATGTGCTTGTGTTGACATGACAAAAAAGTTGAGATAGAACGATATTTTCTAAATGTCGTATCATGATATTTAAATGTCATAAATTTGTTTACTGACATTTATTTTACATTTGGACCAAATGTCGTAAATTTTTGTGTCAAGAATTTTTTCGACATTTAGGTAATTATCGAGAAGAATTTGTTACATTCATTTTGTGTTATTTAGGTAAATGTCGAGAATTTGCCACATTTACTTTACAACATATATGTAAGATTATTACGACATTTATTATTTGACATTTATGTGAATGTCGATAAGAAATATAGGACATTTATTTTTCACATTTAGGTGAATGTGCGTATGAGATATGTGATATTTATTTTTGACAAATACGTAAACGTCAGTACGAGAATATGACATGTATTTTTTACATTTAGGTAAATATTGGTGTAAGATATTATATGACATTTATTTTCGATGATAAGGTAAATATTGGTATGAGTTACATTTATTTTTGACATTTAAGTAAATGTCGGTATGAAATATATGACATTTATTTTTTTATTATTAGGTAAATGTATATATGAGATATATTACATTTATTTTTTTGACATTTATGAAATGTCACTTAAACTTTCTGACATTTAGATTAAATGTTTATAAAACAAATTTCAAGACACTTGTGACATTTATAAAATGTCATATTGAAATTTCTGACACTTTAGTTAATGTTAATAAATGCTCTTATTGAATGTCATAAAATTGGTGAAATTATTTTATACTTTCCTAAATGTCATATTAATATTCTAATGTCGCTACCAGGTTTCTTTAAACATCCCAAAATTTTTTATATATAGCTTTTTTGAAGACACAAATACATACAAAAAATTCGTGCTTTTAAAACTATCTTCTTCATGATAATCAAGAAATATTATATAAAGTAAAATTTTTTGATATTAGAATCAAAGAATAAAATAGCAATATAATAAGTTTTCTTTAAAAGTAAACAATGTCAAAACAAATTATCTTTTCTATCTCAAGTAAATTGAAATCTACCTAAAATGTAATAATGTCAACATAAAACCAAATAAGTAAATCCTAATTCAAATGAAATTAATATATCTAGTAAATTTGCAATAAATTTTTATGGAATCATCAATCCAAAAGTCGAGCATGTTGAAGCCGATACTTGCCCTCAATTTCCTTAAAAGTTCTGCACAAGAAATTCATATAAGAAAACTTATAACTATATAATAATAGAAATTAGAACCCCATTAACTAGAACAAATAAGGATATCATAAATGAAGAATGAAATTTTTCTAAAACAAACATATTAAAGAATTGATGCAAAATCAGTAATTATATACATGATTTTACTCATTTTGAAAGAAAAGAAAAATCTTGTAGTTTTTCTCAAACATACCTACTTATTTTCATTTATAGAAACTACAGTAGTTTCAGTCCTCTTGATCATTTTATCGTGAAAAAAAACATTAAATTAATTATTTTGATACTCTACAAATACAAAATTTAATATTTCAGTTAATCACATGCGTGTCAATATTACTACAAGGAAAATTAAAAAACGTATTTGGTGTTAAATCAACTAACGTATCTCAGTCGATACTTGTCTTCTCTTTGATAGTGCATGTTAAAATTACATGTAAAATAAACGATAAATTTTTTCAGGATTGCTTCAACAAAAATTTGAATAACATTGATTCCAAAACGAAATACAAAACTTAACATTGATTGCTTCAACAAAAGCTTAACAATTATTTTCATGGAATAACTCTGACGAAGCAAGTCACCATTGTAAATTCACATATCCAAGTAATAAGCAAGAAGATCACAAATAGCTCGTCTAAAAACTTCTCGAATTTGCATAGAAAAGAAGCGGTTTACATCAAAATATTTTAGAGAAGGAATTAGATTGGGTTCGAAAAATAATTTCTCTAGAACAAGGTAATTTAATTCATGTTAATATTGATGGAGGAATCGATTCTAATACTTCTATTGATTTTGTTGCTCTCAAACATTTTCCCTGGAAACATGTATGAATACACGTCCTGCAAACATTTTGGTCATTTCATAATTCAAGACACCTCGTGAAAATGACCAAGCATGTGAACAATGAACTACACATCGGGAGTACAATACTTGCCTGCAATTATTGGTTTGAAGTTCATACAATAAATTGTTCATATGATTTTCAAACTAAAACTTTCACATTTTCCCTACGTTTGTTGAAGTGAAATATATTATATGCCAGAAGACATATTTAGCCTACAAACACCGTCCTCGCAATAACAAACTCTGATTATCCATGTGAATCCATTCATCACTAGATGTATTGAAACATTCTCTATTGTATGATATCTCACATTTTCACAATTAACACACGCATACCTAATCAATCTTAAAGTTAAGAATCATCAAATGTATTTGCATGATTTATAAAACTAGTGACACCTTCAACAAATTCTGGAATAATATTCGCTCGACCAGGATTGCTTGTATTATATGTTTTACGGAAAAGGGAAATATATTTGTTTTTGAAGAGTTTTTCGACTTTTTGAGAGTCGCCACTTAATTTTAAGAAAAATAAAGAAAAAATCTATTTTCAAAATACTTAACAGAATAATCAATTGAAAATAATTTCAAAAAGGGTTCGAGGATTCCTATTGACGTCATAAGAAGATTTAAAAGCACCCAAGACGTCCGCTAACATGCAATTATCCCACAACTAATTTATTTCACTAAAGGTAAAAGTGCGATAAAATTATTTCTTAGAGTTGTTTGAAAATTAATATCTAACTTTTAGCTAAGTGAAATACCTAACTTGAAGAAATTATTTTGAAAACTACTTAAACTTGATTTACTTTTAAGTTGTTAAAATAAAACAGCGTTTGCGCGGATTTGGAAGTTTCTTAACTTAAAACTAATTAACAAATAAAGAAAATATGAAACAAGAAATAAGAGATTAGGGCCCAAATCCGGGTTCTGTTTTACTTGACTGGTTTTTGGACCCACCTGTTTTGGATTTTCGACCCATTTTTACTTTTTCTGGTTTTTGACCCATTTTTCTTCCTTTCATACCTGTCCTAGACTAAGCAATACAATAATAATAAATACGAAAAGGAAATACAACAAGGGCTTAGGCCAAAAATAACAAAATACAATAAGAGATAAATAAAGTAGGCCTCATTCGGCCCAACTTCTTCGAATCTTTTCCGCCTCGAATTCTTTCAACTCCATGATCTGTACGTTGATTGATTTTCTTAAGGGGACTCATTTTTCGACTTTTAAAAGACAAGCTAACTCAAGAAGGAGGATGAATTTAGGTATCAGTGGCCCAATGATAAAATGCAAGGATAAGACCCTATGTCCAAACAAACTCCTTTTTGTGGGCAGTAAATATGGGAGAAACGAGCTTCGAGGCGACTTCACCATCAAATTATGATCCGAGAAACTCTAACGAGCAGAGCAGAGGCAAGAGATAACAAGGATCTAAGCAAAAAAATACTATGGATTTCCCCTACTTCGAAGCCTATTTCCTAAGTATATATAGCTATACATAACTGATTAATTTCTCTATTTTTATTTCTGTTACTGGCCCATCTTTCTTTGATTTTTCTTACAACCTTTTCTTCCAGCGCCTCCGACCAACTCCCAAATGAAGGTAAAAGAAGGTTTATATAGAAGGAGATATGGTCTACACATTTGGTGGTGGTGGGGGGGGGGGGTTGGAATGGAATTGATTTCGAATTTGAAATTCGAATCCCCATTCTTAGGATAAGGTTGACAACCATGAATCCGTTGGAAGAGGAAGGAGAGTCGTTGGATCCTCGCAAAGGATGAGTGAATCGCGGAGATTGAGACACGTCGAGAGGAGAGAGACACTCGCTACTGCTGGATGATTTCTCGGGATTGAGTCGCAGTTTCTGAATTTGCTACGATGAAGAAGACGAAGTGGAGCGGGTCAGCTTGGTGTTGTATATATTTGGTATATGTTGCTGGATATTTTGTTTAAAAAAAGATCTTGGGCTGATCTGGTTTAACCGAAAAAAATGGGAGAAAGGCCCAAAACTAAGTTCTTTGATGAGTTTAAAGTAAGGTAACCAATTGAATTAAGCAAATTCAAATTGCAATTGGCCAATCGAAGCAACAAACTTAGCCAAATCGAATTCAATTTGCAGATTTGGCTAAAAATTAAATAAAACTAATCAATATAATGAAATAACGAGTTTCTTAGCCTGAAAAATATAAAAATAAATAACTTAATTATAAACTAATTAGCTCCAAATATAGCCTACAATTAAGCCAAACTAATTAACAAAGTACCGAATTAAAAATAAAATATTTTTAAACGATTTTTGAATATTCATTAAATATACTAATTATAAAGATAATTATTTAAACATATATTTATTATTTAAAAATTATAAAATCTGACAAAAAACTATTTAAAATAACTTGAAAAATATTTTTCTTTTTTATAATAAAGTAAATTAATTCAAATCTCTTGGAATTTAAGAAGTTCGATGGTTAATTTATATTGTGTATGGTAAAAATTGGGAGTCAACAACCGTCTCTCGTTTGACTTTGATTGATGAAAGGAATCCGAGGCAAATGAAATCGACAAATTAAATTTTGACCGACCACATCTTCATCTTTAAAAAAATAAAGAATGTTGGTATGGACTTTAGGAATTATGGCCGAACCCCGGAAATGGGTTTCTTACATATCTCAGGGTATATGAGAATTCAGGCCACTTTTAGTTCGGTACGCTAGATTTAATGCACGATTTTGAAAGAATTCAAAATTCATCTCGACATTTGATTATGAGGGGATCGAAATGCTTGGGAGTAATATTTAACATCGAATGTTGGAATACAACCGAGTTTTCAACATTGAGTGTGCCTACATATCCTTAAACAGAAGGAATTAGGATGCTTGTAGTTCGACTCAATCGGTGGAAAAGGAAGTCTGTTTGCCAGATAACCTTTGGTTTTGGATAAGTGACAAATAAACTCAAGTATGAAAAAGAGGCTTGTATACTCTTAGCAATGAAGGTGGAGCTCTTAACATCCATAGATATGAATTTACACGGATATAATTTCCAAAGCTCTTTGTGCATGTCACTCAGATTGGAAACTTTCTTCTGGCAGATAACAAAATTTCCGGATGCGAAATCGAAACTTACAAACCTAAACAAAAAACCACATGCCTTCTGATAGGGGTGTGGTTTGATTGTGGTGGAAATCTCTCCTCAGCTCGCATCCTAAGAGTTTTGCACTCCTCTTTGGACTATGTCCAAGTTTGCTGCTAAGAAAAAGTTTCACGTTGTGTTGCATCCTTTTTGATGTCGTCCTCACCTGTGATATGTTTCGGAGAATTCATCCTTTCGTATGCTCTCAACAAAGACTGAGATAAAACTCGTCATCATAAAAATGCAATCAAGATGGGAGACAATTGTCTTTTACCATGTCGACACTTAATTATTCTCCTTGACATTTGACATCAACTCGATTGGTTTAACATAAAGCAAATAAAGCTTATGTCTTGTGTTTTCAATATAATCTTCAATGTATTATTCATTTAACGTCAACATAAAGGAAAGATGATGTGTGTGCTAGTATTTCTTTTGACGTCGTCTTTGATGCTCTTCTTGATGTTTACTTTTATCAAAATAAAAGACTGCAGTTGATGCCGATGGATAAATATTTCTCTTGGGATGCACGATTTCCTTTTCTGGCAGTGCATGACTTCTTGCAGGGCATGAATATCTTCCCGTGAAGCATAAATTTCTGTGAGGTATGAAATCTTCTCGTGATGAATAATTTTCAACGAGGCAGGAAATCTTCTCGTGATGCATACATTTTTGCGAGGTATGAAATCTTCTCGCGATGCATGAATTTCTGCGAGTTATGAAATCTGCTCGTGATGCAATAATTTGTGCGAGGTATGAAATCTTCTCGATATGCTTGCATATTAACTCATAATGCATGATCTTCCACAATGCATGAATATTGACTCGTAATGCATGATCTTTCGTGATGCATGGATATTGACTCGTGATACATGATCTTCCGCGATGTATGAATATTGACTCACGATGCATTATCTTCCGCGATACATGGATATTGACTCGCGGTGAATGATCTTCTGCAGGTCATGAATATCTTCCTTCTATGAACATATATTATCTGTTGATGTCATTATTGGTACTAAATGAAAATAACGTTTCAATCAAGAAATATAGTGATGTTCTGGGTGCTTTGTGGATAACCTATCGTCTCCAATGATGATAATGGTAAAACAACTTCAAGATAGTATATCATCTTGATCGATAATAAAATAACTGACCCCTCTGGGTAATGCATAATATCATATCCGACATTATGATGCAAATGATGTCCTTTACGAAAACTGTAAACTCTTCGTTGAGATTTTTGCTTGATTCACCTTCGAATCTATCTGGATGTTCATTATAAATTTCATGTTGTTGGAAATTGATTGAAATAAATGATTCATATTCCCAAGTCTCCGACATATGCAATATAAAATGATTCCTCCTTCCAGGAAAACTATTGATTTTGGGATAGTTATCTCCTTCTTTGACTTCTCCATATTCATCCATCGAAATAGTTTGCTTATTTCAGAGCAAACCTATAAACCCGCGTTTACAGAAAAATTGTTAGTTTTAAAATTAAATTGATCTGTGTTGATTTCTTCAGTTGTCTGCTCTTTGTCCTGCTATCTCCAGTTGATTTTCTGATCACCCGACTCTTGATAGATAAGACAAAATATTTTATGCCAAAATAAATGAAACGTAAAAGGGAAAATTTAAGAGAAATTTTTTTTCGAGAAATAGTATCTGAAAAAGGTCATTGCCAAGTCATGTCATATCAGGCTTAATAAACTTCTTTGAGTCTGAAGCATAGAGGTTTATCTGATTATTCGCTGGGGAGTTTTCAGAGTCACTCCGGACTTGTAGATAAACCCATGCTGAAATTTTGAGGCCATCCTCAAAATTTTTGTCCCAGTTAACTGTCTTGCTTATCTTTCCAATGTAACTGAGTAGATCGCGGAATTTTTGAGATCTTCTCAAAAATTCTTTCCCAGTTGCAAATCTTGAAATAACTTCAGTTTTGACTTGTTGAGGAAGAGTCTTCTTCTGGAGAATTTTTGAGTCCCTCTCAAAAATTTTGTCCCAATTTCTATTGTAAAGAAGAATAGAAATCTTACGGGAGATATGGCTGAACCCTTGTGGCGCATACGTGTCCCGTTGGGGTATGAATTAGGTCAAATGTAGTTCCCCTCACGGATAACAAAATAAGAAATTTTACAAATATACCGACCGAGGCCGACATAGGCCGCCTATGTATCTCATTCTTTAAAATTCAGGTTGAACGTAGTTCAAATACAAAGAAATATTTAAAAGGGATAAATCGGGTGATCGAGGCCGACTTAGGCCGCCTACATATCTTATTCTTGAGAATTCAGGTCAGACGTAGTTCATTATAAAGGGATAAAATTTAAGCAAAACAAATACAATAAAGCAGAATGATTACAAATAAATAACAGAAATGCAAACCGAAGCTTCATATGTCGTATCTCTTGACGGTGTCTGAGTTGATAGGTTAGGGCCATGCGGTGCCATCCATCTCCGATAGGAAAAAATCACCTCCAGATAATAATTTGCGAACCATGTGTTGACCTTGTCAATTTTGCGCGAATTTTCCTTTGTATTCGTCTTGATGAGGGAAAATGCTCTTAAGGACCAACTGACCAACTTCGAAAATTTTGGCTCTTACTCTCTTGTGAAAAGCACGAATCGTTCTCTGTTGATGCAACTGATCATGAAAAATGGAAATCATTCTGTTCTCTACAAACAAACTTAGTTGATCAATCCGCTTTCTGACCCATTCAACATTACTTAAGTCAGCTTCTCGGATGATTCTCAAAGACGCTTTTCGACTTCAGCAAGTATGACTTCTTCTGTCCCATATAATAGCAAGTATGGGGTAGCCTAGTCAAAGTTCTGACAGTCGTCCGATGACCCAATAGAGCATATAACAACATCTCGTGCCAACCTTGGTGATTATCAATCATTTTTTTTCAGAATCTTCTTGATATTCTTATTGGCGGCCTCTACAACTGCGTTCATTTGAGGACGATAAGCGGTTAAGTTTCGGTGATTGATCTTAAATTTCTCACATTTATCTCTCATCAAGTGACTGTTGAGATTTGCACCATTGTCAGCAGTGATGGATTTTGGCACTCCAAATCTGCATATTGTATTGTTGCGAACAAAATCAGCGACAACTTTCTTGGTTACCGTGTGGTAAGAAGCTTCTTCCATCAACTTGGTAAAATAGTCAATGGCGACCAAAATAAATCTGTGTCCATTAGAAACGGCTGGCTCTATCGGAGCAATGACGTCCATGTCCCAAGCTACAAACGGCCAAGGTGAGGTGGCTCTCAGATCAAATCACCGTGCACTTGACATATATGACATTTTTGCACAAAATTGCAATAGTCGTTCTCCATAGTCATCAAGAAATGGCTCGTAAGGTCTTCCTTGCCAAAGTGAGTCCATTCATATGGGTGCCACATACTCCAGCATGTATCTATTCAATAAGCTTCGCGGCTTCAACAACATCGACGCATCTGAGGAGACCTAAATATGGGGTCCTCCTGTACGAGATTTCTCCACTTAGAAAGAATTTTGAGAGACATACGACATATTAACTTCTTCCGGTTGGACGTAGCATCTTAAGGATAAATCCCGAACTCCAAATACTTCTATATATAAAAATACCATGGTGAACCGTCCGGTTCTGCTTCAACATGTGAACAATGGACCAGATGTTCTTTCAACTCTATATCCAGAGGATCAATATAATCAGTATCATGATGTTTTATCATAGACGCATGGTGGCAAGGTCATCAACCAACTCATTCTGTATGCTGGGAGTATGTCTGAACTTGATCTTATGGAACCTTTGGCACAACTTTTGTACATACTGCATGTAATGTATAATTTTCGAATACTTTAGAGCCCACTCTCCTTGAACTTGATGAATCAACAAGTTTGAATCTCCAATAACTAGCAACTCGTGAACATTCACGTCAATGACCATCTTGAAACCAAGAACATAAGCTTCATACTTAGCCATGTTGTTCGTGTAATTAAATCGGAGCTTAGCTGCCATGGGATAGTGCTGAATTCTGACACTAAGACTGCTCTGATGCCTTTCCCTTGATGATTCGCCGCTCCATCAAAGAATACTATCCAACCGGGATACATTTCAGAAATATGTTCACCCACAAATGACAATTCTTCATCGTGAAAACAAGTCTTAAGTGGTTCTTACTCTTTATCAACGGGATTTTCTACAAGATTATCAGCCAAAGCATGTGCTTTTATCGCCTTCTGAGTCACATACAAATAACAAACTCACTCAACATCATTTTCCACTTAGCTAATTTTCCAATCGGCAATACTTTCGGGAAAGTATACTGCAACGGGTCCATTCTTTAAATGAGGTATGTAGTATAAGAAGACAAATAATGTCTCAGGTTCTGGGCAAGCCACGTCAAAGCACAACACATTCTCTCCAACAGAGTGTAACGAGACTCGTATGGAGTAAACTTCATGCTCATATAGAAGATATTCCTTTCCTTCTTTCTGTCCCGTTGTGTTGACAAAGTACGCATCCGAATGCACTATTTCAGATAGACAAATACAACAACAAAAGACAACCTTCTCGCGGATGAACCAATATCAATGGATTGGATAAATAGTTCTTAATAGCATCAAAAGCAGTCTGATACTCTATAGTCCACTTTGTCGGAGCGTTTTTCTTCATTAGCTTGAATATAGGATCACACACCATGGTTAATTGAGCTATGAATTGACTTACGTAATTTACCCTCCCTAAGAAACTCATTGCCTCTTTCCTCGTCATCGGCGGAGGTAACTCTTGAATTGCTTTAATCTTAGAACGATCGATCTCAATACCCCTTCTACTGACTATAAATCCAAACAATTTTCCGGGTTGAACTCCAAAAGTGCATTTGGCAGGATTCAACTTCAAGTTCTAACGACGCAAATGATCAAAGAACTTCCTTAGATGTGTCAAATAGTCCGAACTCTCGCGAGACTTGATTATGATGTCATCCACATACACCTCAATCTCTTTATGAATCATGTCATGAAATATGGTTGTCATAGCCCTCATATAGGTAGCATTAGCATTCTTTAGATCAAATGGTATCACTCTATAATGGTATACACCCCAAGGTGTAATAAAAGCTGTTTTTTCTGCGTCTTCTTCGTCCAACAAAATATGATGAAAACCTGCATAACAATCAACAAATGAGTGCATTTCATGCTTAGCACAATTATCGATCAAAATATGAATATTCGACAATGGAAAATTATCCTTCGGGCTAGCTTTGTTTTGATCGCTGTAGTCGACACATATCCTGATTCTCCCATCTTTCTTGGCCACCGGAACAGCATTGGCTAACAAAGTTAATTATTGTGTCACTTCCACCAATCGAGATTTGATATGTTTGGTGATCTCTTCATTGATCTTTAAACTCAGTTCAGGCTTAAAATTTCGAGCCTTTTTCTTTACGAGATCGAACCCTGGATTAATATGTAGTTTATGGGATACAACATCGGTACTCAAACCTTGCATGTCACTTGCCTACAAGATGAACACATCAATATATTTAGCAAGCGAAAGAATTAGGCCTTTTCTTTGAGTCCCATGTAATTTGATGCTGATCTTAACTTCTTTAACGCACTTTGGGCCTCCCAGATTTACATTTTTCGTTTCCTCTAGATTCAGCTTATGCTGGTTTTCAAACTACCAAAATTTTTGACAACATACTCTAGTTCCTCACTTTCTTCTTCGTAATCATCTACCTCGTCATCACCCGCCTCATTTTTTTCCTTTTAGCTCGTGATTGACATGACATTAACAGGTTTAAAACTTACTTTACTAAAACCATAAACAAACATAGTTAGAAAATAAAAGTATAACAAAAGAGTAAATAAATAAATTTTATAAACAAAAGAGGCTTTCATTCAAATTGGAAAATAATGCAAACTTTGTCCATTGCATAGGGGCCATGTTTCCTTCTTTGAACTTCACGATGGAAATTTGAAAATTCAAACATTTAAGAAAAATGCAAATTGGTGGGTCTCGGGCCTCTTCCGAACTACCACCGATTTAAATATGCATAAAACAATGCCATTCTACCAAGGGGTTTGGGGGATCAAGATGGGCGTGGACGTCTAGTTCTGCAACATCTCTCCTAGCTCAGCATCACATAATCCTTTCAGCTCAACCTCTTCTTCAATGATAGCATCAATTTCTTAAAAAAGGCCACCGATTCCTTCGCCAAGTTCTTAATGCTCGGTATACTTCCAAACTGGGAATGATTGACAGAGATGTGGGATCGGCGTAGCCAATGCTTGATAATTTTTCTTCTTTGTCTTCTCATCATCATCTGTGTGGACGTACCAACATCCATACCTTGCCCCTTTGACAGGAACATGAATAGGGTCAACAATTCCTTGGGAATTCCTTCCAAATCCCAAACCTTGCTCAAATCCACCTCGCAACATCACAATATCTATTATATTATAGACGGTAGGCATGGGAGTCTATGGGGCCAAGTCTTCACTCGTGACATTTACCAGCTCCACCGTGTAGAAATCTATACCTCGCGATATCGCCTCAATGATTAACGCATGTCTTCTAGAGTGACTCCCTTCGCCATGAGTAACCGGCTCTTCATTTTTCCAAACATGTTTTATCATCTGATGAAAAGTAGAAGGGACAACTCTAGCCATATGGAGAAAGGCCTTCCTAGAAGAAGGTTATAGCTGTTATCGATGTCCAAGACTTGAAACTGTATACTGAATTCTGCCGGAAAAATTTGGATGATCATATTAAGTGACCAAACATATCCCTCTAAACCCCATAAAAGGCTCTTACATTGACCTCGTTTTGTTCAAGCTTCCCAAGGTCAAACCTTAACTGCCTTAGTTTTGACAACGGACAAATATTCAAAAAAGATCCATCATCTAATAAGACATCATTGACAACCTTTTTGCGATAGACGGTAGTTATATGCAAGGCCTTGTTGTGGGACCTCCCCTCAAAAGGCAACTCATCATCGCATAAGCTCATTCGATGCCCTCGAATAACCTGGTGAATCATGACAGCCACGTTATTGCGGCTTCTGCCCACGGCTATATATGTATCATCGAGAGATTTCATCAAAAATGGCATGTGCGATTGAGAACTCATCAGCAAGCCCATACAGAAATCTTGGCTGGAGTATTCTCCAAATGCTTGACAATAGAATAATCTTTAGGCTGCATTCTTCTCCAGAGTTCTTTGCCTCACCCTCGCTTATTGGCCTTTTAACTTGATCCTTTATTTGACCTCCGAGAACAAGCTCCTCATGAGTATAACATATTCCGAATCGAGTCATACCTTGTGTAAAACCAGTTCAATCACCGATTTTGGCTTGATAAGAGTTTTTTATAACACCAAGGCAACAACCTTAGTGTAAAAATAACAAACTCTTTCTTTTTTTTGACGCTTGAGGAATCTACAACCTTTTCCAACTCATCATGATGGATTGGAGTTATCACTTTCGTCCTACACCAATCATCGTATATTTCTATCATACAGATATTGCTGCCTCCGTGATTCGACAAAGGATTGGTATTGACATTAGGTGCAGCTGGTTGGAGAGAAACCACCTCTTGGGCAATTAAATCCCGAATCTTGTGTTTGAGGTTGATACAGTTTTCAGTATCGTGCCCAACACTTTTGGAATGATAAGCACATCTCTGATCTAGCCTTTAGAATTTTTAATTGGTATCCACGAGTTTAGGCCCTATTGGGAGGATGAGTCCGGCTGCATTCAGTTGCTCGTACAGCTTTGTTTGGCTTTCAACGAGCACATTGAAATTTCTCAAATGTTTCTTATAAACCGAGGTCTAGGGGGATCATAACTTCCTTGTGGGGGATGCATCTGTTGATAACCTCTATTGTTCGTACAGGGATCTTGATTTCTTGGATATGAGTTTGTCTGGTAGTTTGGTATTGGAGCTTGGTGGTTCGGGTAGGGATTTTGATATGGTGGATCTTGGACTTGATACGTTTGAGGGGGTTCTCGGTATCTGGATGCCACGTTAGCACAGTTGGGATCAACACCCTGGTAGGGAGATGGAATTTGATAGTGTTGAGGATGATTTGGGTAAATGGGAGTTGGATTTCAGTAATATTTGGGGTGGACTTTGGTATAGTGGATCTTGGACATTTGGATAAGTGCAGGTAGCACTCTAATAAATTAGGGGATAATTGGGATTACTAGCTTGCGTGTAGCAATCTTTGTGTGAATTTTTGGAAGGTTTAGAGCGTCCTTGGGAATATGACGAGCCTCTGGGGGTTTTCCTTCCCCCATATGAAATTGCGGCAATTTCTTCTCTTTTCTTATTCAATGTTCTTGATGATCCAAGTGATGCAGCAACACAGGCTATCTTTCCTCTTTTGAACCCGTCTTCGATAGTCTCGCCAACTTTGACTATCTCTACGAATTTTGCTCCTACGAGCAACAGGATTCAATCATAATGCTCGGGCTCTTGCACCCGCACGAACACTTCTATAATTTCTTTTTCAGACAAAGGCGGTTTCATCCTTGCTGCTTCATTTCTCCACCTATAGGCAAACTCCCTATAGCTCTCGATTGATTTTTGCTTTATCTTTTCCAAAAGGTATCCATGTTGAACAATTCCTACGTTGTAAGCGAATCGATCGATAAAATCTTTGACCAATGCATTCCAGTTGGGACATTGTCGGGTTTCATGCTAGGTGAACCATTCAAGAGCTTCTCCGCACAGGCTTCGGCTGAAGAGCCGCATAATAGTGCTTTATCCTACCAACTCCAACGAGGTGGTCGCAATAGGCTCTCAAGTGATCCATAGGTTTCCCCAGTCATCCGAAAATATAAAATTTCGGGATCTTGAACCCTTCTAAAAGGTCCAACTTTGGATAAATACATAAATTTTCATAACTAAGCCCGGTGATATCATGGACGCATTGCAGCTCTTTCATGGCTTTCTTGATCTCTTTTTCTATGTCGACCTTAACCTCCTCCCTTTCCCCTCCATTCCTTTTTTGTTCCTCATTATGGTCTAGCTCAGAACCGTGCACATCGTGCTCGGCAGGGACGAGAATTTTAAAAGTGGTTCTTTTGGGTAAGGGTGGAACTACAGAGGGACTCTAGGCATTTTTAACGGTTTGATAAATCTGTAGGTAAGTCTGAGGATTGGTATTCTGATTTAAGTGGTGGTGGGATGTTTGTGGATGAAAATTATTTTGATTTTGGTTTTGATTTTTTGGTGGTGGAGCAGTTTTATAGTGGGTATTTTGCGGATGGGTGGCATTTGGGGATGGTTGTTTTGAGGAGGAGGTGGAGTTTGGTAGGATGTGGAAGTATATTGGTGATTTTGGCTAGTTAGATCTATAAATGACGGATTCTGAGCAAGTGTAGATGACTGGTCCTGGGTTGGATCCATATTTGAGGAAGGGAAGTAGATTGGAGGTCTACCATCAGCAACGTTAGCAGGAAAACCTAGCAGAGGCAAATCATGTCTCCTTTTTACCCTCATCTCTGCAATCTGCTGCATCATCTGCAGAATCAACTCATTCTGGTCCTCTATGGTGGTTGATACACCACAACATCAGTAAGAGTTACTTCTTCGTTATTATCCCCCATAACTGTCTTTCCTTTGTCTGAGCTTTCTCTAGGGAAAGAATTTGTGGGACCTTTCAATCTGTTGAAATAGGGATGATCTGCCAGCTTTCAATCGACACAGATCAGTTTCAAAGTACCTCAGAGAGAAAACAACTCAAAGGTGGTTTTGTCAGTGCATATTCAAAATACAAAATGCATAATATCACACAGGGAGCAGATAAACACACAAGTTGCTTTGTTTGAGGATATCTTCAACTCACGAATAAAGATGGAAAAACATTTTTAACAAGCAGGAGTTTGCTTGTTTTCATTTTAAAACTGTCTCAGAAAGGTTAAATCACATTGAGCTAAGGTCTTCTTACAGCTTCTTTATGAATGTCGTTTATATGGCCTTCATATCTTCTCATAACACGAAGGGGAGAATGAAAACTTTTTAAAGGTAGAGGCCGGGCCTGTGAAGGATGCCTAAGTATCTCACAAAGAGAATTCAGGCCTATCATAGTTCGAGTACAAGATAAAACATTTTCATTCATTCGTTCATTATGATTACAAGGAAACTGAAAGGCAACAATAGAGGTTTTAAAAGATAAAATGGTGACGACACGTTAGTCATTTCCCTTCTTGTTGCAACATTAGTCTCTTCTTTTCAAATGTCCTAGGAATAAAGGTTTGTAGACAATTTCCTCATCGTCGTCTTCCCCCGTCACTCCAGGGTGGGTGTTATCGGGACCACTATTGGCTCCTTGCCCGTAGACGGTGTATTTTTCGCGCATTTTGTGAAGTTTATCAATCATGTTGCTATTAAAGGCTTTATTCTTCTTCCTCAGTTTGACCATCTTTTCTCTTATGCAGACGAATTCTTCCATTTCTACTGTCAGCTCCTCATCAAGTGACATGCTTTGAGCTAACAGAGCGGCGATCTCCGATTCTATCCTCGACTCTCTCGCTGCTCTTTCTTGCACTTTCAACTGAAACATGTTCAACTTCTCTAGCAAGTCCTCTGTCTCCCTCTCAACATTTTTCTTTCTCTTAACCTGTGATGCCAGATCCTCATCCAGCATCACGGTTGCAGCTTTGTAGAGTGCGCTGGCCATGTCAATTCTGAGTACTTCCTCATTAACCTCGTGAATATCGCGAGTGATTTATTTGATCTTTCTTTGAAGTTCTTTTCTAGTGAGTTCCATCTGAATGTTCTTACCCTTTTCCATATCAATGATTTTTCCTTTCTTGAGACAGTAGAATAGAGCTTTAGGATTTCTGGTACAACAGGTGTGTTTTGAGTGAGAAACTTAAGACTTGGAAATTTTTGTCGGACATTTTGTAATACTGACTTCTGTATATTCTTTTGAAAGTTTCTGGATAGGAATGGGTTTATGATATTCTCATTAATAGCAACATAAAACATAAGCAGTTAAACACACATATATCGTGTCCTAACACATACAAAGGGACCCTTTTGTGCCAAGGGTAGGCCTAGCGCATTTGAATCATGTACGTGTTAATTTGAACCAAATAAACAATTCCCCTAAAACAAATTTCACTAGTGAATAATAATGTTCACAAAGGGGAAAATAAAGGAGAAAATAATAAAGACAGTCTCAAGCAGGGGCCATATGAAAGTGCAATAAAGGCAGGCCCACGCAGGGGTTAAAATGACAAATACATATAGAAAAACCCGCGCAAGAGGGAAATCCACTATGTCGCTCCAGATGGTCCTGCTCCGTCGCCGTCCCCCTGAGTCTTGTATTGCTGAAACATATATCTTAACATCAGCAAGAATCCTCTACCCTGGCCTTCTTTTGTCATCCTACCTTTCATATCACATCCTCTCAATTTTCTCCTTGACCTAGGTATCAAAATCATCATAACAACGCCTTAGTCTTTCAACCTCTTGAGTCGCCTTCTCAAGAGTATCTTGGTTTTCGATAGACTTAGCGTACACCTCTTGGGCCTCTTTATTTACCTCTTGTAGCTCGACCACTTCTTTGTCTTCTCTGTTTGTTACGCTGCAAAAGCTACGCGTGGTTTGGGAGAAAATGCTTTGTATGTCCTTCTTCAGCCATGCATAGTAGCCCTTGTCATATTAAGCATTGAATCAGTCAATGGCGATGGTGTCTTTGTCTGCACGCTTCGCAATTTTCCATTCTCTGATATTTTAGATGCGTCATGCACTCTATCGTGTCCTATATTGTATACATACGCGCCATAGTATGCCTCTTTGGGTACTGTTTGTCTCCTCCCAAACTATTGCAAGATTCAAAAGGATGCATAAGGGTGAATTCCTCGAATACCTAGTAGAGGAAGCACAACCTGTCAGTGACTCTCCACAATGACTTCTTTAGAGATGAAACGGTCACGAATCCAATGGAGATCTTTTTCTCTCAATTTGGAGAAAATCAGAGCCCATCTCCCCCTTGTTCTCCCATTATCCATATTCGCCCAGTACAACATGTCATTCAAATCTTTAAGGGTTTTCTTCTTGTCAAGAGTATGTATCTCCCGAGTCCCAGAACCCTTCGCTAAATGGATGAGGATCCACCACTGAAGGAGTAAGTTGAATCCTTGGAAGTATAAATTCCCTCTTTGCATTTTCCTAGGGCTCGATGCATATCGGACAAGATGACCGGAGCTATAGGGTAGTACTTTGTTGTCCCTTGGTTCTCATACCCTTTGAATAGAGTATGCGTGAATGTTATAACACATCTATTGATACTCAGACTTGGGCCATGAGGGAAGACCATCGTTCCCAACAACGCTACAGAAAATGCTAGACGACGAATCTCATTTCAATCTGTGTAGCAGATCTTGAACTCTCGGGTGTAAGTGGCATAGAATCTTGCATGTCCACATCAGATATAAAGATCTCTAAATTCTACATGGGATTCTTGGCACCAGTAGGCAATGTCTTTTCCCAACCCGAACCAGTCAGAAATATTTTCTATAGAAGGCTTATTAGGGATAAAGAGGTCTTCTTGTTTTCTTGCTTTCCTTTCTATTCCGATGCCTACCGTTTCTATGCAGTCTCAGATTTCCTCCAAAGTCGAGGTACTTTCGGCAGTTCCAAATTGAAACACTATTCGTTGGCTATGCCAATATCCCGTGAGGACCTCAACCAATTCTGGCCAACCGTTCATGTTGATTAATTCCGTTAGAGCACCCACGTATTTGTTGAGGATTGTTGGATGATCCCCATCCAGATTATTATACCACATTGTGAGTTGGGGTAGCACTGATATGACCATGTCAAATTTTGGAAAACGATCCACATCTACAAAACAGAAGCTAGTTAGGTTTACCCACCCCAAATTGGTTTTCACACGTACATCATTAAAATGTCAAATAAAATGATGCCTCGTGAGGTTGAAGACCTTAGACACGGTTTTGGAGGTTTTCTGCTAAACGGACTTAATAAACCTTAGTCACAAAGTCGTCTTAGGCTAATGCTTAATTTTTGGTATTGGTTTCGCTCCAGCTTAGGCTTTACTATAATAGTTTTCAGGTTGACGATTACCCGAGTCGCACAAACATCGGGGTGAAGATACCAAATAACATTGGATGACCGCATTCTAACTATTTGTTTGATATTTCGAAATGAATTTTTGTGTATTTATAAAGTAAGCCGTGGAAAGCCACATAACTTTCATTTTTCTAATGCATACTACTTGCCGTTTGGTAGAAGAATGCCATGGAAATACAATATTTTCAAGACAAAGGTAAACTAAATAAGAAAATAATTTATCACAAATAGCCAAATATTGTTAGTTTTAAGGTTGGAATCATCTTATCTCCCCAACGGAGTCTCCATTTCTGTTTTACCGACAATGGAAAACTATTTGTTTTCGAAGACTTTTCAACTTTTTGAGAGTCGTCAGTACTGTTGAGAAAAATTAAGAGAACTTCTATTTTCGAAAGACTTAACAGAAAAATCAATTGAAAATAATATTAAAAAGGGTTTGGGGATTCCTATTGATGTCTTAGGAAGATTTAAAAGCACCCAAGACGTCTGCTAAAGTTAAAAGTCCGATAAAAATATTTCTTAGAGTTGTTTGAAAATTAATATCTAACTTTTAACTAAGTGAAATGCCTAACTTGAAGAAATTATTTTGCAAAATACTTAAACTTAATTTACTTTTAAGTTGTTAAAACAAAATTGCGTTTGTGGGGATTTGGAAGTTTCATAAATTAAAACTAATTAAAA
Organism: Solanum lycopersicum; assembly: GCF_036512215.1. NCBI lineage: Eukaryota > Viridiplantae > Streptophyta > Magnoliopsida > Solanales > Solanaceae > Solanum > Solanum lycopersicum. The sequence continues at coordinate 28,624,853 of NC_090800.1, forward strand.
TATAAATCAAATAAGGAACAAGAAATAAGATAGGGGGGAAGAGATTAGGGACCAAATCCGGGTTCTATTCGCCTTGACCGGTTTTTAGACCCACCTGTTTTGGGTTTTCAACCTAGTTTGACTTTTTCAGATTTTTGACCCATTTTTCTTCCTTTCATACGTGTTCTAGACTAAGCAATACAATAATAAAAAAATACGGAAAGGAATTACAACAAGGGCTTAGGCCTAAAATAATAATATACAATAAAAGATATAAATAAAGTGGACCTCCTTCTGCGCTACTTCTTCGAATCTTCTCCACCTCGAATTCTTTCCACTCCAGAAGATCTGTATGTTGATTGATTATTTTAAGGGAGCTCATTCTTCGACTTTTAAAAGACAAGCTAACTCAAGAAGGAGGATAAATTTAGGTCTCGGTGGCCCAAAGATAAAATGCAAGGATAAGAGCCTATGTCCAAACAAACTCCTCATTCTGGGTAGCAAATCTAGGAGGAAAGAACTTTGAGGCGACTTCACCGTCGGAATATGATCTGAGAGACTCTAAGGAGCAGAGCAGAGTCAAGATATAACAAGGATCTAAGCAAAAAATAATATGGATTTCCCCTACTTCGAAGCCTATTTCCTAATTATATATAGCAATATATAACTAATAATTATAAGTGTTTTTTTTCTATTACTGGCCCATTATCTTTGATTTTTCTTTCAACCTTTTCTGCTAGTCCCACCCCCCCGACCAACCCCCAAATGAAGGTCGAGAGTCATTGTCTCTCCCTCTCTCCCCTCTTCCAGATCTCGCTCGCCACTCTCCCAAATCTCACTCGCCACCCTCGCCTTTCTCACTTATACAAACAGAAGCAAAATGTATAAATTGTGTTTCTGTTTGTATAAAATGTGCAAAAATTATATATATAGATGCAAGCACATATATTTTCGTCCTATACACTTTTAATTATACAATAAAAATACTCCCCTACCTAGTTTCTTTTGCCTTTCTCTCTTTCTCGTTTTATACAATTTTCAAAATTATATATAATTTCTCTGTTTCTCGTTTTATACAATTTGATTCAATTGTATTTTCCTTGTCAAGTCTCTTTTGTCATTCTCTCTTAATCATTTTATACAAATTCAAATTATGTATATTTGTTCTATACACTTATAATAATATAATTCATTTTATACACTTCTTTTTTATATAGTTCTCTGCCCAAGTGTCTTTCTCTTTCTTGTTTTATACACTTTGTTTTATACAATTTGCTTCAACTTTATATGTATAGTGAATAATACAGTTTCTATATTTGCTATGGAGCGCAATTATGTAAAATATGTTATAGCATACAAGTATGAATTTTTAATTTGCTACATGTGAAAGTTTCCCAAAAAAATGGGAGAAAGGCCTAAAACTAAGGTCTTTGATTAGTTTAAAGTAAGGTAACCAATTAAATCAAACAAAATCAAATTGCAATTGGCCAATCGAAGCTACAAACCTAGCCAAATCGAATTCAATATGAAGATTTGCCTAAAAATTAAATAAGAAGAATTAATATAATTAGCTAACGAGTTTCTTAATCATAAGAATATAAAAATAAATAACTTAATTATAAACTAATAAGCTCAAAATATAGCCTACAATTAAGCCAAACTAATTAACAAAGTGCCGAATTAAAAATAAAATACTTTTTGAAATGATTTTTGAATATTCATAAAATATAATAATTATAGAAATTATTACATAAACGTATACATATTATTTTAAAATTATAAACACTGACAAAAAATTATTTAAAATAACTTGAAAAATATTTTGCTTTTTTTTTCTAAAGTCAATTATTTCAAATCTTTTTGGAATTTAAGACGTTCGATGGTTAGTTTATATTGTGGATGGTCAAAATTGGGTGTCAACATTATACATTCAACTAGAATAAAGATCCAAATTAGTGTCGTCATATGTATATTTTCTTGTAGTATGACTTAATGTGATCTCTTATGCTTGTTTTATGAAGTTTTATAGAAAAAGAGCATGTTTAATACAAATGTCCTTTATCATGATTTTATTGGATTATGACATACTTAGTAAATTCTAATGTACTTATTTCATATATTTTGTCTATGTCTAAAGGTGTAGGTGACATTTGAGAGGAGTCTCGAAGTGGAAGCTTAGATTAGTGTTCATTCAAGAGAGAGTTGGTATGTCCTCACTAGATTTGAGGACATCATCATGTTTAGATTTCCTTATTGAAAGTACTTTAATAGACTTACCTATTTTCTATATATTGAAGTATGAGACTTGTCCCAAGATAATCGTATTATCTAAGATGACGACTTTGAGAATTACCCTTTCATTATGTTTTTCTACAAAATTGATATTTTGAAGTATTTCTATTTCATGTGAAAAGTTCTAATTTCACACTATTTTTCATACATGTATTCAATGAATGATGTCAAAGGGATTATACAAGACCTCCGAGAGGTCAAGTGCACCATGTCGCAATCCGAGAATACCATATCTTTTAGGGTGTGATACCGGGTCGTATATCAACAATCCAAAGTCAATAGCTTATAAGAACATAGTATACAAAACCTTACCAATAATCTCATCTCAAGCTTACAAGTGCAATGCTCATGTAATGCCCTATAACCCCACACAACCAAGTAGAGAAGATATGAGATCACAAGTAATTCTCTGCTTCATACAACATATCATCATAGGTAGCCATCATAACAAATAAAAATGTAGATCTATAACATATTTATCAATATAGTCAACATCATTAAGAGTATCATCATATAAAGCTAACATTTCATAATACATGATATCATAATACATAATAATCATAAGATTAACCCTTTAGGATTTCCCTCAATGAAAACTAGTGCAATGCATAAGTAGAGTCCCATACCCCTACCTACACTAAGTCAAACCCCTTAAGTCATACTAGTTAGTGTTAACTTTATTACTTTATTTTAATTTCGGGAATAATTGTCTTAGCCGACATAGACCACATGTGCTAAAAGTGGAATTCGGTGTCATGAAACCTTACACCGAAAGAAGGCGGTCTACATGCCAAGATAGAACCAAAAGATGAACATAACATTCTAGGTAGATCCCCTTGATTGTATTCCTATGGAGGCAACATAGTTCAAGAACTAGGAGATATACTTGAGACCTATTTATGCACATGGCATTATACTCTCTATCTCATGAGTACAATGGTGAATTTACATATCATCATCATCATATCATAGTAAGGCACATTCACAATCAACCTTATATTATCATACCTTAATCATAATCTCACAGTTCCTATAGTGAAGACATTTCAATTAGATTCATCATACCATCACCTACATAATCTAATCACATGTAATACTACAATTGAACATTGTCATCAAGTACAAGCCATCACAATGAAGTAAAGGATTCAAGATCATAAGGTCTTATGAATTCACCATCATAAGCCTACTTCAATGGTCTTACCATCAACCAAACATATTCACCCATCAATAGGATTAATAACATCAAACAATAGTAATCTATCAATTGTATCATCACTATCAAAATTAAATTCAATTCATAAACTAGGGTTAGGGGAAAAAGGGTTTATCATGAATTCCTCAAGAATTATATCCACTCCCATCAATACATGATCCTAGGATGTCTATGAACTAATTAGAATAAGTACATCAATTAATACCGTCATATATCCCCATCAATTCATAAGCAAGAACCAAGAAAAAAGGGAATTTTGGAAGAGAACGTGATCTACACGAATTTCCTTTAATTAGCATGAATAACTCAACAATCTATACTTAAGTACTCAAAGGTAATCTCAATTAGTCACAATCAATCACAATCTTTTTTTAAGTAGACGTTCGATACATTCGTTCCAACTCACATCTCATTTGTTTTGTGATTAATTATTTTTTGCATTACATTTTTTTATTATATATAATTTATTCACATTTAATATTTGAGTATGGATTTAGGTAAAAAGGTTGTTGAAAAGGGTAAAAAAAACATAGTTGAGATGGTTAAAAATATGACAAACTTTAGATCCACCAATAATTTAAAAAAACCAGTAGTTCTTCTAAATCTTATAATAAAAAATCTAGTATAATAAGAATGAATAAGGATGATTATGCACATGTTAATGATATTGTTTTTGTTATTGATATTAATTCTAGATTAGATCCTTATCACGAATATTTATAAATGAGGTTTGGTAATTTTGATGAGAAATTGCGTGAAGATTATGAACATGATAATGTTGATGATTATATTGATACGTCTAATTTTGATGATAATGATGTTGAAACTGAGCCACATACTGCTACTAGTACTCCTAGTCTCTCTCCCAATCCCGATTCCTTTCGTTGTCTTGCTCCCGTTCCCGACGTACATCTAGGCCTAAGGTAAACGTGCGAAAAAAAATTGGTTGTGTAGCATTTTATGACATAAAATGAATATTAAACACAAGCTATTTGTAATAAATATAAACATAAACTGAATCACAAAACTGTAGAAAAACAAGGTGGGACGGGACATTTGAGTAATCATTTAATGTCATGTTGTAAAAATAAGTTTTTGCAAGCTAAAGAGGTAGCCAAAGATAAAAAGAATGGTATCCCCTTCCTGAAACTGTAGGAGTAGGCGACTCTAACAATGTCCAAACATAATTAAATAGTTCAAACGTTTCTGGCTCCAATCTACCACGGTCATATAGTAGAGAAAGATATCTTGAAGAATTAGCTAAAATGATTTGTGTTATGGGTTTGCCATTTTGTTTTGCTGAAAATACGGATTTATACATTTTTTTCAAATTGTGTATAATCCACATTTTAAAGGTTTTGCTAGAAATACAATTAAAAAGGTTGTATTTCTTTTTCAATCTATACATTTTCAATATCCTGGTTATATATTTTATAATATTAATTGTAAAATAGTTATTACTTTTGATATTGGTCGTTGTGTAAATGCTAAAGATTATAAGACTGTTATTGAACATTAAATTTATGAAAATTGGAGTACGCAAAAAATAATTAGGTTATAAATGTTGTCAAATGCAAAAAATCGGTAGTTATATAGCTCAAGCAATTTTAGATATTTAGAAAACTGTGGAATTTGTGATAAAATAAGTAGTATTACCTCAGATAATGCTTCAAATAATATTGTTGTTGTTGAAATGCTAAAACCTTCTCTTTGCCTATTTATGGTGATAATTTTCATATTAGGTGTGTTGCACACATATATAATTTGATTGTTAGAGATCGTACACAAATGTATGATATAACGATTGCACAAAAAGTTGAAAATGAATATCATTTATATTTAAATTTCAAGTTAGGTCTAGGCGTAGAGCTTTTCAAAATTGTTGTTTTGAATATAAGCTTCCACCTAGAAAGATTAAAAAAACAGTGTCTACTCGATTGAATTCTTTGTATGAAATTCTTGTAGTCGCATATGAGTATAGAAAACCTTTACAAATGGTTTGGAATACTCATAATTCAGCTATGGAATATATATTTGATGATAGTGATTGGAATGACATACATGAAGTTATAGATTTCTTAAAAGTTTTTTATTCAACTACAAAAAAATTATCTGCACTTTATTATCCAACCATTTACTCTATTTTACCTAATATTTGTTTGATTTCTTCTAAATTTTATAAATTTAAAATAAATCAAGATTTGAATTATCTATTAACAAAATGATTGACAAATTTTAAATTTTTTTTATTTCTATTCCTCAAATTTATTTAACCGCTTGTTTGTTAAACCCTAATAACAATGTTGTAGGTGAATCAAAGGCCGTTGATAAAATATATTTTAACTTGGATATTGATAGTTAAAAAGATGAAATACGTAGTTGTAAAGAAGTTAAAGTTAATATAAAAATGAAGCTACAAAATGTATAACTTATATAATTCTAACATAAATGTATCAAGTAATCGACAACCTCAAAGTTGTAGGAGTAGACTCAATGAAGATGATATTGATGATTATTTAGATTCTTATCTTGAACTTTCTCACAATCACTGAAATTGTGGAGAAATTGCGGCAAAGGATTTCCAAAACTTCAACCAATGGCTCGAGATGTATTAGCTATTCAGGCATCTTTAGTAGCTTTAGAAGGCGTTTTTAATGCAGCAAGGTTTTAAATTGGAGAGCATAGACTTTCATTAGCAGCAGATAACTTGGAGATATCTGGATTGTTCAGAGATTGAATTAGTGTGGAGAGAAAAAATTTGGGTTGTGAACCACTACCGACCAAATTTCTAAATGAAGTTGATGGAATAATGCAAGATTATAGTGATGATGCCATTGAAACAATGGAGCATTTATCTATTCAACTAATTCTCGATCATGTAACTCGAGAAACGTTAAATGATTTAAGAAATGAACTTCATAGTAGCACGAACTATTAAATTTAAATGTTTAATTATCTATTAGTATGAGTATCATACTTCGAGGTCTAATTCAAACAGAGCCCTTCCTAGAAGGTGGCTGTGTAGATTGGATCTTTTAATACTCTACTAATATTTTGTAGATCAAATTGTACTATCAAATTAATATAAATAAAAGTCTAGGCTATTCGCCTTAATTTTTTCTTATTTTCTTATGTTTTATTTTTATTATTGTGAAATTTAAACTTTTATAGGTTTTAAAGTTTGAAGTTTAAACCTTTATAGCCTCAAATTTCGAATTTTAAATTTTCAAACATTTAAAGTTTGAAATTTAAATTTTCAAAATTTTTAATTAAAAATTTGAACTATAAATATAAAAATTAAATTTAAATTCGAACTAATATTTAAATTATACATTTATAATTTGAATGTTTGAAATTCAACAAACTTTCAAACTTTAAACTTTAAAGTTTTACAAACTTTCAAACTTTAAAAGTTTTAAAAAGTATAAATAATTAACTTTAAATGTTTGAATAGTATAGATTTTTAGCTTTAAAATAATAAAAGTTTTAACGATTAATTGATTTTAATAATTTTTTTTAAAAAAATGCAGTTTTCCTAAAATCTGGTCCGGTCCGGTCAGGTTCCGTACCGGTTAGCTCGCAGACCGGGATGGATACTACCATTCCTATCTGGAACTACCGGTACCGGTCTCTCTCGATTCCATTATAGTCACGGTTAAGGTTCCTGGTTCCGTGTCGGTTCCGATTAATCCCAGTCCGGTAATCCCTATCACAATCGGGGAGCACCCCCTAGACGCAACCAACATCGCCTTCCTCGGATAGGATTTAGACTAGCCTCTTAGCATTCATCATAAATATCATAGGTTAAATTTCGGAAACTTTCAAACTTTTCATCTACTTCTATATTGAGGTTTACTTTTACCTCTCGCTTACACATAATATATATATATATATATATATATATATATATATATATATACACTTCTACTTTTATTTTACATGCATAACATAACATTAATAATTCATAAAAGTCTATGATATGTCTCATATTAAACCATCTACAACGAGTACAACATTGGTCATAACACATACTTCATTACAATAAAGTCCACATATAGGAATACACAATAATAGTCTTAAAATGAAAGTGAATGAGCAAAATTGTCTTTTAAGACTAAAACAATATCTAATAGCAAGATAGTGTCATTGCACTCGGAATGTGAGGACATACCGAACTTGGAGAATGAGAATCCAAGTCTTCTTCAATGGCCCTCTTAAATCTCAACTTCCGGAACCAACATTTGCTAGTGAACATAGAAACATGGGTTAGTACACCACTTGTACTAAGTATGGAAACATGCACATAGAACCTTTCAACGAATGCACGAGAAATGGACATTTACTTCAGAAAACATGCTAAGTCATTTAAGAGTCTTTAATGCACATTCAAGAACCCATTAAACCTATATGTATATACTTGATGACAATAAATCCAATTTAATTGTAATTCTAATTAGTCAATTTACATATATACCCCCATACAATACCTTAAATTACGATAACACTTATGTTAGGTACGTTTACAATTATCGCAAAATTTCAAGTTTCCAAAATGAGAATAAAACACGTTATATTAATTAAGCAATGATGTATCGACATGTAAATCATTGTCTAGTATCTTAGAGGTGTTACAACTCGCTCCCCCTTAAAGAAATTTTTTCTCAAAATTTACCTTAGAGTAGTCCCAAAACAAGTGCGGATATTGAGTTCTCATGTGTTCTTTTCTCTCCCATGTAGATTATTTTCCAGAATGGTTCTTCCGAGGTACCTTTACTAAGGGGATTCTCTTGTTCTTAAGCTGCTTTACTTCCCGAGATTGAATTAGGATAGGTTCTTTATTATACGTTAAATTAGGATTAACATGAATAGATTCAACTAGAATAACATCAGATGGATCAAAAAGGTATCTTCTGTGTATAGAAAAATGGAAGACATTGTGGATCTTGTCTAACTCAAGTGGTAAAGCTAATTTATATGCAACTGGTCCAACCCTTTCAAGTATCTCATAAAGTCCAATAAGTCGGTAAATAAATTTTCCTTTTTGGCCAAATCTCATAATCATTTTCCATGGAGACACCTTTAAAAATACTTTTTCTCCAACTTCATATTCAATGTCACACCTTTTTAGATAAGTGTATGACTTTTGTCTATCTAAAGATATCTTCAAATTATCCTTGATAATTTTCACCTTGTCCTCGATTTGCTACACCATTTCAGGACCAATAAGCTTTCTTTCACCAATTTCACTCCAACAAAGAGGGGTTCCGTGTAAGGCTTCATAGGGACACATTAAAATTCTTCATTTGTAGATATTATTGGAACCACGCGTTTGTCCCAACTACCCTCAAACTCCATGATGCAAGATTGAAGCATATCCTCCAAAATTTGTATCACTCTTTCCAACTGGCCATCTGTCTGAGGATGGAACGAAGTACTAAATTTAAACTTAGTACCCAAAACTTCCCGCAAGTTTCCCCAAAATTTAGATGTAAACCTTGGGTCTCAGTCACATACAATAGACACAGGGATCCCATATAGTCTTACAATCACATTAATGTACAACTAGGCTAAATGCTCAAGTGAGTAATCCATTGTAATTGCTAATAAGTGAGCACTCTTTGTTAGACTATCAACAATCACCCATATTGCATCATGATTTGTTTGAGTGCGAGGAAGTCCACAAACAAAGTCCATAGTTATTCTCTCCAATTCCATTCCGTCATCGACAACGGTTGTAGTAAGCCAACCTATACTTAATGTTCTGCCTTTAATTGTTGACAAACCAAATATTGCAAAATGAACTCCACAATGTCTCTCTTTATTCTATTTCACCAAATATTTTCTTTGATGGTCTGGTACATCTTTGTACCTCCAGGATGCATTGCATATGGGTGAAGTATGTCCTTCTTTCAATATTTATCTTCTCAATTTGTTATAATTAGGGACACATAACCTATTTTTATAAAGTAAGATACAATCACTTTTTAATGTAACATTAAGTTTTTCCCATTTTGGACCTCTCTAGTCAATTTTTTACAAGTTTCTCATCTAACTTTTTTGGTTCCTTCACTTGTTCAAGTAATATTGGATTTACATGAAAATTAGCAATAACTGAACCATTTGAATCCGGTGTAAAACAAAAATTCTGGACTCTTAACTCAAGGAGCGATATCAAAGGACACAAAGAAATGATTGCGATAGGTTTTCGACTTAAGGCATCGACAACCACATTAGCCTTACCTGAATGATAATCAATCGTGCATTCATAATCCTTGATGAGTTCAAGCCATCTATGTTGTCTTAGTTTCACATCCTTTTGAGTACCCAAGTACTTTAAACTCTTGTGATCAGTGAATATATGACATTTCTCTCCATTCAAAAAATTTCCCCATATTTTTAAAGTAAACACTATAACTGTAAGTTCAAGATCATAAGTAGGATAATTCAATTCATCCGATTTTAATTTCCGAGAGGAATAAGATATTTCCTTCCCTTCTTGCATCACAACGCATCCGAGACCATTATGAGAAACATCATTGTACACTACATATTCTTTCCCTTCAATTGGTAGAGTAAGTATAGGCGCTTGAGTCTGCAAGGATTTGAGAGTTTCAAAGATCTTTTGACATTTTTCATCCCAAATAAACTTTACTTCCTTATACAAGAGTTTAGTTAAAGGGAAGGCAATAATGGAGAAGCCTTTCACAAATCTTCCATAGTATCCTGCTAAGTCCAAGAAACTTGTTACCTCAATCAGACTCTGGGGACGTATCCATTCAAAAACAACATGCATCCTACTAGGATCAACCTTCATACCTTCACTTGATAAAACATGTACCAAAAAAGACACCTTATCAAGCCAAAATTGACACTTAGAAAGATTAGCATAAAGTTCTTTATCCTTTAAACTTTGCGAAATAATCCGGAGGTCTTTATCATGATCAAAACTTCTTCTGGAATATATTAAAATATCATCTATAAAAACAACCACAACTGATAAAGATAACGCTTGAATACTCAATTCATTAGATCCATTAACACCACAGGAACATTTGTCAATCCAAATGACATCACCAAAAATTCATAATGACCATACCGAGTTCTAAAAGCTGTTTTAGGAATATAATTCTCTCTAACATGTAGTTGGTGATATCCAGACCATAGATCAATCTTTTAGAATACTTTAGCACCCTGCATTTGGTCAGACAAATCATCAATCCTTCGTAGTGGATATTTATTCTTTATTGTTATTCTGTTCAATTGTCTATAGTCAATGCAAAGCCTAAGAATGTCATCTTTCTTCTTTACAAATAAAATAGGGGTTCCTCCAGGGTAAACACCGGGTGGAATTAAACCTTCATGAAGAAGGTCTTGCAATTGATATTTAAATTCTCTTATTCTGTTGGAGTCATTCTATAAGGAGTGATTGAAATAGGGGTAGATCTAGGAATAAGCTCAATTGGAAATTCAACATCTTTTTTTTTTTTTTGGGGGGGGGGGGGGAATCCAGGAAGGTTTTCTGGGAAGACTTCTTGAAAATCAAATACAGCAACTATGTCCTTGATAGAAGGTTTCTCCAACTACGAATAAACTATGTGACCAAGGTATTCCGCAAAACCATAACGCATAAACATTCTTTCTGAGGCCGCAAAAATAATACTATCTGTCAATGATCTTTCATCTTGTACGATGATATGTGAACATGTAGGATCTTTAAAAGTTGCATGATTTTACCTACAATATAAGACATCATGATATTTATAAAGCCAGTCCATCCCAACAATAAAACAAAAATTCATGAAGGTCATTTCAATTAAATAAGCATGGAAGACTAGATTTTGAATCAAGGACAATCATGATAAATTCGATTACACACAACCTGATGACGCAATGTACTTTCAACCAGCACATCATAATTAAGTCTCATGGATTTAACTTTTTTCAGGAAGGACAAGTGATGAACAAATGTAGAAATGTGTAGAACTAGGATTAAACAATTTAAACACACACAAGACAAATAAGTGAAATTTACCATCAACCAGGTTTTGTCCGACTTTATCATCCCTCTGCCTCATAGCGTAAGCGTGTGCAATACTCCTTTGTCCACTAGCTTAATTAGCTCAACTTGCATTTGCTGCTGGGTGTTTCTAGTCACCTGCATTAGTTTGAGGAGGATTAACAAGAGGCTTATGAACCGATCCTTCAATTATAAAGGAAGGATCATTATTAGGATTAGGAAAGTCCTTCACTTTATGATCAAAGCTCCCACGATTAAAAAATGAACAAGAGGCTCTCCTATAAGTACCAAAATTATTCTTTCCAAATTGCGGACAAGTCAGAATCCGAGGCTTTCCTTGGCCATAATTTGGAGTGCTAGGTGTAGAAAAATCTATTTTGTTTTGCTTTTGTTGAGCTATCCTATTATGACTACTAGCCTTAGAATTATCAAAGTTTCTCTTTTTGATGGACCTCCAAAATCTGGTAAAGGCTTTCGAAATCCTGTTTTCATTTCTTCTAGCTTCTTCTTTATCAAGTTGTTCCCAAGTAAAAGTAGCAGACACAAACTTACAAAAGTTCTCATGTTGCAGGATCGCCACATTCTTCCAAATGGAATCATTTAAACCATCTTCAAATTTCCTGCACTTTTCTTTTTCCAATTTAATAATACCTCCAGCATACGAGAGAGCCTTAGAAACCTTTGTTCATATTCATCAATAGGCATGCCTTTTTGCCTTAGATTAAAAACTCTTTTTTCTTTGTATTACAATAAGCCGGTGGTACATACTTCAAGCGAAATTCCTTAAAAGAATCATCCCATGTAAGAACAGGAGGTTTTACGTTGGCATTCGAAACCCTTACCCACCGATCATAAGCATACTTTTGTAATCGCGAAATAACATACTTAAATTTCACAACATCTGAACACTTCAACTGCTCAAACACCATCTCATGCGATCTAGCCATTATTCAGCATCAGTAGGATCAGCAGTGCCTTCAAACTCCACTCCACCCATTTTACTCATTTTCTCAAAGTTAATCCCATTGGAATCATGCATCAATTTAGCCATGTGGTTGAAGAATTGAGACCTTTGTTGAAAACGAGGACTTATGGCTTGTGTATCATGACTCATGTGGGAATGTGAACCAGCTCGTACACGCTGATTGTTTCCCAATTCATACCCACGAGTATAGGAACATACTTATTAGAGATATGTTCTCCAAATCCTTCCAGTGCATGAGGTTAGGAAATAGAGGCACCTAACCTTCATGAGCAGCTTCCATAGGTCGGTCAGAAGAAGTAACCATAACTTAATTCCTTCAGAAGGGAAGATCACACTGCTTTAGGGACATGTACATGATGCATGTGCACTCTACTTGTAATAATGATATGGAAAACCATGTTAGTGAACATGAACTCTAAATAGAACCTTTTCGAAAGCAAACAACTATATAAATAATTCATAGCAAAAATCCTAGAACCACAAGCCTGGGCTATGACACCAACACTTGTAGCACACCTTTCCGGGAGATACTACAACGTTACAAGAAACCTAATTTAATACTTGCGACATTTAAAAGAGATTAACGAAGGCATACTGATTTTAAGCTAGTTGAGGGATTAGGTTCATAACGAATAATTTAGTTAAAGATGTGCATCTTGCCCCTTTTTAAATATTTATTTGAGGTCAAAATTTATGTGGCACAAAATTTTAACCAATGACGAAAAGCCTCCCAAAAAATGTTAAGCAAGACCGACAAACATTCCATGCATATATTATCTTAACACTTAAGGACGAAATAACAATAATATTACCAACTTCCGAGTATAGAATTCAGTCGGTTCATGCTTCACACAAACTTACAAAATATATAGGAAATTAGTATTTTACAAGACATGGGTTTATACATGCCAAAAGGATAAAAACATATAGTCGTACTTATATTACAACCCATGGTGACATGACCAAATCAACTCTCAAAATTTCATGTAAGTATACAACACATAGATCATGTACAAGTCCTAAGGTTTACAATATATATATATATATATATATATATATATATATATATCCCTATATGAAAGTGTGATCTTCGTTAAGGCTTTCAAAATCTCCTTCTCCAATGGCCAACTTCAAGCGTCCTCTCAAACATTCCCCACGATAGAAACAATTATCGCTAAGCATATAGCTTAGTGGTTTAAAAACTAAAGATCTAGAGCCCTTATATTTATCAAGTCATCATTCTCAAGCCAAGGGCAGCATAACTAAAATATAATCAGTAAATCATGGAAACAATATACAAAGACTATGAAGTTGGATATTTAAAGCTCTAAATGTCAATAACATTCATAACACAATTTTCCAAGAGGTTCAATAACAAGACTCGCCCAATATATACATCATATCGTCACACAAAGCACAAGAAGGTATCAAGAAGGATCCACGTCCTATAACAATAAGGGTCAAAGCCCAATAAACAAGAGAACCAAAATCTATATTAAAAATGGCTTTCTAATTTGTACTTAAAATGGACAACTCCCATACTTGAGACGAACTAAAAAAACAAAGTTAAGATTGAAAGTGATTCGAATCAAGAGGCATGCCAATAGTGAAAAAGTCATGGCCAAAACAAGGAAAAGGTTCCAACAAGAATGCCAAGTTATCAAACAATTTGTACAAGAGGGCGAGTTACACAAGAGTCTTTAAGGTCTTAAATGACAACAACACGACAATGTCAAGTGACAAGAGGTAACCAATATACCAACATAAACTTTAATTATACAACATGTAAAAATAGTACAATTACAAGTTTACACACAAACCTCAACACTTTAGCAAAGAAACAGTCCAACGAGACTTCAAGAATTTAAATCGGAGACCAACCAACGAATGAAGGTCCTCAACTTGTTCATGAGTATATAAAACCTTTAGAATGTAATTAAATAACTTCTTTAGTTCCTAGTATGTCAAAAATTTCGAAGTAAAACAGGATGACCATCACAAGTATGCTTAGAATTTACAAATACGACTACTTCTCCGAGTACAGTGATTCTATCAAGCTTAATGTCTCATGTCGCAACTAAGATTTCAAAGAGAAAATAACAAAACTGGACTTTATATCCTTCATAAATGATGTAGATACATCTACAAATATTTCAAATAATCAATAATTACCTCAAAGTACGTTGTGTACAAAAAGATATAATCAAAACACTAACAGATGAACAGAGAGAATTTCCAATTCCAGAAGCTGGACAAAACATGTCCTATGTTGTGTCCCATATTTTTAATCCATAACAACAAACTTAGAGTTTTCAATAAGCATAAGAGTTGTAGAATTACTAACTACCTTTCCAAATCATATTTACTCAATGTACAAAATGTTATATTGATCGATATATGATTAAACTATCTAAAACTACCCAATATTAAAATAAATTCTTTATCACTTACCAAGATGAAGTGTGTGTGTCGAATTCTAGCCAAAATAAACTAGTTTTTATCTTGATTTTGAAGAACAACTCTTCATCTAATGGTCTAAGGTTCCTATAGTTCAAGTTGTACAAAATTCACAAGAGAAGGTGTGAAATATATAGCTACATAGATGATCCTGATCACATGGACATATGTCACCAAAAGTTGCTGCTGAAATTTTTTTTTGCTGCCCAAAATGCATACATATACAACTATATATATATATACTTGATGACAATACTTCCAATTTACTTGTTATTCTAATTAGTCATTTTACATAAATACCCCCATACAATACCTTAAATTACGATAACACTTATGTAAGACATGTTTACAATTATCACAAAATTTGTAGTTCCCAAAATGAGAATAAAACACTTTATAGTAACTAAGCAATGATGTATCGACATGTAAATCATGGTCTAGTATCTTAGGGATGTTACAGTTTGAAAAATGAATCATTAGATTTTAGTCAGTTTAAGCCTACAAACATAATTATAACTTTATCTAAGTGAAATCATTAATCAAAACATAGAAAATTAGAAGCAAAAAAGGAGAAAAAAGTTAAGAACCCTTGTTAAGGAACGCAACAAGGTTCCATCAGTTCCAGCCCCAAAATCTAACGATTTCTCCATGGATTTCTTCACCAGGTATGTGAGATTTCACCAGTGGGTTCCTTTCATCCATTGGGTCCCTAGTTTTAAGTCAGATTTTTGATTCCCATATCATGATTATACCTAGGGTTTCTAGAACTTTAACAGAATATAATGAATTAGTTAGTTATATGTTCCAATTCTTATTACAATGTTATTACTTAGATTATTTCATTAATTTCAGAACCCTAGCTATTTATTTCTTTAGTTCTTGAATTACACGTGGTAGGTCAGATATTTCAGTTATTTAGTTATACATGCCTCAGTTATTAATGCAACATTATCATATTAGTTATTGCATTCTCAGTTTGCATGTTCAGTTTTGAGTTATCCAGTATTTACAAAAATTTAATCAAAATATGTTACACTTAATTCATTGGGAGTACTATAATACCGAGTTAGACTAGGGTTTGACGTACCCAAATAGCCCCTGAATACTATCCAAGTAGGTTGTAAGTCCCCTTTGTGGGCATCAATTAAGTGATCACGCCAGCACGACTTTATACATCTGGCAGGGTATATTATCCCGATGGGGCGTATACATCAGAATCCACATTTAGCTCATGTGGTTTTATTATCGGTTATTAGTAGCTTCCACAGTTTAATCAGACTCTATTGCATTGACCATATTTACAGTTCAGGTATTATTGAGTCTCAGCATGTTATAAATTTGGTCATTGCATACAGGTAGCTCATAATTCAGTATATCATGTTCAGAATATTATATTTGTTATATGCTCATTCAGTTATGTTTTATTTCATCTTTTACTCTATGCAACATGCTCACTAACTTTCAAGTACAGATGCATACGTGCACTACATCTTCTCGTGATTTAGGTTCAGGTTTTCAGCATCTACATCACGCTTAGATCGGTTCCCGATCTCCAGTTTAGCAATTCAGTGGTGAGTCCTCATTCTCCTAGAACAATAGTCATGTGTTTATTTTCTTGTATTTTTAGTCCTTTAGTTTTAGTTTTGCTAGACATAGTTATGGCATGTCCAAGCATTTTTAGTTAGTTAGAGGCCATTTCAATACATAGTTAGTTTTAGCTTAGTTATGAGTTAGTATTTTTCTCTGTATTAAACTCATCAGTTTCAAATATATAAGTTATACAATATGAGTATTCCTCATCTTTTCATTTTAAATATGTTTTAGCTTCCGCATTAGTTTATTATCTTTTGTATGCTCCGAATCATGCCAGTAGAGTTAGCTTGGGATTACTTGTGGTCCTAGGTGCCGTATACACCTCTCAGGGGTTGCTTGGGGTGTGAAACAGGTGTTTGAAGGTTAAAATAAAGGTGTATACAATAGAATATGCTGTAAAATACAGGAAATATACATATTAATTGTATACGCTGTATTCATCAAACCCAGTAAGCCTCTGAAATTTTTTAGCAATGTATTTTTATATAATGGGGATGAAGCCTATCTATTTCTAGCAGTCTATTATGTTAGTTTTTAAGAAACGTTTAGTAAGACCAAAATCCCAAAGAACATCAACAATCAAGTTCAAAAACGGGCCCAACGAACAGAAATCGGACTTGGGACCAAAATCTCATTCATTATTCCACTATTTAATTTATTTCAAGAGAAATTTTTAATATGTCAATATTTTCATATTTAATATGATCCCTTATCCATAATTTAAATATTTATCTAACATGTCAATATTTTCGTTTGTTATGTATATGATTTATGTATCATCTTATTTATTTTATTTGCAAGATTACAATTATTTGATAATAGAAAGGAGAAAATCAGGGGAGATAATATTTTTTTAAAAAAAAAGAATTTATCACTTTAAAATCTCGCAAGTTAAATTTTAAAGAAATCGATTTTTTTTATTATGTTTTCATTGTAACTGTATATCAATGACTTTTACATTTTATGTGCCAACTGTTATGCTGTATTTTACTATATTTAGAAAAAACACTTTTTGAAATGTTCTAAGAATAAAATAATTTGAGAATAATAATTAAAAGAAATTTCCACTTAAATTTTTAAAGAAATTAAGAAAACTTATTTTGAAAAAAAATTAACATAATAGATCGTTAATTTAGAGAAAATGGAGGTTTTTATTTACGCATTAAGTAGGTTTTTGAGGCATTTGAAAAACGTGCTGACACACGATTATCCTAAGACTTGATTAAAATATTTTTCACTATTTTTTAGGAAAAGGGTTTAACATAAAAATATAATAATCTACAATCAATATTCAATTAACTTTATGAAAATAATTAATTTAAGAATAATTTTTAATTTTTAAAGAAAAGAGGCCATTAATTAAAACATTTGAATTAAATTGCAAATGATGAGAATTTTTACAAAATTAGCTTGATTATAATTTATTTGACTCATTTAAAATAATAATTTGAACCAATTTAGTTGATAAACCAGGATTTCATTTTAAACTAATTAATAATAAATGAATGTTTTAAATAAAAATATGTAAGTATATAACGAATAAAGAGTTGATGAAATAAATTTTATCAAAGTAAACCAACACAAAGAAAACAGTTTA
The DNA here is from genome assembly GCF_036512215.1 of Solanum lycopersicum. Lineage (NCBI taxonomy): Eukaryota > Viridiplantae > Streptophyta > Magnoliopsida > Solanales > Solanaceae > Solanum > Solanum lycopersicum. The sequence goes on from NC_090800.1 coordinate 28,642,989, forward strand.
GGAATTAAGTAAATTAGCAATTCTAATGTTAGAGTTAATAAAGAATAAACAATAAATAATCACGACTAAATAATTTAATAGTAAGGGAAAGATTGAATTTAGGTCTTTCTTGGGCAAAATTCGCTGCTACTTTTGGGGTTTTAACCCTATTCTTATTTTTCTATACAGCTGATGTATATTATTGTATACCGGATGTATACATCCCATTTTTCTGCTCTCCAGAACCTGTACATCAACTCCAATGAATTGTTCTTCGATTACTCAAGATTTGTTGACTCGATAAATGAATTTTGAGCCTTTATATCCCTCTCAAAATTTGAAGGGTGGAAAGAAGGGATCCCATGGGACTCATCCAAGGAAGTTCATGCACAAAAAATGATAGGAATAAGGAGGATTTCCAAATTTTGCTTATAACTACTAAAAAAAAGTGAAATGTCATAAAGCTTTAACACAGTCATAACTGAGATAACAAATTAGTAAATATCAATCCCAAAATGGGTTGTTTCACATATACTACAATCTTATCTTAAAGTAAAAAAGATTTGATATATAGGAACGGACACAATAGTCATCAAGAGAAATTAAATAGCTCAATAGGATGAAGAATCAATAATCTAAAGAAAGCATATTTTTAATAAATTAAACAAACTTGGGGGAATGAGAGCATATATAATGACTATTTTAGATATTCAAGAATATAAGAAAAACTTTCATTAGCTAATATATATACATGGAGTTGAATTCTTGCACAAGCTATGGATAAATACTACCATTATGCTAAAGAATCTCTTTCTGGACAACAACTATTAGACTAATTTAATCTTAAATGCTAAAATTAATTTTACCATGTAATTCTAAGAAAATTGGTATACACTTAATTTGTTAACATATGAAATATGGGGCGATGAGGAATGATATGTTTGTAATTCATATAGCCACGAAATAAGATTAGTTTTTTCAAAAAGAGAGAGCAAATTTTATATCCAAGCTCTCAAAAAAAAAACATGCTTAAACAATGGAAGAAATTTGCCATCGGTAAGCAAATAACCTCATGATATAGCCAAAGAAGACAAACTATAGAACATACAACATATTCACTTATACTAGTATCCATGCCAGCGCGTTGCACGAATTATTTTTAAATTTTGTGCAATATCAATTAAATATTATATATGAATAAATAAAATTTTGAATTTGAATTTTACATGATTTTTACTCAATTTTTTAATATTTTGGTCTATCACTTTCCATTAATACAATACAGTTAATTTTTCTAGTAAATTGTCGTTTATTTTAGACTTCTATTAGATTGTAGCTGAATAACATTAAAACTCTATCTCAGTTTAAAGATATATAAATCAATTTAACCCGGTTAAGACATCAAAACTGGCCCTTGCAGTTGTTATAAAAAAGTAGTTTCTATTTTGATATAAAATAGAGTTTTCAAAAGCGTATTAACTTTTTAGTGGTATCGTAAGTTCTTTCTTTTTCTTAACCTTAATAGGAGCTGTCACCCCTCTTGCTTCAACTCGAACTCGCAATCTTTGGGTTAGAAGCGAGGAGAACTTACCATTAAAGCAACTCCCACTCGTCTTGGTATCGTAAGTTAATTTTGAGTTTGCGATGTTTTATTTTAATTTATTAAATTTTGTTTTTGAATTTCCGATTTACAAATTTAAATACTTTGCCCTTATAAAAATTTTAGTAGAAGAAACAAGTATCAAATAAAAATAACTATAAGTAGAAAAGTATGGCACAAATTTCAGTTATTCGAATATCCATATTTTTCCAGATTCTTGTAAACTCTTCTTTTTTATTTTCTACTTTGAAAGTTTTTTACAATTTTCTATGCATAATTTAAATAAATACAATACATTTATTTTTTAGTTTACATAGTTGATATAAAAATTTGATTAATTCCAAAGTTAAAAGGAAGTAGAGAAGTCCTAAACATACATTGGTTTATGGTTCCAGGTTTTTAGGATTCCAACATAAAACAATAAAAATAGGTTTTGTATTTAAAAATCTATATTTTAAATAGTTTTGAAACATTGCAAAGTATTCACATTGTTTTAAAATGTAATAAAACAACATAACATAAATTGAAATATAATAAATGTTTTTTTACTTGTGGATTCATGAAATTTCACAGATATGTTATTATTGTTGTCAATAGATTTAAATTTGTACCTCTCTTTAGATTAAGATGGTAATTACTATAGAGTGAAATTGAACTTAACATATATGAGATTGGGACAAACTCATGAAGGCCCGCAACTAATTAATAATGTCACCACTCCTCTACATTTATTCATAGTAATAGTTGATGAGTTCACAATTTGGACTCATTTAGGACTTTAGTTTAATAGATTTAGTGTCCTTTAATTCATATTTTGTCCCTATAACTGACAAAATCCTTGATTATGTGGGATTTGAAGTGAGGAACAAAGCATGGACACTAAGGAGCCAAAAAGAAATAAGGCAACTGAAAGAACAAAGAAAAAAAGGCCTGAGGAACGCCTATCTTATTAGTTGTGTCGTCGAATGGCCTTGATCTTGCCTTATGTTTTAGTGTTCTATGCCCTAAAGGAGAAAATCAAGTCGCTGATCTAAATGTGCAGTCAAATTGTCACTGAACGGTTCCGCGGTGCAGTGTTATCTCACCCAAAGTTACAAAACGTCAAAGATGTTGAAGGCAAAAGCAAAATGGCGAATCAAATGAAAAAGGGCACATCTCGGAGTGTATCGGCGATCCCAATTTATTGTGTCAACTGATCCTTCACAATAAAATCTTTAACAACTATAAATACCTTCTTAAATTCTTATTTTACTACCTGAACATTATCATACTCACTTGCTTGCTAAAGGTAATAGGTTCTTCCAAGCATCGTACCTCGTTGGTTATTGGGGAAAATCGTGTATACTTGTCATGAATAGTTACCCCTCCTTCTTTTTTGGTGGTCATCATATCCACATTCGATTCCATTACCTGCTGTATGCTGTCATGAGTTATCCTTAGACAGACCCAGATTTCCTTTGTCAACTCACACAAAGATATGTGATTGTATTCTTAAGCATTGATACCACACTATAGAAGCTTCTTAGCTCTGTAACTTTTATCGATCTTCTTACTATTTGCCTTTTTGTACTGTTGGGGAGTCTTTGGAATGACTCTTGTGATTTCACCATCTTTCACTTCATTTGTTAAATGATGGGTCCATATAGCACTATATCCTATAACTCGCTGTCTTCAGCCATTAGATAGTCGTGCATCCTTTTTTTCCACAACCTATAGAACAGACCATTAGAATGAAAACGTCTTGTTGATGATTGTCCTTCCTCTAGGTTCAATGCATCTGATTGACGTGTCTACAACAACTGTTGATGAAGAAAGAAGTTGACGAATGGAACATGTCAAAGGAACAAGTCAAACAAAGCTGACTGGCGAGTTTACAACACTTCTTAGAATTTAAGTCACACTAGGATTAGACTATTATATCGACTAGGCTGGTACTTATTGTACTAGTTGATGTCGATAAGGTTTATATTACGACTAATATTACTATTAGATTTATAGTACAATTAGGATTTATATTATTTATAATTGCATTAATATTATTATAGTAGTAGTAATAGATATTATTGTAGGACTCTAAATATAGTTAACTTAAGACTCTACAATATTCTCCTTTATAAGGAGCTTATAACTAAACATTATTTTTATCAATATAATCAATACTATCCTTGATTTCTTTAATCCTAGACGTTATATTTGTACATGGTATCAGAGCTTAAAGCTTTTCTGCACTCTAAGTATTGATAAAAAAAACCCACATGTTTCAATGACCACTTTTTCGAAAACCATGTCAACCTCCTCACTTCACCAAATAATTGTTGCTTGCTCCATTAAATCTAAGACAACAAACTACCTCATAAAGAGGACATACATATCCCAATTGATTAATATCACAGAGAATGAACCAAGTAAAACTAGTTGTTCCACTGGATAGATACCTGGGGAAGTTGTAGAGGTTGAGAAGGAAGCAAAAGATATCAACACTATTGATGATTGGAAGGATAAAGTTGTGTTGCTAAGGAGTTAGATATCAAATACCTTGACCAAAGAATGCACACAATTAATTATGAGCTGCTCAACTGCCAATAAGATATGAGAATGGTTAAAAAAAAGATTATATTGAAGCAACAAATGCAATTTATTTTGCTATAAGCTTAGGTAAGGCATCATATCCCCCCTTAATCAATTTGTTAATGCTCTCATAGATTTTTATATAAGGGACGAGAAAGAAGCGGTACCAAAACAAAACTATAACATGGAACTATCTGCCGAAAAAGGCAGGGGAAGAGGAAACAACAACATAAACATACCGAAACATTCACAAAACAAGTCTTTGTTGGGTATTCAAAGTTAATTTTTAAGGATATTCCAAAAAAACAACATCAACATGCCAAAGCATTGAAAACATATGTTTTTTTGGGGTATTCAAACAAAAAAATTTGCGGGATATTCAAACTTAGCTAGGATTAATCGTTCCTCTACTCACTAGCTTGAGGGGAAGTGTTGAAGACGAAGGTAGCTGGCGATTGAAACATGTCAAAGAAAAAAGTCTCAATGCAGCTACCTGATGTGTCTACAATAAGTGTTGATAAAGAATGAAGGTGACGATTGGAACATGTCAAAGCAACATGTCCAACGAAGCTGACTTACGAGTTTATAGCACGGTGTAGAATTTGAGTTACACTAGTATTAGACTATTATATCGACTAGACACCTACTTATTGTACTAGTTGAAGTCTATTAGGATTATATTACGACTAGGATTCGATTACAATTAGATTCATACTACAACTAGGATTTAGATTATCTATAATTTTATTATTTCTATTATAGTAGTAATAGGTATTGTAGTAGGACTCTATGTATAGTTAACTTAGAACTCTATAATTCTATCATATATAAGGAGTTAACAACTCAAAATTAATTTTTTCAACAAAATCAATCCTTGATTTCTCTAATCTTAGACGTGAGATTTCTACATGGTATCTGAGTTTAATGTTTTTTCGCACAGTAAGTATTACTAAAAAATAATGAAAAAAACCACATGTTGCAGTAACCACTTCTAGCAAAACCATGTCAACCTCCTCACTGCACCAAATAATTGTCCCTTTCTCCAATAAATCAAGTCATCATACTACCTCATAAAGAGGACGCACAATCTCAATTGAATCATATTACACAGAAGAAACACCATAAATGTAGTTGTTCCATGGGACATGTTGTTGGGAAAGTTGTAGCGATTGACAAGGATGCAAAAGATAGTGACATCATTGATTATTGAAAGGAGAAAAAATGTGTTACTAAGGAGTTGGATCTCAAACACGTTGACCGAAGAAAGAACATAATTAATTGTGGGTTGCTCAACTGCCAAGAATATGTGGGAATGTATAAAAAAAAAGCTTATATTCGAGCATTTAAAGCAATTAATTATTATAGAAGCTTAGGTAAGAAATCTTATCCACCCTTAATCAATTTGTTAATACTCTCACAGGATTTGATATAAGGGAAGAGAAAGAAGAGGTACCAAAACAAAGCCATAACACAATATTATCTGCCCAAAAATGCAGGGAAAGAGGAAGTAAAAACATCAACGTACCGAAGCATTGACAAAATAAGTCTTTGCTGGGTATTCAAATTTTTTTTATGGATATTCAAAAACAACAATATCAACTTACTAAAGCATTGATAAAACATGTTTTTGCTGGGTATTTAAATTTTTTTGCTGGATATTCAAAGCAAACTAGGAGTTTGTTTTTCTACTCACTAGGTTTAGGGGAATCGTTGAACAAGAAGGAAGTAGACGATTGGAACATTTTAAAGGAACATTTCCATGCAGCTGACAGATACTTCTACAAAAAGTGTTGATGAAGAAAGAAGCTGACAAGTGAACATGTCAAAGGAACAGGTCCAACAAAGCTGTAGAATTTGATTAACACTAGGAATAGACTATTACATTGACTAGGGTGCTACTTATTGTACTAGTTGAAGTCGATTAGGATTATATTATGACTAAGATTAGATTACTATCGAAATTATAGTACAACTAGGATTTAGATTATTTATAATTGAATTATTATTATTATAGTAGTAATAGGTATTGTAGTATGACTCACATTATAGTTAACTTAGGACTCTATAATTCTCTCCTATAGGAAGAGTGTGTAACTCAACAATATTATTATCAATACAATCAATCAATCATTGGTTTCTCTAATCCTAGACATGAGATTTCTACATGGATTTCTACATGGTATCATAGCTTAATGCTTTTATGCACTCTAAGTATTGATAAAAAGAAAGAATTTAAAGAAAACCACATGTTTCAATTACAACTACTACCAAAACCATGTCAACCTCCTTACTTAACCCAATAATTACCGCTTTATCCATTAAATCTAAGTCAACAAACTACATCATTATGAGGAAACACATATCCCAATTGATTCATATAACATAGAATGAACCAAGTAAAAATAGTTGTTCCACTGTATAGACTGTTCGAAAAGTTGTAGAGGTTGAGAAGGACGTAAAAAATAGAGAAATCAATGAAGATTGGAAGGAGAAAGATGTGTTACTAAGGAGTTGGATCTCAAACACCTTGACCGAAGAAAGCTTGTAATTGATTGGGGGCTGCTCAACTTCCAAGTAGATGTGGGAATGCTTAGGTGGCGACTCCTTTTAAAATTCTGGAAAATCGAATCAATTCATTATTTTTTGAATCAACAGGACATTTCGTCCTATTTGAATAGAGTAGGGATGTGAATAGGTGGTATTGTTTCTTTGATGTGTATTCAGGAACATTTACGTGCCCATAGGATACTTTTTGCTTCAATCTCATGCCTTTTGGGTTGTGTAATTCCCCTGCCACATTTAAATTATGTATGCTATCCTTCTTCGCCAACATGTTAGAGGATTAAGTGGGAGTATATGTGGGTGACTTCTCGGTTGTGGGTGACACCTTCCAAAAGTGTTTAGAACACTTAAAGCAAGCCCTACAAAGACGTGTGGAGACAAATTTGGTCCTCAGTTAGGAAAATATCACTTCATGGTTAAATAATATAGAATGCTTGGGCATTAAGTTTCGCAAAAAGGACAGGAGGTTGACAAAGCAAAGATTGAAGTGATAGAGAAATTGCAACCTCCATTGTTTGTGAAAGGAGTTTGTAGTTTCTTCGAGCATGCTGATTTCAACCAGAGGTTCATAAGAGACTTTCCGAGATTGCACATCCCTTGTGCAAACTCTTAGAGACGGAGGTGAATTCCACTTTGATGACGCTTGCATGATATCTTTCAAGTGTCTTAAAGATAAATTTGTGTCAACCCAGTTCAATATCAACCCTGATTGGTTTGAATCTGTTGAAGTAATGTTTGACGCAAGCGGCATAACATTGGGTGTTATGTTGACGCAAAAACGCAACAAGCTCTTTCATCCCATTTACTATGCAAGAAAAACTGGGAAATGCTCAATATAACTATAAAGTTACCAAATAAGAGTAACTTGCGGTAGTGTATGCTTTCAAAAAAATTTGGGCATACCTGCTTGATATTAAGGTGATTGTCCACACTGATCATGCTGCCCTACCTACCTGATGGCAAAGAAGGATGCCAAAACGAGTTTGATAAGATGAGTGTTGTTATTGTAAGATTTTGACTTTGAGATCAAAGACAAAATTGGTTAGAATGTTGGGGAGACCTTGGTAATTAGGTGAATCCTTGATGTGCTTAGGCGACCCAACTTTATCCACCCTCCTACTTTCGCACTGGCAGTATACTTGAGTAATTGATATGGCAGTATTTTATAGCTCTTCTACGAGTCACCAACTATTTGAGCATTCTGACTCATTATCTCAACGATTGGGTGTTTAGTGAAGACTCTTTACCACCTTTATATGCACATTTACATATTTAATTTAAATTTAACAGCTTTTTTATCATATTACTTCTTATCATTACTTTTTGTGGGGAGGGTGGCAGTTGACTATAGTGTGGAAAGTGCTTGAAAAGTGGAGTTGGGCGATCCGAATGTCCAATTGGTGAGTTTCCAAAGAAGTTGGTGACCCGAATCAAACCGTTGTTTGATCAAATACAATTTGAATTTGGGTTTTGTAAAGCTCAGCGAGCCTATGCATTATTGGAAAATCACCAACCTGATCATCAATCCTGATCTTGTCCGCCATCTAGATCCTTTTATTAACTAAAGGTCATGTTAAACTTAGCGAGGCAGGTGACAACTCGGCATTTTTCTAGGTGGATCGATGAGTGTAATAATGTCATTGGATGGGCGAAAACTGGAAGTTTTTTCAAAGGCCAAAGTTTTGAAACTTTCAAATATATCACTTTCCCTCATTTCCTAACCTTCCCAAACTCACATCTACACTTTAATATATATATATATATATATATATATATATATATATATATATATATATATATATATTTAGTGCATTGTAGAGTATATGAGTTGTTATATTTGTTTTCGGGTTTGGATTACATTGTCTCTTATCATCTAAATAGCATCTTAATCGACATCTAAGGTTGGTTTCCAAACCCTAATTTATTATTGAGTATCGTACTTTTATAAAAATGATTATATCTAATTGTCATATGTCGTATATCTTTGATAATATTAGAATATTGGATTACCTCTTTTAGATTCCATAATTTTTTCTTCAATGCCTTTTGATTGTTGATTACCGAATTTGTGCATTAAAATGGATGGAATCGTGAGGGGTTGTTTTTGGGTGTTATTGGCCTTGCTTGAATTTGAGAAGTGCATGTTTTGATTTTATTTTTGAGGGTTTCAAGGTTGAATTCAATAAGTAGGGTTGAAAGTAGTCATATTGTTTTTTTTGGCAAGCTGGATCGAGCTCGCTGAACCACTTGGTACTTCGCCGAAGTTGTCCATATCGCTTTTAATTTCATGATATATTTGTTAGTTGACTCTATAACTTTTAGAGAAAAGATTGATGTCGCCGAAGGGACTCATCGACTCGCTGAAACTCTTTTTAATCCCCCTTTGTCTACGCTCCTACTTCTTGTTTGCACTAAGATCATCACCGGAGTAATCCTTGCTCGCCAATGCCATTTGGCTACTCGCCGACCGTATAGGCAAATCTCACATGATTTTTTATGTTTTTGTCTAATTTTTTTAACTTTTTCTTGATGCTTCACAAAAAAGGCTAGACGAAAAGTAGTTAGGAGAATTATGATACCTTGACATATGAGAGCACAACATTTCAAATGAATGAATGGAGGTCAAATCCTACCAATAAGGGAAGAGAAGAACCTCCACCTATAGACAAAGGCAAGAGCAAGAGGTCTATTTCTAAAACTAAGACTACTTATCGCGGATCCTTTATTCCTTCATAAGTCGAGGGACTTTATGTAGCTGTAGAGACCTTGCAATAAGATAGACCTTTATAGATGCTAAAACAACTATTGTTCCTTATGAGGTGACCCCGACATTGATGCCCAAGTCCAGACAGATAGAACAAATGAGAAGACATGATCCCCCATTTAACACCCTTTCCGTCTTACATTACTTTGAATTTTGGATATTTTATCTTTCATTTGCATTTGAGGAGAAACGATTTTTTATTTATGGTGGGGTGAGTCCCAGCTTTTTTGGTAATATGGATGTGTAATGTTTTGTTTATATATTTGTCTTGTGAGCTTTACTTGTGTTTTAGTTGCATTTTGCAGATGTTTGAGCTTGTTGATCTGCATTTAAATTGTAAATGATTTTCGACCCTTCAAAAAAAAACTTTCCACTTCTTGTTCGTGTTGAATGTGGTTGTTCTTTTACAAATTTGAGTTTCGGTTTAGATCAATACCGATGACTTATATAATGCTAATAATCGAACAAATATGAATGTGCGGCTACAATGAAGCCAAATTAAGTAGAACAGACAATATGTGAACTCTTTTCATCTCATTGTGACTAGCCAAGTATCAACTTCAGTCTATTTTGATGAACATTGCGCACTAGTGAAAGTGTGGAGTATTATTTGACTTTAGTTTCAATGCATTGTGTGATGAGCTTACTATTAACCACGCATGATGACACCTAGAATTTTTCCTTTTGGTCCGATTGAATAAGTGATGCAATCACCTGATATGATTCTAGGAAAATTTGAAGAGTGTGAAAAAATTTGACATATACCTCTTTTGTGTCAAACCTTGTGAGTGTGTAATCCTTGCTTGAACACCCCTTGACCCTTTACCTTTTCTTAGAGAAAAATTTGATAAAACAATGACCTTTATTTGTCCTATATGCATAATGCTCCTGAAGATGTAGTTAGTTTAAATAACTAACTAAGGCCATAATCCTAAGTTCGAGGTCTGGTGAAAGGAGAAGGTACTTCAAGAAGTGCAAAAAAATCCCCTTTGATCCATGCATTTGAGGAAAATGGAACCCCTCCATATATAAATAAAAGGGAGAACGGAAAGAAAAGAAAAAGAAAAAGAAAGCAAATGTTCTTGAATAATGTTGGAAAATATTTTTTAAAAATGGGATTTCCCACAGTCCATGGAAGAGGAATAGTGGGATGACTTGTTAGCACGAGCGAAAATGATGAATAAAATGGAATAGAGTGTAGTTCACACCACATTTCATGAGGATAGAAGTAATTAAGCCTAAATGACCATACTTTTACACTCAGTTCTGTTATAAGCCTTAAAATAACCTTTGAAATCTTGAGTGAGCTGAAAAAAAGGGTGGATTGAGAAATACAGACAAACGTATGGGTGAATGATGCATTGTGTTCATCATTGTTAGTATGAGCTTTGAAATTGATTTCAAATATTATATTGTGTACCATTGTGTGTGAATATGAAATCATTCTCTATTTGAGGGCATTTGAAAACTTTTGTTGTACTTGAACTTTCATTTGAAGCAAATATAGTGAGCTTGAAATTCTTTGGTAATTGTAAGTCACAACTTAAATCTTTAAGTGCGCAATTGATTCTTGCATATGTAAGTTGAGTATTTTTGTGTGCATTCATAATTAAATCCTATGTAGAACTATTTGAGACACCCTTGTAGTACTGATGAACTTAGGTTTTTCTTAAGGACAAATAAATGCTTAAGTTGGGGATATTCATGAGTCCACAATCGGTACTTATTTAGGGCTTTAATTTAATAGATTTAGTGTCGTTCGATACATATGTTTTTTCTTATGATTTATATAAATCCTTGAGTTCTGGGAATTGCAGTAAGGAACAAAGCATGAATACAAAGGAGCTAAAAAGGAACGAGGCAGCTGGAAGAACGATGAAAAAAAACCCTGAGAATTGCCTAAACTTTAGGCGTGTCGCTGGATGGCCTTTATCTGACCTTTTATTTCAGTGTGCTAATCCGACAAGGAGAAAATTAAGTCAGCGATCGAAAGGAGCAGTCGGCGTGTTGCCAAATTATTCAGCAATGTAGTGTTATCTCGCCCAAAGTTACAAAACGTCAACGATGTTGAAGGTAAAATTCAAACGACTAGTCAAATGACAAAGGGTGGATTGACGATTCTGATTTATTGTGCCGACTAACCCTCCGCATCAAAATTTTTGACAACTAGAAATATGTTTTAAATTTCTTAGTTTACTATCTAGACATTGTCTAATTAGATTAATAATTATCATTCTCGTTTTGAACATTGTCTCATGTTTGGAGACATTTTTCCTTGTCATTTGAAGATTTGCAATTCCACGAAATTCGAAGTGGGTGTGGAAGATTCGTCATTGTAGACCTGTGTAAAGACATTATCAATCATGCCCAATTGATGGAAACACCAGTTGGTATTGATTTCTTGCTTTTGACTATGTCTAGCTAAAATCCACATTTTTGGGGTGTGATTGTGTGATTATGGATTGATATAATTGCTGGGTATTGTTGATTGATAGTTTGTTTGTTGTTTAAAAGTGATTTCACTTCGTAGTTGTGGTTGAATTTAATGAGGTTGTATTTGAAAATGCAATCTTAGTGAATCCTAAACCCTTTTCCACAAATTCTATTAGATAGAGTGAATGGTCTAAGGCGAATATTGTGCTTAATTTCCTCTTATTGGTGTTCGAGAGTACTCAATTTGATTTGGGGTAAAATTGCTCGAGAGAGAGTTTACCCCACTAAAGCCTAGCCTAATCACTAAATGCAACTATTTACTATTAATCACATTTACCTCGTTGTTTGTCTTATCCCATAATTCTATCATATCCCAAGAATCCTATCTCCATATTTGTTTTGTTTTGCATTTTCCATTGAAGTTGATAATTGACTGAAAATATCGCTTTGATATTACACGTGTGTCACTCTTAATTTAATATGCTTTTATTCGTAAATTTGTTTTAGCTATAATTGTCTTGAACTAATTCAACTTGGCAATTAGTTCTCGAAACCAATCCTTTGGGACTCGACCCCAACCCTTGGTTAGATTATATTATTACTCGTGATCGTTGACACTTGAACCTAAATAGTGTTTTAATAATCGTGAAACATCAAAAGTCTGTAGTATTATCCAGCGGCTCCTAATATAGTGTTTCTCTTATCTTGCTTGATAGTTTAAACTCTACAAAAAATTATCATTTTCTTTCAAAGTTATTTTTCCTTTAAAAAACAGAAAAAGAGAATAAAGTCATATTTCTATGTAGGGGTAACCAATCAGTAGCCCCTAAAAGTTTACATCAATTTTCACCTGGACACTCTTATTGGGCTTTTTTCATTTTAAGCAACTCAAGTCAAACCTCATTATGTCATTTTGACATTTTAATATTTTCAAAACCACATTTTAAGTGCGCACATCAATACGCCTATTATATGGAAAAATAAATGTATAAGTATTTGACATGTGGAAATTTTATTTAGTTTTTTAGAAGTCAAGTTTACTTTCTTTTTTTCATTCTTTCTGATCCCAAATTGAAAGAAATATTGTATGACCTTTAAAAGAAAATTATTTATTGTGCTACTAAGATTGAGATTTACAATGAATGATATGTAAAATAAATTTCTTTTTTTCCATTGGAGGTTCTTTTTTATTTTTTAATCCTTTAAAATCAATTTAATTTCCTAATTTCAATAGAGAAGGAAAATATGTAAATCAGTTTTTCCATTTATAAGAAGTTGATTTCTTTTTTGGTTCCTTGAAAATTGATTTTATTTTTTAAATATAAATCAAGTTGCGAATCCGATTTTCAAAGAAGATGGAAGAATCAAAGAGTGTAACCTAGTTAAGTATCGTAGTATTTTTTTTAAAAAAAGTATGTTGATGGAGGATGGTAGAAGGTGAAGAAGACGGAAGGGAGAAAGCAAGAAGGTAGGAGGAGAAGAAAATATTTCAAAAAATTCAAATATTTACAAAAACACATCTGATGCGTTTAAAATTCGTGTAGCACATGTACTATGCCTTGTCAGTGTAAAAATGATACAACGAGACGCGACATAAAGTGTCTAAAATGAACAACGCTTAGTTAAAGTGTCTAACTGAAAATTTGTGCCAACCTTGGGGGCCAGTGATGGGTTAGGACTTCTACGTAATATACATATTGTATTATTTAAATAAGCATATTGATTAATAGTATAACACACTATCTTGCCTTACCCTAAGCAAAATTAAACATACTTTTTTCATTAATATGAAAAAGGTGCGGAATGACTTGAGAGACCTTTCTACTTAATGTATTTGTAAGTTGGACCCTTGTACTTATGACTTTACCAAATCGATCCTTAAATTCTTTCAAAAAATATATTTTAAACCCCTTTCTCATCTGATGTATGTGTGTGTAGTAAACTCATTTACACATGAAACACATCGTCATTTTAGGGACACATTATTATTATAATCATTTTTCAATGACACATCAAAAAATAAATTAAAAAATAAAAAGTGCAATTTTCTCTCTCTTTTCACCCTTACTACATCATCTTCTTCACTCCCACCCACGAAACGCATCACCCCAAAAATAAAAAATTTAAAACCCATCATTTTCATCATTCTTCAAAGTTCACACTTCAAAGTTTTCTCAATAATAAAATATGATAGATTGTAATTAGCTCTTGCGCATACATGCTTTAGGTTCAATTTTTTTTAATTAAAAAAAATCAATAAACCTTCAAGTAAGGAAAAATATTTTGAGTAAATTAAAGTAATTGATCTTAAATTTATGGAAATAAGTCAATGATATGTTTTCTTGCATTTTTTTTAAAAAGATTTTATATTGATGATTACGGTTATGGGTGTACGTTAAAGAAGAAGAATTGAAAAGGGGTAGGGGCGGGGGTGGGGGTCTGGGGCTGAAGAAGGTTGGTGATTACGAAGAAGAGAAAAAGGATGGGGTATGACTGAAAAAGAAAGATAGATGGGGTGGGGGTGGGGTGGGCTGAAGAAGAAAGGTTTTGGGATTCCTTTTTTCTTTCTTTTTTAAAATTTATTATTATTATTTTGTCTTATAATTTTGATAATATTTAAATAAAAAATATTGCATTCACTTGCTTTAAAATGTGTATGGTGATACATATATCCAATTAGCCATTTTAATGTCACATTAGCTCGGTAAATGGCCGTAGGGGTTTAAGACATAGATTTTCATCGAGCTTAAGGGTTCATTTGACAAAGGAATGAGTAGCAGGGTTCAAATGACAAACAAAGCCAAGTACAGGGGTCTACGCCATTCTGCCAATGAAAAACTATGAACTTATCTTAAAAGAAACATCAATGTTGTCAAAATCTATTTCTGAACCCTTCTAAGCCAAATGATCTTCTCTCCATACGCATGAACTAATCATAGAGGGAAACATGAAAAGAAAAAACTTTTATCATGTTTAAGTACATAGCTGAATAAATATAAGAGAATAAGAATTTTTTGGGAAGATGTAAATTGTGCAGTTAAGAATGATTTTTGTTAATTAAATGTGTGTGTTATGCTTAACTATTTTCTAGGAATAAATTAATTATTTATCCTTTAAACTTTAGAATTAAAATTTACCACTCAAATTTCAAAGCATAAACTTATTTGGATGACTATCATTTTCAAAAAAATTTCAAAAATGAAGTAAAAAAAGGATACCTAAGATGGTGTTAGATATTTTTATTTTATTTTATCTTATATTGTATTTTTTTTGTAAAATTGTATCTTTGTTTGGTGTTATCAATTTTTATTTTATTTTCAGATTCTAAATTAATATAAATAATTCATAAATTTAATATGTTATTTAAAAGTATTAAATCCCAAATTTCGGGGAGTTGGTGGTTTGCTATAAATGAAAAATATATATTTTTAAGTCAAATTTTGAACAACAGAAAAATGGAGTTTTTTTTAAATAATTTTTGACATATGACTTTTTTTTAAAAAACATATTTTTTATTTATATGTTTTTAGTTAATTTTTTAAATACTAAAATTTTGAGATTAATTGTGGCGCTGACATGTGACTTTTTTTCTTCTCCTATTATATATAGATAGATTGCTTATCCAGTCAAAAATATAAGTACATATCATTTACAAAAAATTTAGGAGCAGCAAAGCGAACACCTAAGGTCACACAGAAACAAAACTGCAAACAAAAATATTCACCCCATCTCAAAGAGGAATTCAACAACACAATATGATAAATTTAAACTAATAGACGAGATATGACAGTGAATAAAAATAAAGAGGCATAAAATTACCTTCTGTGGGGCATCCAAATAAGATAGTGACGAGTAGAGGAGCAACAATTCTTCCACAAAGAGCTTTGCAGAACTCCAACGATTCTGACAACATTCCCGAAACCCACAAAGAAACAATATATTTTTTATGTATATGTTTTGTGTGACTTTTGTAATTTGCGATACTTTTATTTTTATAAATATCTGCCCCCTTTCAATGAAAACTAAGGAGGGTATTTCTAGAGGGGTGAATGGTTAATTTTAAGGCGGGGGAGGGGGGTAGGGGAACGAATTAAAAGTTTGAATTACTTTTCCATGAATCGAATCTGTGTGTCCACTATCAGTCAACGGACCAGATCCCTTGACTCAACAAGAACAATATTGAAGAGTAAACAATAAAGAGAATACAACACAAGTGGTTTACTTTGAAACCTCCTTGCTCATAGGATTTTCAACGGTTTCCACTACTCTCTTCAAGGAAAAGTAAAACACAATTACAACCAAAGTGAGTAGAAGTTATTTATCTCACAACTAATTAATAACTCTATTACTTACTAAGCCTAAGTAGATATACCACTGCCCAGTAATCTATCACCACTAGACAACTTAGAATTCAACTAAGCAGACACCATGTTGCCCACTAAATCAACTAGCTCTTAGATGACTTAGAATTTGATAAGCAGAAGCAATGATGCGTAGTAAATGAAATAGCCTTAACTAATTTATTTTACAAACGAACACAACATCTGAGTACTTTTTAGATTAGGAACATATTTTAAATATAAGTCAAAAAGATATAATCCTAAGACAACTAGACAACTTCCAACTCTATCAGGTCACTGTTGTTTTCTTGAGGATGATGCTTCTCTTTATTGTTAGAATTTATAAGAGTTCTTGAGAGTTCTCAAGTTGTAAAACCAGAGGTTGAGTGTATTGGACATAATCAACCTCAGTAGTGGAGAGAGATACTAAATTTTGTTTCTTGGATCCCTAGGAGATGAGTGAGGATCCAAGGAAGTGCCATTTCATCAGTTCTCTTCCTGTCAACCTGATATCCTGCAAAATCAACATCTACATACCTTACAAATTCAAAGGAGTCACCGCCTAGACAGAAGAGGAACATGTCCTTTGTCTTCTTTGAGTACCTCATAATCTGCTTGTCTGCTTTCAGATGTGATTCCTTGGGACATGCTTTAAATCTTGTAAATATTCGTACATAATCTACTCCAAAAAAGATGTCAAGTCTTCTTGCTAATAAATACAACAATTATCCTATAATGCCTTTGTACGTGGTTGGATTCACTAATGGATCAGCCTAATCTTCTTCCACTTTTTATCTTGTACCCATTGGGGGCATCAATAGACTTATAGTCAACCATATAAAACTTCTTTAGCACCTCCTTTGTATAGTTTTCTTGTCAAATTGAAGTTTCACTTGAGGTTTACTTGACCTTCATCCCTAAGAAGAATTTCAGATCTCTCTTTATGCTCATCTCGAATTCATTCCCCATTAGAGTAGCAAATTCTTCACATAGATATTCAGAGATAGCACCAAAAATGATATCATCCACATACACTTGGATGATGATCAGTTTTTGTTCATTTTTAATTTGAAACAATGTGTTGTCTATCTTGGCTCTTTTGAATCGATACACTGCATAGCCTTCCATGCCTTCTGGAAGCAGGTGTACAAGTTATTTTACTCTTCAGCTCTAGGAAGCTTCTTTCACACTCATCACTCCACTGAAACTTGGTTTATTTGTGTGTTTTCTTTTTTAAGGTTGTAGTAATGGAAGAGAATCCTTCAACAAACCTTCTGTAATAACCTCCCAATCCAAGAAAACTATGGATCTCCGTAGGCGTTGTAAGCTTGGCCAGTTTTTCACAGCTTATATCATTGGGTTATCAAACCTTATTCCTTCATCAGAAATAATATGACCAACAAATGTCATAGATTTCAACCATAAGTAACATTTAGAGAAATTTTTGTACAGTTTATGATCACGAAGAATTTGTTTAACATGCCGCAAGTGATTAGCATGACCCTCTTTCGATCTTGAATACACCAAAATGTCACCTAGTAACACTATCACGAACACATCTAAAAATGACTTAAACAGTTTATTGATCAAAGCCATAAAAGCTGGTGGTGCATTTGGTTGTCCGAATGACATGACATAGAACTCAAAATCACCATATCATGTTCGGAAAGTTGTCTTGGGTATATCTCTGTCTTTGACCCGCACTTGGTGATAACCCGACCTTAGGTAAATCTTTGAAAAACACCTAGCACCTTGAAACTGATAAAACAAATCATCAATTCTAGTGAGGGGATATTTATTCATAATAATTACCTTATTCAACTAATGATAGTCGATAGACATTCTTAACGATCCATCTTTATTGCGTTCAAATAAACCTGGTGCTCCCCATCGGGACATACTCGGCCTTATGAATCTTTTTTCTAACAAGTCTTTCAATTGTTCCTTCAACTCCGTAATTCTTCCAGAGCCATTATATATGGAGGAATTAAGATAGGTTGAGTATCTGGAAGCTCATCAATATCAAACTCTACTTCTCATTTTGGAGGCAAACCTGGAAGATCTTTAGGAAACACATTGCGAAATTCATTTACCACCAGAATGGATTGAAGAGTTGGTGCTCTGCATCTACAATTCTCACTATGACCAAATGCCCTATGTATCCTTTGAAAATCATCTTCTTTGCCTTTATATAATAAATGAATTTACCTCTTGGCGCCCAATATTACCTTTCCATTTAAGGACTACCTCTTTTGGAAACTAGAAAGGAACTATCTTAGTTCGGCAATATATTGTGGCATAACAAGAAGCTAACCAGTCCATACCCATTACGATATCAAGATCTACCACGTCCAGCTCAACATGTTCATCCAATGTGTTGCGATCACAAATAGTTACAATGCAATTACGATAAACCCTTCTAGCTATAATAGACTCACTAATTAGTGTAGACACTTCAAATGGCTTCACTAATAATTTTAGTGTTCTTTTGAAATTTCCATCAATAAATGGAGTAACGTATAATAGTGTAGACCCCGGATCAATTAATGCATATACAATATGTGAAAAGATGGACAATGTACCTGTAACCACATCCTGTGAGGCTTTTGAATTCTGTCGATCCCCTAGTGCATATGAGCGATTTTGACCTCCATTAGAACTAGCTGCTCCCCTAGATCCTCTATCACGACTTGTAGGAATATTTAGTCCCCTACCTAAGGAAGGTGTTTATGAGTTCGATGCATCAACTGATCTAGTCGGTTGTGCAATGCCACCCACTATCTTATGAGGGCAGTTTCTCATCATATGCCATGGTGTGCCACACTAAAAACAAACATCTGTCCAAAACCTTCATGCACCTATATGATTTCTCCCACACTTTTTACAAGGATCTCCAGGAGGCCTTAATTGGCTATTACTTCCCTGCTCTTGATGACTCGCTATTTGTGAGTCTTAGTTTCACTTCTTTTCCCAAACTGATTGCCCCTAAACCCTTGGAACCGTGGTGGAGCACTAGTTGTAGAGTAGAAAGATGATGGCATAGGTGTTCTATTAAAGAACCGAGGCCTAAACTTATGTTGGGATGGTATAAACTGCCCCATTGATCTGGCAATCTTAGAATGCCCTATTTCTGACTCTTGTGTCCTTCTTCATTGCCTTTGGTCCTTCAACTTTTGCGGAAAAGCCTGCATGCTTGCTATATCCATATCTTTATTCAACGAAGCAATGGTAGTTGAAGCAATGCTACAGTCTCAAAAGAGATATGAATCTAATCTATCCACATATCGATCAACTCTGTCCTCCATAGTAGCTACTACATTAGGAGCATACCTGGCCAAGGAATCAATTTGAGACTATAGTCTCTCACACTCATATTTCCTTGGTGGAGATTAATGAACTGATCTTCACAAGCCTCTCATATCTCCAATAGCATATAATGGTTAAGGAATGCCTTTTTGAACTCATTCCATTTAGCTAACGGTTCATCTGTTCCCCTAGACTGGTTCCAAGCTTCATACCACAAGATAGACACACCCCTTAATCTATATCCAGCTAGCTCAAGTGCTTCTTTACCACTTACATGCATAATATCCAAAGTGTGTTTGATCTTATCTATAAAGTCTTGTGGATCTTCATTAGAATCTGAATCTCTGAAAGATGGAGGGTCCATGTTAAGAATATAACATATTCATGTTCAAGCTTCTCTAGTTACACCACTAGTACCTGCAACTGGACCTTCTTGCCTTCGGCCATGACCAGCAACTATACAAGTCAATAGTTGGACTGCACTCCTCAAATCTTGCTTGGTAGAATTAATAGGGGGCTCCTGAGGTTTAGTTTCCCTCGTTAGTTCTTCAATAGAGAGAGGAGTCACACAAGTCTGTGATAGATACTCATCTTGAGCCCCACTTTGAACACCTTGACTAGGTGGTGGTTGGTTGGTCCCTTCTTGGACAATCACATCTACTCGCTTACGAGTAATTCAACTCCTTCTAGTAACCTGCATCTTTTCTATAACAAAACAATTTAGAAATTAGATATGATTCACCTACAACATTTGTTCTCTCACACGATCTAAGAAATGAAAGAAACGAGACAACTTCTACATGTATTGTGGCCTCCTGTTTATTGATGTGGTGGACAACACATCTATAAGCAAGACTCTACACAGACACGGCTTTGTAGACTCCCTACGATGACCTGATCTAATACCACTTTTTTTGTCACGCCTCATATTGACAGACACCCGATGTCGTCAAGGCCCGAAAGAACCAACCAGTAACCTATGATTACTATGCATATAACTGTAACAATCACGACAAGTTCATATAGGATACAACAATACAAACCAACATAAGTAGACCCAAATGTTATATACATGACTTGTCCATCGATGCCATAACTCTCTAAGACACAACTGAACCCATATACACAAGTCTACAAATCCTCTAAAAGATAGAAAACCTAGAGTATGTCGGGACAGACCCCGCCTCACACTTAAATATGGTACGATACCAAAATAAATTTACCAATGTCTCAATAAATCTATGAATCAACCTGGAGCTCACCAAAAGTAGCAGAGTGTCGTGTGCTCCTACTGAGGAGGTCTACTAGTTAGAGTACATGAGCCTGCAGCATGAACGTCCCCCTCAAGGGACGTCAGTACAAAAAAATGTATCTAATTTGTAAGACAATAGCATATGTAACACGAGGGTACAAATGAAATCAAGTATCAACATACGAGTGCATAGATCAAGTGAGAAGACAACCTTTTCTTACTCTTGTGAGTTCATGTAAGTTACATTTTTTTCTTAAATATTTTATACGTTATAATATTTGTAGGGCATGTGATACAATTTACCATATTATCAGTGGTAGAAGAGGATGACCCATGCTAGGCATTTTAATCACTGGATGCGGCCCTCATAACTACAAAAACTGGGATCGGCCAATGCTAAGATTTTGCCCCTGATCTGCCACCCTTCTATATCAATAAGAATCGGCCCATGCTAGGCTTTTGCCGCTAAACTGCGACCCTCCTTTACTAGTTGAGATCAACCCATGGTAGGCTTTCGCCCTTGGGATGCCACCCGAATTTATACAGATTTCTTCACTTAGATTCTTTAATCTTTGAGATTGTTGTTTATCTGTTCATATGTCTTTCGGGAATGTTTTTTAATAATCGTAACTCTTTTGAGATGTTGTTTTGCTGTTCATAATCATTTTGGAGATTTGAAAGTACGGTCCAGTAGTATAATACATGAAAATAATACTTCAAGGCAGTAACAATGACATAAGGAGCTATATAACATCAACACATCACTATAAGAGCTTATTGAAACAATCGACTTCAATTAGCAAAAAGGAGAATTCACTAGACTTGATTTTATAAATACCATGTCTATACAAGAACATGGGAGGATAATTACACAAGTATAGAATAGTGCACATATAATGAAATAGTTTAGGGGGAAATATTGTTAGCTATGTGGAGATAGTACGGTGCCACTTTGTTTCCTTTGCTAGGAAAATAACTTAGGAGATTCACTTCATTGATATCAATTGCAAGTATCATATTTCATAGCCTTACATACCTTATCCTCTAACAGATATAACTATAATGATTCAGTATCCCCTTTTCGGTTTTAATCTACAATTTAATTCATTGTAAACTAAAAGTAGCAGCAATCACACCGTAAGCCTCGTAATAGTAGCTAACTTTTACAAATAATATGCCTATACAACCCTTAACATAATGTGTATCACCATACCCTGATTCTCTATCCAGCACATACATTATATATCATGTCCCTAAGATCAACCAAGCTGCACAAACAATAATACAAATAGAACAGCCCCAAATATTCTTTATCATACAACCGATAATTGAACTCACCATCCCCTTGAGTTTTTCATGACAACACACCCCTAATACCTAGCTCAAACGAATACATAAGACAAACATAGAACAGTCACCTTACCTCAATTTCTACAACTTTTCCTTATAACTTGAATTCTTCTAGAACTTCAGCTTCCCTTCACACCTACATAAATTAAGAAGAAAAAACTATCCTAATAACAAAAGAATAGAGTAGTAGCTTCTACAATTTTCTGCTTTTGTACTCATACTTGAGCATGAATAACATGTGTTCCTAATCATCCATGGAAGAATTAAGCAAAACCCAAGTCTCTACACTTACCTTGGTTTGCAAATATTAGGGTTTCTTGAGGAACCCTAGAACAACTCAAAACTGTTGTTTTAATCTTGAAGAGAAAAGGGAGAGAGAGAGAGAGAGAGAGAGAGAGAGTTAATTCTCAATATTATATGTTAAAATGGGTGAAAGATATCTGCTCATATTGGATTTATATGGAGCTTCATTAACCGCAAAAATATCCTCTAGAACCTCCTTTCTTTTAGTCCATTTTCAACCTCTAAATGATCAAGTAGGTGATGCACCTACTTATGTGCATCAAGTAGCTCAAAATGTCAAATTAGGTGATCCACCTACTTGCTTTCACTTGGCTTTATCCATATTCGTCCTTGGCAGATTTAGCTATTGGGATTTCTTTCATTTTTATTTTATTTCTATAGGTTTGGTCTTTAAGTGAGCCATTAATATAAGTCTATATCTGGTCCATAAAACTTGGGCCCTTTAACTATATTATAGCTCAAGTAGGTGATGCAGTTGCTAGCTTAATTATGCCAAACAAGCAACTCAATTATTTTATTTCAATTTCTAAATTTTAATCCCTTTTTATTCAACTTAGCACTTAACTTTCAACTTTAAGTTCAATTACCATCTTACTATATCAATTTAAATACTTTCAATCGGAGTAGACTTGCAATACACATGCTGAAACGTGCAAGGCATTACATCGCCTTCCGAACTAGTTTAAACCAGCACTAATCATATAAGAAACATGATCCCTCACCTATGCTATAAGTCTATGTCAAGTATCACATGAATAGAACTAGCATATACATAATACATGATGTTATATAAACATAAGCACATACATTAGAACACAATCCTAGAAATCCCTTTAAAAGCTACTTGTGTGATGCATAGGTAAAGTCTCATACCCTTACATACACTAAGCGAATTCCCTTAGGTTATCCTAGTTAGGGTCCATTACATTACTTCCATTGTCCATTTTACATTAGGGAAACTAAAGCCTTAACTAACACTAAGACCATGAGTGCTAACATAGAATTTGGTGTAGAAACTTACACCAAGGGAAGGTGTTCTACCTTGTTGAAGTACAACATTAACAACATGCTAGCATATTAGGTGCTATCACTTGCAAGATCCTATGGGAAAGTATAGCTTCTGGAACTTGGAGGCATATATGGTAATATCACTCTATGCCATTTGTGCCATGAGGCTATCCACCTCGTGGGGACTATGGTGAACCTACCTTCCCAAATTGGGAAGGGACACCCCTAATCTTCAAGTTAAATCAGTTCTAATCTATGTTTCCTTTATTGAAAGCCTTTAATAACATTACTTTACAAAAGTAGGCTTTAAGAGATTGACTCCCCATATGATCAGCTCATAGGTCATAGATAAGAGTTCATTAACCTAAATCATGTGACAAAACCTTTCACATGGACATAGTATATTAACCATCTAGTTTAGGATATCCTTGAGAAAACCTTTCAAAAGCTCATCTATTGACTATATCATCATACATGCATAATCCACATGTTTTCATGTGCGTGTGAATACATATATGTGAGAAAACCATTGACATAAACACCCTTATAGCACCCGTATTCATACTTCATCTCATTCATGCATAAGTGTATAGGTTTAGCTATAAGAGCAATCCTTTCATCTGAACACATTTAGACACTATGCATATTCATAACATACTCATGCATTCATACCCGTGTACATAGATAACCAACCTAGGAACTATCCTGTCAAGGCACACATGTTCAATGCATAGACAAGGTCCCATACCCTTATCCATGCTAGTACACCTATCAAGTCATCCTAGTTAATAGATCCATTAATTCTTTATGGACATATACTTTACATGCATAATAGTAAATATTAGTGCATAAGAGAATATCCTTTCATAATACACCATGAACCTATACTACTTGCAAGCATACATGAGGTGTAACTGTGTGTACATTGGTAAACATGATCATATAATGGATATAAACATCACAAATGAGGCATCCACCCTCTTAAGACCATAATGCACATTCAAGCATAGACCACAAATCACATACTAGTATGGGAGACACGTTAACTTCACCTTACATTCAAGACTCCTAACATTAGCTAACCACAGATTCATATATGGGTACATAGGTAGGGGTCATTAACAATTATTAATTCATCAATGTGGCACCTAAACCTCACCCTAACATAGTCATGCGCATGCTTATAACTTTTGCAGTAAAACCTAGATTATAAACTAGAATAGAAGACTAGGCATGCTACCCCACATTGGGTGATCATCATCACCACACTTTCATAATACAATTTCCTTCAAGGTTATTATCACATCAAATATACATTGACAATAATTTAAACACCGCCACCATAAGTGGACCATACCACACAATGCCCTTCATGACCAATTCAACTACCAATTCTATAGGAAAGTAGAGAAAGTAGGCAATCTTACCAATTCATCAACCTATGATCATCACTGATCAATTATTATCTTTCATAAACAATTCAAGTATAGGGAAGTAGCTAAATATATCTTAACATAAACGAAATCATACTTCAATTGCCATAGGATCAAGATCACATTGAATACACTATATTAGCAATCTGTAGAAAGTAGAGGAATATGATCAATCCTTACCAAAACCTTCAACCTTGATCAACATGGATAAATTACACATATTTCATCATCAATTTACATAAAATATATTAGATAAATCAATTTATCATAATTGAACTCATTACAATCATTCTAGCATAAAGATACCAATATACTACAATATAGACTAAAACGAGATTGGCAGAGATCATAGGTTCATCATCAAATTGAATTGAATTCAATATTAAAAACAGTATCTAATCATCAATTTTACATAAGAATGATTTTGAATCAATTTGATAAAGAACCCAGGGTTAGATTGAAAGATAGGTGTTTGCTCATGAACTTTCATTAAAAACATTGGAAGGAACTCCTTAGAAGAAAGGTTGAATAACAATGAAGGATCCCCATACCTTATTTTAGAAGAAAACCATAAAAACTTGATGAAGAAACCATCACAATCCAATCTACAAGTTGTTATTGAGCTTCATCTGTAATGGAGGTTTCTAGAAAGGTTTGGTTTTGAGAAGGGAGTCTAATTTTTTGAAGAGTGAATTGGGTATGGGGTTTTTATATTAATAACCAACTTAATATACCCAAAAAATATATAATTTAACCTCCTAGGTTCAGGTTAGGACGTGGGGTGAATTTCCCATTCACCAATTAATGTAACAGTGCGCCTGGCAGCTAAATGTAGTCTGCATTTATGCCTACAAATGACGCCCAATAGACCCATTGATGGGCCATACTGGCAACCATTGTTTAGGTATGAGGGTTTTTATATTACTTGTGATTTCCGTAAGCTAATTATGTAATGATGCCTCCCCATCGGCGTGTCACGACCCAAACCGGGCAACGACTGGCACCCACACTTACCCTCCTATGTGAGCGAACCAACCAATCTAAACCTTAACATTTCAATATAATATCAACAGAAAGTAATGCGGAAGACTTAAACTCATTAATAAAAACCAATTCAATAACTATTATTTCCCAAAATCTAGAAGTCATCACCACAAGAACATCTACTTTAAACTACTAATTCTAAGAGTTTCTAGGAAGCTAAAAATACATAAGAAGCTAGTCCATGCCGGAAGTTCAAGGTATCAAGACTTGAAGAAGAAGATCCAGTCCAAGCTAGAAGCATTAGCTCACCCTGAATTTCCGATGTAGTAAGACTGGCTTGAATTACTGTTGAGTTGAAGACGATGGCACGTTTGCTGCACTCCACAAATAAACAAGAAGAAAACATAAAAGTAGGGGTCAGTACAAAACACGGGTACTGAGTAGATATCATCGGCCAACTCAAAATAGAAATCAATATATACTAAGTAATATCATAAAATCAACTATGATACTCCACATGTAGCAACAACAAATACTATATCATTAACAATTACAGTCAAGTTCACACATGAGGACTCAAGCCTCAATACCATACTCATTTGGGAATCATGTTCATTAGATTGAGTATATTAACATCTTTCAAGATTCATTATCTTTATTTCTCTTGTGTCGGTACGTGACACTCCGCTCCCTCAATATTCATTAATCCTCTTGTGTCGGTACGTGACACTCCGATCCCCTAAATCTATGTGTCGGTTCGTGACACCCGATCCCCTAATTCCACGTGTTGGTTCATGACACCCGATCCCCTAAATCTACGTGTCGGTTCGTGACACCCGATCCCCTAATACTACGTGTCGGTTCGTGACACCCGATCCCCTAATACTACGTGTCGGTTCGTGACACTCGATCCCCTAATACTACGTGTCAGTTCATGACACCCGATCCCCTAATTCTACGTGTCGGTTCGTGACACCCGATCCCCTAATACTACGTGTCGGTTCGTGACACCCGATCCCCTAATACTACGTGTCGGTTCGTGACACCCGATCCCCTAATTCTACGTGTCGGTTCGTGACACCCGATCCCCTAATACTACGTGTCGGTTCGTGACACCCGATCTCCTAATTCTGCGTGTCGGTTCGTGACACCCGATCCCCTAATCTCCTTCCATCAATTCATCAAGCCTTCTTTCTTACCAAGGCATCATCAATCCCATTATTTTAGTTCATCACGCCTTCTTTTATACCAAGGCCTCATTATTAACAAAGAGATTAGGATTTTGCAAGATTTGGGATTCAATAACTTCATCATGCTTATATAATCACAATTATATAATTACATTCATGCAAGCATACAATTAAGCACATAGCAGGGTTTACAATATTATCAATACATATCATTCTCTATTAAGAGTTTACTACGAATATTGTAAGAGAAACCATAACCTACCTCCACCGAAGAATTGCGATCAACAAGCTATCTTCTCAAAATCCTTGCTATCCCCTTCGTTTCTCTCTCTCTCTACTCGTTCTCTTTCTTTTTCTTTATTCAAAACCCTCTTCCTTTTACCCTAATTAACATATAATTAAGAATAAAAGATGGCAATAATGCCCCACTAATTAACTTAAGGTTACCTCTTTTAACCCCCAAGTAATTAGACTTATTAACATTAACCCACTAACTTTATAATTAAGGCAAGAATAGTCAAAAACGTCCCTTAAAACGTATCAAGAAATCCGACCCAGACTGGGATTGCGCAACCTGCGACGGCCCGTCGTGCCTGCGACGGTCCGTCCTGCAGGTCGTCGCAAGGGTCAGAGACTCAATTTCCACTGAATAATCTGTGATGGTCCATCACGCCTGTAACGGTCCGTCACGCCTGTGACGGTCCGTCCTGCCATTCCGTTACGAAGTTCAGAGAGTCGATTTTCAGTACCCAATTTCAGATTTTCTAAGTGTTTTGAAATGAGACCCTGCGATGGTCCGTCGTGCCCATGACGGTCTGTCGTGAGGTCTGTCGCTTCTGCCAGTTTTTCCAGAATTGAAGTCTGCTACTCAAAACGACTAAACAGGTCGTTACAATAGATACAAATTTACCCATCGTTCGTCCCCGAACGATCACAAGAAGGAAAAATAAGAGCGAAAAAGAGTACCTGAATCTGTAAACAGATGTGGGTATCTTTCTTGCATATCTGCCTCCTTCTCCCAAGTGGCTTCTTCAACCGGTCGATTCTTCCATTGCACCTTGATGGACGCAATCTCTCTTGACCTCAACTTGCGAACTTCTCTATCTAAAATAGCAACAGGCTCCTCGTCATGAGACAAATTCTCATCAAGCAAAACTGAATCCCAACGAATAATGTAATTTCCATCCCCATGATATCTTTTCAACATAGACACATGGAATACCGGATGCACTCCGGACAGCCCTGGAGGCAAGGCTAACTCATAAGCCACCTCCCCTACTCGCTTAAGTACTTCAAATGGACCAATATACCTTGGGCTAAGTTTACCTCGCTTACCAAATTGCATCACCCCTTTCATTGGCGAAACCTTCAACAAGACTTGTTCACCTTCCATGAACTCTAAGTCTCTAACCTTTCGATCTGCATATTCTTTTTGTCTACTTTGTACCGCTAGAAGCTTTTCTTGAATAGACTTCACTTTCTCTATCGAATCCCTCAAAAGGTCAGTACCCCAAGGCCTAACCTCAAATGCATCAAACCAACTAATGGGAGACCTACATCTCATACCATACAATGCTTCAAATGGAGCCATATCAATGCTTGAGTGATAGCTATTATTGTATGAAAACTCCGCTAAGGGTAAGAAGCTATCCCAATGGCCGCCAAACTCTATCACACATGCACGAAGCATATCTTCCAACACTTGAATCGTTCTCTCAGACTGACCATCGGTCTGAGGATGGAACGCAGTATTGAGGTCCAGCCTAGTACCCAATTCCGCATGCAATGTTTTCCAAAACTTAGAAGTAAACTGCGTACCTCTATCTGATATGATGGATAGTGGAACCCCATGCAATCGCACCACTTCCGAGATGTAAAGTTTGGCTAACTTCTCTGCATTGTAAGTCACCTTAACCGGAATAAAATGAGCAGACTTAGTTAACCTATCAACAATCACCCAAATAGAGTCATACCTACCCATTGTCTTTGGAAGACCAACCACGAAATCCATTGCGATTCTCTCCCATTTCCATTCCGGAATGGGCATTCTCTGAAGTGTTCCTCCGGGCCTTTGGTGTTCATACTTTACTTGTTGACAGTTTGGACATTTGGCAATAAAATCCACAATATCACGTTTCATTCTACTCCACCAAAAATGTTGCTTTAGGTCACGGTACATCTTGGTTGCACCCGGATGTATCGAATACCTTGAACTATGAGCCTCTGTCAGAATAGTGTTGATCAAATCATCAACACGGGGCACACATACCCTTCCCTTGATTCTCAAAACACCTTCCTCATCGATTTGTGCTTCCTTAGCCTCTCCTCGCAATACCTTATCTTGGATTCTTCTTAGTTTCTCATCATCAAACTGTTTTCCCTTAATCTTGTCAAGAAAGGAAGATCTTGCCTCCACACAAGCCAACAATCCTCCCTTCTCATTTACTTCTAATCTCATCAAGTCGTTAGCTAGAGTCTGAACCTCTCTAGCTAATGGGCGTCTAGAGGCTTGCAAGTGAGCTAGACTTTCCATGCTTCCCGCCTTTCTACTTAAAGCATCCGCTACAACATTCGCCTTTCCCGGATGATACAAAATGGTGATGCCGTAGTCCTTCAGTAGTTCCATCCATCTTCTCTGTCTCAAGTTCAAATCTTTCTGAGTAAAGACATACTGTAGGATACGATGATCCGTATAGACCTCACACTTAACCCCATATAAATAGTGTCTCCATTGCTTTAATGCAAACACTACCGCGGCCAATTCCAAATAATGAGTTGGGTAGTTACGTTCATGCACTTTTAATTGTCTTGAAGCATAAGCAATCACATTCTTCTCTTGCATTAGCACTGCACCCAAACCCGAATAGGATGCATCACAATACACAATGAAATTCTTACCTTCCACTGGCAAGGTGAGAATGGGTGCGGTAGTCAACAAAGTCTTGAGCTTCTGAAAGCTTTCTTCACACTCATCCGACCATACAAATGGAACATTTTGCTTAGTCAAGTTCGTCAGTTGGGAAGCAATAGAAGAGAATCCCTTGACAAATCGGCGGTAGTAGCTAGCTAACCCAACGAAGCTCTTTATTTCTGACACATTAGTAGGTCTTACCCAATTCTTTACTGTCACAACCTTAGAAGGATCCACCATCACTCCATCCTTAGAAACCACGTGCCCTAAGAAGGACACTGCATCTAGCCAAAACTCACACTTAGAGAACTTGGCATAAAGCTTTTTCTCCCTCAACATTTCCAATACCATTCTCAAATGCTCTTCATGTTCCTTCTTGCTCTTTGAGTATACCAATATATCATTAATAAATACGATCACGAAGAGGTCCAAATATGGCTTAAAAATCTCGTTCATCAAGCTCATGAATGCAGCAGGGGCATTCGTAAGACCAAAAGACATCACCACAAATTCGTAATGTCCATACCTCGTTCGAAAAGCAGTCTTTGGCACATCCATTGCCCGTATTTTCAATTGATGATAACCGGATCTCAAGTCAATCTTAGAGAAGACACAAGCACCTTGTAACTGATCGAACAAGTCATCAATGCGGGGAAGAGGATACTTGTTCTTTATGGTTACCTTGTTTAGTTGTCTGTAATCTAAACACATTCGAAAACTCCCATCCTTCTTCTTCACAAACAAAACCGGAGCACCCCAAGGAGATGCACTTGGTCTAATAAAGTCTTTGTTTAACAACTCTTGAAGTTGGGCATTTAACTCCCTTAACTCTGTGGGAGCCATTCTATAAGGGGGTATAGAAATGGGGCGTGTGCCCGGTTCAAGATCGAAACAGAAGTCAATATCCCTATCTGGTGGCATACCAGGAAGATCTGCAGGGAACACATCCAAAAACTCGCGGACTACCGAAACCAACTCAATCAAAGGTACTTGGGTAGTGTCATCCTTGAGATGTGCCAAGAAAGCTAAACACCCTTTACTAACCATTTTCTTAGCACGAAGAAAGGAGATGATACGCACCGGATTGGAAGTGTAGTCACCCTCCCACACTAACAGATCTGTCCCAGGCTTGGCTAACGTCACGGTTTTAGCATTACAATCCAAGATTGCAAAATTTGGAGAAATCCAAGTCATACCCAGAATTACATCGAAGTCAACCATTTCTTGAAAGGATTTTGCCGTAGCCGCTACCTGTAAGGCTGAAATCCGCAACTCTGACCTCAACCCTTTCACAAAACGACGAATCCGCTCTTGTGGACTGAAACAAAGTTGAGTGGCATATCTGGATAGTGCACGGAATTTAGCCTCATATGCATTGACCGACATCCTACCTTGCTCTAGGCTCAAGAACTCATCCCTTTTCCTATCCCTCAACATTCGGGGGATATACTTCTCCATAAACAAGTTAGAGAATGAGGCCCAAGTCATAGGTGGTGCCTCCGTTGGTTGACACTCAACATGTGACCGCCACCACATTTTGGCATTCCCTTGAAACTGATAACTCACGAACTCAACACCAAACCGTTCTACTATACCCATATTGTGTAGTAGCTGATGACAGTCAACCAGAAAATCGTAAGCATCCTCAGATTCAGCACCCTTGAAGACTGGAGGTTCCAATTTCAAGAACTTACTGAAAAGTTCATGTTGATCACTTGTCATTATGGGCCCAGTAGTCAGACGTGGAAACGTGCCTATGTCCAATGAGGCATCCATACGAGGAGCCATAGTGGCTGCATGTTGTACCTCTGAAACCAGAGGTGTTGGTGCAGAAAACACTGGAGGGGCCTGACCCTGATCAGACAACCCACTAAGATAAGTGAGAACCTGATTGATCATCTCTGGGGTAGGTTGGGGTGGAAATTCCTCATTTTGCACTTGTTCATTCTCCCCTTCCTCACCCTCTCTTACCACCTCCTCAGTCGGCGGAGGAGTCACCGCCCTAGTATCAGACGGGCTAGGTGCTCGTCCTCTTCCTCTAGAGGACGTCCTCCCACGACCTCTACCACGGCCTCTTGCCGCTATTCTTCCTCGAGCTACAGCCCCAGTGGCTGGCTCAGACGCTTCTTGTCTTGCCGATGTTGGTGTTGGCGCAGTCATTGCTCTAGTTCTAACCATCCGAGAAATAGAGTGAAGATGGTCAGATACCAATTTGTATCCCCTAGATACCAATTGGATCCAAGTAATAGCACGAAAGAAAGAAAGAATGGAATTTTCCTAAAGTCTTGTAGCCTCTCAAAGAAAAGTAAAGGCGTCCCCCTACCGTTCCTTAAGACTCTACTAGACTCGTTCTTGTGTGATGAGACCAATGAACGTAATGCTCTGATACCAAGTTTGTCACGACCCAAACCGGGCCGCGACTGGCACCCACACTTACCCTCCTATGTGAGCGAACCAACCAATCTAAACCTTAACATTTCAATATAATATCAACAGAAAGTAATGCGGAAGACTTAAACTCATTAATAAAAACCAATTCAATAAATATTATTTCCCAAAATCTGGAAGTCATCACCACAAGAACATCTACTTTAAACTACTAATTCTAAGAGTTTCTAGGAAGCTAAAAATACATAAGAAGCTACTCCATGCCGGAAGTTCAAGGCATCAAGACTTGAAGAAGAAGATCCAGTCCAAGCTAGAAGCATTAGCTCACCCTGAATTTCCGATGTAGTAAGACTGGCTTAAATTACTGTTGAGTTGAAGACGATGGCACATTTGCTGCACTCCACAAATAAACAAGAAGAAAACATAAAAGTAGGGGTCAGTACAAAACACGGGTACTGAGTAGATATCATCGGCCAACTCAAAATAGAAATCAATATATACTAAGTAATATCATAAAATCAACTATGATACTCCACATGTAGCAACAACAAATACTATATCATTAACAATTACAGTCAAGTTCACACATGAGGACTCAAGCCTCAATACCATACTCATTTGGGAATCATGTTCATTAGATTGAGTATATTAACATCTTTCAAGATTCATTATCTTTATTTCTCTTGTGTCGGTACGTGACACTCCGCTCCCTCAATATTCATTAATCCTCTTGTGTCGGTACGTGACACTCCGATCCCCTAAATCTATGTGTCGGTTCGTGACACCCGATCCCCTAATTCTACGTATCGGTTCGTGACACCCGATCCCCTAAATCTACGTGTCGGTTCGTGACACCCGATCCCCTAATACTACGTGTCGGTTCGTGACACCCGATCCCCTAATACTACGTGTCGGTTCGTGACACCCGATCCCCTAATACTACGTGTCAGTTCGTGACACCCGATCCCCTAATTCTACGTGTCGGTTCGTGACACCCGATCCCCTAATACTACGTGTCGGTTCGTGACATCCGATCCCCTAATACTACGTGTCGGTTCGTGACACCCGATCCCCTAATTCTACGTGTCGGTTCGTGACACCCGATCCCCTAATACTACGTGTCGGTTCGTGACACCCGATCCCCTAATTCTGCGTGTCGGTTCATGACACCCGATCCCCTAATCTCCTTCCATCAATTCATCAAGCCTTCTTTCTTACCAAGGCATCATCAATCCCATTATTTTAGTTCATCACGCCTTCTTTTATACCAAGGCCTCATTATTAACAAAGAGATTAGGATTTTGCAAGATTTGGGATTCAATAACTTCATCATGCTTATATAATCACAATTATATAATTACATTCATGCAAGCATACAATTAAGCACATAGCAGGGTTTACAATATTATCAATACATATCATTCTCTATTAAGAGTTTACTACGAATATCATAAGAGAAACCATAACCTACCTCCACCGAAGAATTGCGATCAACAAGCTATCTTCTCAAAATCCTTGCTATCCCCTTCGTTTCTCTCTCTCTCTCTACTCGTTCTCTTTCTTTTTCTTTATTCAAAACCCTCTTCCTTTTACCCTAATTAACATATAATTAAGAATAAAAGATGGAAATAATGCCCCACTAATTAACTTAAGGTTACCTCTTTTAACCCCCAAGTAATTAGACTTATTAACATTAACCCACTAACTTTATAATTAAGGCAAGAATAGTCAAAAATGTCCCTTAAAACGTATCAAGAAATCCGACCCAGACTGGGATTGCGCAACCTGTGACGGCCCGTCGTGCCTGCGACGGTCCGTCCTGCAAGTTGTCGCAAGGGTCAGAGACTCAATTTCCACTGAATAATTTGTGACGGTCCGTCACGCCTGTGACGGTCCGTCCTGCCATTCCGTTACGAAGTTCAAAGAGTCGATTTTCAGTACCCAATTTCAGATTTTCTAAGTGTTTTGAAACGAGACCCTGCGACGGTCCGTCGTGCCCATGACGGTCCGTCGTGAGGTCTGTCGCTTCTGCTAGTTTTTCCAGAATTGAAGTCTGCTACTCAAAACGACTAAACAGGTCGTTACACGGCGGGTCATAGGTGGCATGAAGGGGCATCATTCCTTGGCCTTCGTCTGACACTGCCAAGGCAGTGTTTGGGGTCCTCCTTGAGGACCTTTTGCGGGGACCTTGAGGATTCGTACACTGACGTTTTAAACGTAAATACACTCATATACAAGTTAAGGACCTTCCACATCAAATCAACCAAAAGGAACACGTAAAACATGTCAAGACACGCATGCATGTCTTAAGGCTAACTTTTAAACGTCATCTGACGTTCTTAGACATTTGACCTCCAAATTACTTCAAATCAAGCATGAATACTTTAGAACACTTAATCACATATTTTAAACCTTTTTGTACACATGTGAGGCTCTAAGCACCTTAATTCATTTTGAGGGTCCTTACACCCATAAGGTGTTTCTCCTGGTTGTTGAGGACCATCTCCTTATATCACTCAATGTAGGTCCCTCCTCGCTTTCATCATCCAAGCCTCCTACCAGGAATATCTTTAGCAACCCTGTCTCTTCAGCTCCTCGTTTAACAGAAATTTCTATCACCCCCTTATCTCTTTTAACCTCTGTTTGCCCCGTTTTCTTTGGATACCATTTAATGTCTTTAACTCCCTTAGGATAAGGGTAATTAACATTAAATAATTCAGGGTGGGCCTGCCAATTCTTGTTTCTTTGGGCATTTAATAAGCTCTTTGATTTTTTGAGCAAGGTCACACCAACCAGCATTTAATGTTGTCTCTAGGATAATCAATATTGATCTCGCCCCTAATTTAAAGAAAGAATGCTGATGTATCTTCTGGAATCATTTCTTTTCCTGGTATTTTTTGGGTCTGTGGTACTGTGATAATTATAGGAATTTTCTGGTGCTGAACTCTCCAAACCAAACTGTTAGGACTTTTCTTGTGCTGAACTCTCCAAACCAAATTGTTAGTACTTTCTTATAACTTCTTGTTTTCTTTAGAATTTGTTTAATGCAAAAAATTGACCAATATAAATAAAAATTTAGAAATCAAAATCAAAATAAACACAGATCTATTACAATCTCTACATTAAATTCATTTGCGTCCGAAAAATATAGAAATAAATTTAGTAGCTCCAAATATAGCTGAGAAAATTGAGATCGAAATTATAATTTAAGATTATAAGGAAGACATAATTCAACCAACAAAAGATCTCGGAGTGGTTACTATAATACTTAACGGAGCTGAACTTTGCACCTTCACAAATAATATAAACGTTTCTATTGAAGGATAATATTTTGGTTTCCAAATCATCAAGTTACATGGATGAGTTCAGTTCCCCTAGGCCTCAACTGTGAAGTTTTCACTTACTTGGCATCGTATTGAATTCTTACCTCCATTTTATCATTCATGAAGTTTGGAAGAATATGCAAAATAAATTTACTACAGTTCGTACTAATGGTGCTTTCATTTAATGTTTATTGTATCATTTCTGCTATCTTACCTTTATGTGGCTTTTTGACTTCTATACACAATTAGATAATACATGAATTTAACACATAAGAATAGGTCACAACTTGAAGTAAGAAATTACCTTGGTTTAATATTTTTGTAGAGGGAATTCAATGTTATGTTATTGATGAATAACATAGAAGCAAAAAGTTTGAACATGTTTCGATAAAGTCTCCCTCATACAATATTGACTTACAACATGTGATTATTACAGTCGAGAAGGATCATATATCTTAAGTCATATCGTGCCTTACGTACAAGATATCTATACAATTTTACGTTGACGATTGAAGTAATTCTTAAGAAATTAAAAATGATAGTACACTTTTAATAATATCCCACGTAAATGTCAATACACCAAATCATCCAAAGAATAAATGTCATGTCATTTGATTTCACACTCTTTTTAACCTCTAGGGGATTGTGATTTTTAACAAAACATGTAAGCATTGGAGAATCATAATAATAATAATACCACACATATATTGATCACAAATATAACTCAGTACTTGTAAATGTTGTACCTTATAAATTACAATCTTCATGAACACATGTGAAACAAAATAAAATAAATTTATATAGTTGACTCGGGCATATCATCAAATTCTAATTGTCACTTCATTTATTTTAATGCAGCATCACCAAAGAAATTGGGTGAACGAAAAGAAAAGAGAAAGAAATGAAGAAGCTTGTTGTTCAGTGCAAACTTCTCAAGAAGCACAGAAAACAAAAACAAAAATCAGAATATGCATTTCGAGCAAAGAACAATAAGAAGGAAGAAAATTTCACAGAACACAAGAAATTATAAAGATATTACAAAAAAAATGTTGAATTGGGGTGCTTACTAGTGATCAAATTGGGAGCTGAATAATTAAAGAAAAAAACATAGAGATGCAACATCTAAGAAAAGCGTCCCAATATGTCGCCACTATAAAAATAAAATACTTAAATAAATAATTATCAAAAAATTAGATCCAAAATCTAAAACTAAGAAATAATACGCTAACTAGCTGGACCTTCCACTAAAATCGTGAAAATTCTAGTTTAATCACATGCAAAACTAAAATATAAAATCTATCGAGACTTCGAGAGGAACCCTATGGAGAAGTTTGAATGGGACAATTCAAATAACAGAGATAGCCGTACAAAGCAAAGCTTGACAAAAATAGAAAAAGCAACCATGAATTTTTAGTGAACTTGAAGAGAGCTTCAAGCTACATGTGGCAAGGTGAACTTGTTGGCTATAAGTATACAACTATCAAAGACTTTTGTACACTCACCTATATCCTCTCATTGGCTTATTTTTGGAAAAAACAAGTGTGCAACATGTGTCTATGCATGATTTTTTTTAATACAATAAGTTTAAACAAAAGTACAATTTTAACAACATATTGTACAATTAGATAATGCAGTATGAGTACTTTTCCTGTTCGCTTATATATAAGGGTAATAATAATAATATACAATATAAGAATATTAAAGTACGAGTTTTTGGCTAAATTCATCCCTCAACTATGATTGCAATCTAATGTACATCCTTATATTATCTAAATGAGCAAAAAAAATATGCTTATACTATTCGAAAAATAACAAGATCATACTTCAGTTTATTTTTGTTAAGAAACTAATTGAACAAATAAAAATTAGTTTTTTTTTATTTGATCATGTCTTAGCTACATTGAGAAGATCAATGTTACTCAAAAAGAATAAGGATATGGATAAAAAATGAATATGTTAAACTCATAATAATTATGTGTGTTGTTAGTTTATATGTTTGTTTTTGCATAATCTAGTAAATTAGGTTGCAACGATGCACAAGTTTTGAAATATTTATACAGCAGGATCCAATGGTTTGAAAGATTATGCAAAAAAAATAATTTTAAAAATATTATGTGTAGATATTTAGATAATCTCTTTAATAAAAAAAATATACATACGCATTTACTTCATTCCAATGCAATTCAACTTTTGTAAAATATATAAAAAAACTGGTAATTTAGTGAAATTATGTAGGTGTTCTGTTGTGAAATTAACTAATAATTACTTTATTTGAATATTTTTGAAAATGGAGTTGTATTTATACAATACTTTACAAAGAATATTTAAGATTTGAATATGTTTTGTCAGAATATTTTAATCCTCAATTTCAAAAAGTAAAAAATACATAACTTGACTAGCTTAATCGTGTGTGCATTCATTCGACTCGATATATTTTTTGTTAATGACTTGAGTTTCTTAAACAAAAATAGATAGAGAGATGAATCGTGCAACTTTTTGAATAGTGCAAGCATATTTTTTGTTCACTTTTAAAATATAAGAATGTACTTTAGATTTAGGTCATAATTGAAAGATATTTTAGCGAAAAACAAATAAAAGTATAGTTTAATAATTAATAAATTATACACTGACCCAACTTGGCCGCCTTTATAATGTCTAATTCCCTTCAGCCCTATAAATAGGCTTGCTAGGAAGGCAATATTTCTATCCCGTGTCACTTTCTTTTCCTTATTGTTATTGTTTATTATTATCGGGTAATTAGTGTATGATCAAAATTTAGGTAGTTGTTGTATATCAAAATTTTGAGTATTATTGTGCCTTATGTTAATGTTCATGTGGGTCATTATTGTTGCCTTATTGTTATTGTTGATAGTCATAAATTTTCATTTTATTTGGGTAACTATTGTTGATCAGGATAATGGATAGATATTGTTCAATCAGTATAACGGGTAGATATTGTTTGATCAGAATAATGGTAGATATTGTTAGATAAAGATATTAACAATAATGTTTGATCAAGACAATGGGTAATTATTGTATACGATTCTCTTCAAAATATGAGTTGATGTCTTCCTTTGTGGGGAGCTTGCTTGTGCACGGATTTCGTGTTTCAAAAAGTCTTCTTTGAGGTTTTTGATTTCTTGGCCATCCCAGATTCTCACATTATCCACTTCCGAATCTTTGGAAATCTTTGATCGTCTCTTTAGTGGGGTTTGGGGATTTGGTGTTATTTCGTATACATTTTGAGTCTTTATTGTTATTGTTAATCAAAAGATTCTGGGTAATTAATGTATGATCAAGATTTTGGGTAATTATTTTATGATCAAGATACATGTAATTATTTGTATGATCAGGATTTTGGGTAATTATGTTGATTAAGATAGTGGATAATTATGGTATGATCAAGATAATAGGTAATTATTGTTTGATCAAGATAATGGGTAATTATAGTTTGCTCAAGATATGGGTTATTATTGTTGATTAAGATATGGGTAATTATTGTTTGATCAAAGATAATTGGTAATTATTTTTTATTATAATATTGGTAATTACCGTTTGATCAAGATAATCAGTACTTATTGTATATGATTCTCTTCGGAAGATGACTTGATCCCTTCTTGTGGGGAGTAATTGCTTCTGCAATGATTCCATTTTAGGTTTTTTCACTTTGGAAGTCTTTTTTGATGTCTCTGTAGTATCCCATGTTTTGTTCTTCATTTCTTGGCCATCTTAGAATTATATAAGTCTCACGTTATTTACATTCGAATCTTTTTTAACTCTTTGATCATCTGTTGAGAGAAAGAACATTAGGGGTTTGGGGAGTTCTTGACCTTTTTTGTTTGCAATTAGTTCTATTTTATTTGCTAGTTTATTGATTCGTTATTGTTGATGGTTTGATCAGGTATAGGTGATAACACTTGGTATTACTGTTACATGCAAATTTTGTTGCGAGAATTTGTATGTTTTGTCACACTCTGAATCATAGCAATTTCTTTTTGTTGAATTAGAAAACAAGTAGAATTGGAAATTTGCAGGCATTCCCTACTTTGATCTTCTAGTCTAGTGGAGCAATCAGTTTGGAGTTGACATCTTGACTTCCATCCTAATTATGATGCTCCTCATGTGTCTCCTTGCATCAACTTCTTTTACCTTGTTATTTTGTTTGGTCAAGAATACATAGATTGGCATCTAGGTGCAAGTGGTACCTGAGGAACAATAGTCTTGTTGTGGCGTTTGTGGTTGAGAAAGATGTGGAAGTTCCCAGGTCTGTGACTGGAGGTTTTGGAGGGTCGGTCTTTCAAAGCTTTTCTCAAAACTGGTATGAAATCAAAGTTACTCAACTGTGATTATTCTTTTGACGAGTATGTATAATGTATTTAGCAGCCTGTTAGTTTTAGTTGTAGTTCAAATGCTCGTGTTATTTGATGATCCTGGTGTCTTTTATGATGTTATAGGCACTGGATAATGTCAATTCTAGATTTTTGATAGTGATGTAACGTGCTCTTCTGCTACTTATCATATCGCTATTTTCCCTTTGTTATCATGCCAACTTGATTTGTTTTCATTGGTTAATGAATGTAGGCCACCCGGTAACAGCAACAGTGTACTAGTTTTGGGAAGTTCTAAGGATTGTATCCAGTATGCATTTGTGTGCTCCTTGTTGGTTTTCTAGGACCTTTACCTCCAAGATGGATATTGTTAGGCTTCAATTAAAATGGGGGTTTTGAATCGTGTCTATTGCATCTCTAGTGATTGCTTAGATGATATGGGTAACGTCTAAGGATCGTGACCGGTATGCATTCCTAGAAAACTTTTTTATTGGTCTTCTTAGTCCCCCGTACTCAAAGATGGATGTAGTTAGGCTTCAACCAAAATGAGGTTCTTAGTCCTCTTTCATCTCGAGTGATTTCCTGGGTGATACAGGTTCTGTCAGCTTTGCACTTAACTAATTCCTTCTTTTTGTGCTTGCAGTTGGGTCTTACCATGCTGTGAAATATTTTTTCCATGGAGGGGCTCTGCTTGAACATTTGTGTTGAGGTTTCTTTAGTTCAGATAATTGTTAGTAGTGACATACTCTTTTCAGTTTTTCTCTAAACTTAGAGTGGTCCCTCCTATCATTGTCAAAAGTTGCTGCTCTATGTAACTTGCCAAGCTAAGATAGTTTGTCCAGCACGCACTCTGGATGCGTATAGAGAGTGG
This sequence comes from Solanum lycopersicum, assembly GCF_036512215.1. NCBI lineage: Eukaryota > Viridiplantae > Streptophyta > Magnoliopsida > Solanales > Solanaceae > Solanum > Solanum lycopersicum. The sequence goes on from NC_090800.1 coordinate 28,683,882, forward strand.
TTGGAGATCCAATTCTCTTTTTTACTCTCCAAATATAGAGAATGGAGAGTAAAATAGTGTGGGATTGGATATGGTCTAAACAGATAATTTATTCAGCTAATGTCACTTCACAAATCTATCACTGGTGGTTTCTTCACCCTGTTCTCATCAAGTTCTGTTACCAGCTATAATTCATTTCTTATTTCAGAAATTGTTCCGTGCTCCTTGGTTTTCTTATATTGATGAGTGATTAGGAACGTTGCACAAGTGAAAACGGGATCTTCTAAGAAGCCCCACCCAGACCAAGTTTAGACAGTTCTGAAAAGTGGTGCTGCTATCTTGGCCTTCATTCATCAACTGAAGCTCTCCATTCACCTCACTTTACATATGGTTGTTATACTTTAGTTATCATATGGGTATAGATGAATTTCCATTTTTATCATTTCCCTTGAATTATATATGAGTCTGTTTCACTGTTCTTTAGTTTAATCTATTGCATCATTAGGGAAATTCTTTTGCTAAGAGGGATCCGACTATGATTTCAGGCATTCAGGTTCTTAGGAGTTATTATATTTTTCCATATGTGTTGGGGTTCTGATAGTTCAGTCTTATCGAGTATAGAAAATTTTCAATTTAGTTTTTCTCTAATGACTCCTTTGTCTTTGTAATAACTAATTTTGTGTGGAAGTTTCTCAATTAGGACATATTTTCAGGAATGTGTCTTGTATTATGCTGCCATGATGTTCTTAGTCCAGACACTTGCGTTATTTGATGATCCAATGATGACGTCTCTTACTCTCTTATGCTATGGACAACTGATAAGGCGGTGCAGTTGTATCAGTAAGTTTTTTGATTTTACTATGTAGATGTGGAGTATGAGCAGATCTGTGAGTTGCAGAAAAGAACATTTGCAGAATGTTTGTCCTCCTGTTTTGAGGAAGTTAGGCCTGAAGGATGAGCTTATGGTGCAAGGGATCTCTTTTTGGGTTTTGCGATTTTGTTGTGAAGTTTTAATTTGCCGTACACTCTCACTTTTGTTGGTTTCTCGAGGCATCCAAGGACTGGTTAGGTTATGCCAATCTCTTTCAGGTTCCACCCGAGGTAATGATGGTAAAGGTATACACCATGCAGCTTCCATTGTTGGATATCAATAATCTTTGTAATATTGTAAACCTCATCTTTGGTACCTACAGCAGATCATCTTTCCTTTTATCTTCTCCTTTTGAACACTATTCAGTAAAAGTCATTTCCTATTATATGTTGCTCTCTATGTGATATTAACGAGTTTCTAAGAAGTTATCATTTATAGTCTTTTATAATGGTTATGATAATGTTAAGACTCCTGTTTTTTAAAGCATTAGTTTTATTTTCTCATTTGGATCTCTTATCTATAAGATGTGTGTACACTATTTTTTGAAGTTGAGGAAGGTATTAGCATCTTGAAGTAGCTAGGATTGTTTGGCTTCCGTTGGTTGTGGTTTTTCTTTTTACTAAATATGGCCACTGAATGGGGTATTTCTTGTTTCTTTGAGGTCCAGTTCAAATTCGTGAGATTAAATGAGTGGGGTATTTGTCTTTTTTAAGGTCCAGTAGGTCAATATCCAGAAAACTCTAAATAGGGTATTACTGTTCTTTGAAGCTCACGTTGTGTAAATTTGCCAGCTAAGAGCTATCAGCCTCAAGATGTTGCGTTGGAGTAACTGTTGGTCCAGCTTTGTTCCTCTTTTATCTCAAGCGCTTGTAGCTACTTTGATAGCATTAGAATTAAAAGTTAATTTTTTTCCAGCTAAAATATACAAATATGTTCAGTATAAGTTGGAATTGATCTCCAAAAGTGGTGAGAAGTCGGGAGGATTGTAAATCGGTTGTTGTGGAGCATGATAAATAGAAAAAGACATTGTATGATGTGGAGCATGTTAAACAGATAAATGTCCTTGTATGATCTTGGATTCCTTTTTTACATTGACCTATTCTAGTCATTTTTGCATGGTGGAAAGTATTTGAATATTTGTTTTTGGATTGACATTACAAGTTCCTCTTTTTATTTTGTGGGGGTGGGTGTTCAATTACACTTGAGTGTTCACGTGCTTAGTACTATCTAATGTGCTTTCTCCTACAATGTTTAGTAATTATTAATCTATGTGCACCTTGCAGGATGAGTGTTTTATTGAATTGGCAGTGTCGGTGATAAAGTTTGAACTATGAGAAAGAATTTTTATGTTCTCAGAATAATTGTCTCCTCTCACTGTCTCACATGTATGAAATGCAGTTACTGAATATAAGTGGTTTATAGGTACTATTATTAAAAGTGTAGGTGTGAAGTAGCTTTCTATTATGGGTGTTTATGATGAGTCACATGCTTATTTGGTCGCTTTTGATTTGGAATTAGTATCTTGGATTTAGTAAAGCTTGAGTTTAAGGAAAACAAGGAGATACTTTTTCTTTAAACATGGACTAATGAAAGTTTTAACTCTGGAAGAAGCACATGATGAAGCATCCCGAAATTTTGATGAAGCACTTGATTCCATGTGTCTAGTAATGGAGCTGGTGCAAAAATTTATTTCAGGGTACATATTGTTCTGTCTTTGTGCAGATACTTTGTAGCTCCAAAACTGGAGAATCTGCTTTATGGATATTATATACATTTTGTCGTTGAAGGTGCTATGAAATTGTGGATGTCCCGAATGCAACTTCTTCATGGTATGAGATATATGTTGAGTTGTATGATCGAAGTGATTTTGACGTAGCGGTCCAGTCTTTCTTTCATTTCACAATTACCTCTTGGACAATCTCATGAAAGGACTAGGGCCTATTGGAGCCATGACATTTTTATTTTTTATCTGCTATGCATCTATGGACTAATATCTTGTCGTTCGAAGTCATGGTTGACCTGATAGTTTTGTTTTGACATTTTTACTTTTTTAGTTGTGATGCATCTCTCAAGTGGTATCTTGGCATTTGAAGTCATGTTTTGCTATTCAGGTACAAAATTTGTCGATCATATGAAATCATATGTGGAATGCTCCATGTATTTAATCACAGACTTTTCTTCAATGAGGTTTGCAACAATATACCTGTACTATGAATATATTCGGTTCATCAATTTTAAGTTTTGAGAATTTAAGAAGATAATAGATTACAATACTTTTCTAGCATCACGACTTAAGAATTTCGATTTTAACTTGTAATTTTCTCGTTCACTTCTTTCCTGGAAGGGCAGTGCTAAGTCTACTTAACTGCTGAGTCTTCTAATAACAACAGACCTATTGCGATTCCAAAAGTTATGGCATAAGTGGGGTATCGGAGGGAAGAACGTAAGAAGACCTTACCTCTTAACTTTGAGGGACATAGTAGTAGACCTTGGAGGTCACTTCCCAGTCTGTTCCCCCTGTCTTCATTTCCAAGTTGTTCCTCGAATCTGTTCTTTGTGTTTATGTTGAACACATTTATTTGAACATTATTTGTTATTACTATATGATCTCACTTTTTTTATGACAAGGGAAACCCGCAGCCGCTACCCTTTGGGGTGGTCCAGTGGTTTGAGCTTGGGACATCCATGTTGGAGGTCTCAAGTTCGAAACCTCTTGCCAGCGAAAGCGAGGGGTTTGCCTTCTGGGGCGAGCTCGTTGCACCAGGCTTGCATAGTGCGGATTACCTCTCCTATGTGGTTTGTGAGCTATTGCATAGGAGCGGGGAATTTTACTCTGTGCGCAACCAAATGATCTCACATTGTTTCCTGTTAAGCCTGACATATGTCATTCAATAGATGGATGTCTGTGTTCAAGAATCATCAATGTGCTTTTTCTTTCTTAATATTGCTAGTTGTTTGAGTATGTTGCTTATAATGTCGTTTTAGATCTTATTTAGGTTAAGGTGAATTTGAGTAAATTTTTGTGATAATTTGTTGAGCTGATTTTACCATTAAACAACTATATATATGGATAGAAGTGCTAAAGCTGAAAATAAACATGCGATAAAGAAGCGTTTAAAAATTTTCTTCTGCTAAATTGATTTAAGCATCGTTAAATTGGAGACTAAGTAAATGCCACATACATGTAAGTTATTACAAACATAAACTTAGGGTTGGGCGTAATATGGTTTAACAGAACAAATTGATCGAACTGAAATTTTTTCATTTCTATTTCAAATTTTAAAATTTAGTTTTTTACTTTAGGTTTATAGCTAGTTTAAATTGGTTAATCCAAAACCGAAATTATATATATACTCTTTACACACTACAATATACAAGCCTTAATTATAGGAGAACTTTCATATATAGCCACTAAAAAATAGCCTAATTACTCTCAATAGTTATAGTTGGTATAATTATAATTCGTAGATACATATTATATGGAGGAGAGAGGCGAGCAAGACAGGGAGAGAGACGAGAGAAAGGGAAATGAGTGGCAGAAAGTTGAATTTTATATGTATGTTGATAAGATAATTGTATATTATACATATTTATTTGTATATGTATATGGCAAGAGAGATTGCGAGAGGCGAGCGAGAGGGGGAATAGAGTGTGAGAGATCGTGAATCGTATATGTATATAATTGTATATTATACATCTGCATTTGTATATATGGCAAGAGAGATTAGGAGAGGGGGGACAGAGGCGAGCAAGAGAGAGCGGAGAGTGGGAGAGAAGTGAAATGTATATGTATATCGGTTAGATAATTGTATATCATAATATGTATTTGTATATTCTTACGAATTATACATATACAAACATGACTAATTATACAGAATCGAAGTTAGCCCATGTAATTAATGTATAATGTTAGTCATGAGTGATAATTATTGCAAAATATAGCTATGATGAGTAATTAAATAATATAAGTTTGTTTAACCAAGTAATTTTCATATAATAATTATATTAAATTAAGCAAAGTTTGAGCCATAGATAATAATAATAGTTATAATACAACAAATTTCTTGATAACTACACGAGAAAAAAATAGAAAGACCTTACTGGCCTCACCTGATAACCACAAAGAATTAGATTGAAAAAATACGGGCAAAAGACATAAATCACATACTTTAAGGCAAAATTATCATTTGTCCCTTATAAGTTTATAATTACCGAAATCCCTCAAACTGATACAATAATATGGGTGTTGACATATTAATCTGATGCGCAAGATACATTAAACATTACGTAAGATCTACTACATTTTATGCATGATACACTAATTTGTTGTACATTTTATACATGATACACTAATATGATGCGCGAGATACTCTAATTGATGTGCGAGATATATTAATTTGATGCACAGATACATTAATTTGATGCGTGAAAATGAAAAAAAAAATTTATATTCGTAAAACCAATAAGAATAATGGTAATAAGTGAAGTTAAAAGTGAAATTTCTGTTATTTTTCCAAAATATATTAATTGCTTAGGCCGCATATTCATTTTATTACATAAATAATAGATATTGTTTTCCGTATGAATATTTTTGTCTTTTCAAATTCATATGCATGGACAATTTAGTAGAAGTTAAAATAGTTATTATTGAATTCATCAATTTAAGTAGAAGGACCATTAAGATACCTTTTCAATTCTCAATAATTTGGTCATCATGACTAAATAAAATTGATGATTGATGTCTATTCATTTAATAATTAAAAAAGGAATATCACAAATCTAATAAATATTATTATTAAACTACATATTTCATTAATGGTATTATTGTAGTAATTCAACATTATAGGGTCATTTTAGTATTTTAACTTTTAACTTTTTTTGTTCTCACTTAAATATATACTAGATTTGGAAACGTGCATTTATTCCAAAATACTTAATATAAATTTTGTGTTGCAAATTACATATTTTATCCCCTTTGAATCTATGTAATTTACAAAAACAAAGTCATCCTTTTTAGATAGGATGACTGATTATATAACTGATTGATGTTTAAAAGACAAAATATATAAATGCTTTAGTAAAAAAAGTTTAATACATTAGTTAGTGGTTATTTAAAATATGATTAGGGATATTTTTGTAATTCAATTTTCAACTATGAAGCTTCCTACTTTTAGTATAATATGATACACTTAGTTCTTAGCACTTAATATAAAATATGATGATAAGATTGTGAATTAGGGGTGTGCACTATTCAGATTAAACCAAATAACCCAATCAAATCAAATTCGAATTTTCATTTGGATTGGTTTTTTGATTTTTTGGATTAATAAGTTCCTATGTTTGATTTTTTGGTTTGGTTTCAGGTTTTTTAAAAAAAACTGAATTATATATATGTATGTATGTATGTATGTATTTATGTATATATAATGTTTTGGTTTAGAATTAAGTTGTAGTTGATTACTTTTGTCCCTTTTTGGTTATTAGCTTTCATGATGATTATGTTTATATTTTATGTTTGAATTACATCTATAATAGGTATACTTATAGATATTGTGATTTCAGTTTTACTTATTACTTGTTTTAGAAAGTATATTTACGCGATTAAATAATTTTTACTTTGCTTATGTGATAAATTATTGATATAATTGAATAACCAAATCGAAAAAAGACGAATCGAATAGAAGAAAATCAAACCAAATCATATTTATTTTTGATCGTATTGGGTTACTCTTTTACAAAACCGAAAACCAAAAAATCCAAGTCGAATAGTGTAAAACCAAACCGAAAAAATGAATGCACGCCTGTAATGTGAATGATAAAAAATTCTTTTGTATGTCAAGCATATGACTTTCCCCAAAAAAATTTATCCGGTACGATTGAATTCCTTATAGATCCTGTTCGATTGACTTCTATATTCTTTTGTAAATAAATGTAGCATTAATTATCGAGAGACAGTGATGCTGCATACGACTAAGAATGAGTGTTGGTGTTTGATTCTCCTGTCTAACTATGATCTGCTTAACAAACAGAGTTCTCACTTGCAATGCTTATTAGTTTCTAATTACAACAACTAACTCATGCTGGATGGGAGCTTCCTTCACTGGCTTAATTTAACATATGGACTCAGTATGAGACTTACATTTTGCTGCTCTGTACTATATAACGTGTCGCGTAATATCCTGCCTTTTACTAATTTACCTCTTTATCTTCTCCTAATTGTAATAGAAATCGTTTAGAAGTTCTTTCAACTATCATTAACACATAAGAAGATGAATTCAACCATTTACGTGGAAACCTTCTTGCTCAAGGGAGTCAAATCATGACCTGTCACACAGGATTTTCAACCGTTTTCACTAATCTTCACAAGCAAAAGTGAAACCCGATTACAACAATGTGAGAAGAAGCTATTAATCTCACAACCAAGCGATAACTCTATTATTTGAAGAGCCTAAGAAGAAGTCACTCTGCCCACTAAGCTATCACCACTAGACAACTTAGGATCCAACTAAGCAACACACATGTTGCCTACTAAATCACCACACTCCGGGTGACGTAGAATTTGACTAAGCAACTCACAATGTTTCCCACTAAATCAGTTGGACTCAACTTAGTTAGACTTCTCAACAAACAAAAATATCTGAGTCATTTATATATTTAGGAACAAATTTACAATATACGTTCAGAAGAAATGTTCCTAAGACAACTAAGCTTCCAACTCTTTCGGATTTGAGTTTGTTTTTTAAATGCTTCTTCACTTCTTTGGTCATCCATTGCAAGAGATCTTCAGATGCTTTTCAAATTGCAAAAACTGAGATTGTGACTATTGGACCTCATGTTTATGTAAAATAGTCACGATCTTTAAGGACATGCCACTGGCCGAGGTTTATGCCACTTCTTCCACTGTTGGAGACTGTGCACCTACTTTTTGTACTTTTTCCAGCCTGACAGTTAGCGTGTATATTTCAACCTGAATTTCTTATATCATCGAAACTACAAATAACATTTCCACATTATATTGCCTGCCAATTCATGTTCCACGAGTTTTGAACAATCTCCAAAAATCTAATCGTTGAGTCCATAAGTTTAAGAATCTAAAGTATCTGATGAAGTCTTTTTGATTGGAAAGGGTTTGCATGAGAAGAGACCTATGATTGGAGCCCGTCCATCTAAATGCTTGATGGTATTGATATGATAACTTTGAGCCCATTAATCATTAACAAAAGCTCTATCAAGCCTTTTCCAAATTCTTTTACTAGGTAATCTATTATTGCACCATGTATATTAGGTCGAACAAAAACCCAAATCAGATAGACCACAAGCTTCTGTAGTGCTAATAAAGTTAAAACATATGTTAGCCCTATGAGTTTTCCTTCCTAACTTTTCATTAGGATCCATGATATCATTGAAGTCCCAAACTACACACCATGGATCATTAATAGAGCTACTTATATTTTCCATGTTGTCTCATAAGTCTCTTCTATCTCCATCAGTGCATTTGGCATATATAACATATACATACCTACTGTTAGCGTCATTTCTTTCTTTGAATAATTTGATGGTAATGTGTTATTCTTCATTGTCTATGACTTCAGCTTGATCTATGTGATTCCAAAAACACCAAATCTAGCCATTAGAATCCAAAAAATTTCCCGTATCCCTCAATCTTAGTCTTATTAATCAGAAGTTCTAGGATAGCCAAATAAACCACCTTGTTAATGTGGACCAAGTATTTGATTCTGTGATTCGCTTTTTTGAACCTCATTCCCCTAATATTCCAAAAGATTGTACTAATCATGAAATACTACGGGAGGGTTTCGTTTTGTTCCCTTCTTTAGGAAGTTGAACTAGCTCTTTCTTAAAATCTTTTTTCTTTTTTCCTTTGTGATGTTCTGCTCCTGAAGCTTTGACACTAATCTTTTGTTTATAGATTTTTTTTTTGAATCTGGAGTCTAGCAAGTCAACATCTTCACTGAGAATAGCATGGGGGGTGTTCTGTTGTTTCGTCAATGATCTGGGGAGACCTCTTTTGTGCCTGTTCTATTCTTAAACTAGGAGAGTTAGCCATATCTTTGTTTTTTATTTGCCTTTTTCCTTTTTTCCTTTCCTTGCTTCTGCCTCTAGTTTCAGTGATGTTCTCGTTTTTTGAATGAGCTCCATCCTTTTGCATTTGTGTACCTTCCCCTTCCCCGTTACTGGATTCATAATAGTCTGTCTCCTCTATGTGAGTGTTGTTGTCCTCTAGGTTAGTAATAGGTGGCTTTGCTATCTGATTACCAACATACTCACAGTTCAATTCAACACGTTCATGAGTTACCAACTCACGATGAAGGTTTGTGGAAATAATTTTCTCATTGTCATCAGATTTTTCTTTCTGATGAGTGTTTTCCACTCTTTTTTGAATATTTTCAACTATAGTATCATCATTTTTCTAACGTATTCATGCATTCTTTTCTGTTTGTCTTACTTATTATTATTATATGATTATAGTTTTTTATACATATGATATGTTTCATCTAGAGTACATCATGTTTTGTCTAGAGTAAGTCTACTTTTAACAAAATCTAATTCAATTAGTATGAAAATATTTTTATCTATATGATTTAATATGATGCCTTTTATTATGGATGTCGTGTCTTTATGTACTTCTTCTTTTTTCGTTTGAAATTGTAATTTTTTCTATAAATTTGATGGTATACCGCCAAAACATTTTGTAATATTTTTCTTTATACGTATCTTTTTTTATAGACAATTTCTTTTTTTGATTATTAAAACTTATGCAGAGTTATATTTTTTTATGTTAAACTTACATATGAAAGAACTTAAATTTGAACTTAGATATATAAATTAAAGTTTTTTAATATCAATTAGGGGACAAACGTGCGATGCACGTCTGAGAACTAGTTTATTATAATCGGCAGATATTTAAAGACAAGACCCCAAATTGATCGGATTAGGTCAAGCTTCAAGGAGCTTTTCGCAATTAGGAATTCTATTAAGATCGGCGTGTACGACAACCACAATATGTTTTTGGATTTTACAAATGAAGATGACTTCAGTATGGTTTGGTACAGAAGGGTTATTGAAATGGAAGGACTCCAAATGTGGTTGCAGAAATGGGCCCAAGACTTCAAATCGGAAGAAGACATCCCTGTTGCACCAATGTGGGTTCTTCTACCAGGTTTGCCTTTCCATATGCATACATGGAATTATATTAAACAAATGGTTAGCTTGGTTGGAACTCCTTTAAGTATGGATGAGGCCACTAATTGTAGAACTAGGCGGAGCAAGGATAAAGTTAGAGTTGAAGTTGCCTCAGCCCAACACTGTTTGTGTGGGTTTGGAAGAGGATAAACTAGAATACGAGAATCTCCCTAAATATTGTAAGCACTGTAAAAAAAATGGGACATAATGTGATGAATTGTTAGATTCTGGAGAAAATCAGGAGTAATTACAAAATGGGAAGTGTTTTCAAAGAGAATCAGGCTGATGTGAATCTGGAGAACAGTGAGGAGGATACTAGCAAGGTTGAGATTGTACAAGAAGAGAAAAAAAAATTGATGAGGAGGATATTAGCAAGGTTGAGATTGTACAAGAAGAGCAAAAAAAAATCTGATGAGGAGGATACTAGCAAGGTTGATATTATACAAGAAAGGGAAAAAAATTCTGAGGAGGAGAATACTAACAAAGTTGAGATTATACAAAAAGAGCAAAATAATTCTGATAAGGAGCAAACTTTGCCATAGAAACTTTGTAAGATCAAGATAAATTTCAGAAGTAAGAACAAGAAGAAGAAGAAGGAGGTTCCAAAAAAGAGGAGCAAGGTTATGTTCAAACCTGTTATATCTAGCATAAATAGAGGCAGAAGAAAGAAGCACAATGATTGACAGCTGAGAACTGAAACTGTTGAACATGTTGAACCTAGTGAGTCTGTGGAACTTGTGGAGGTTGGGCAATCACAGAAAATTGTTGTAGTAGAAAATAGTACCAACATTAGTGACGGAAATGGCACAAGGGAATAAAGATAATCTCTCTCTCTCTCTCTATATATATATATATATAAAATAAATTCTTAAACAATATTATCAATGTATCATTTAGTCATTTTTTTACTATACATTATGTTTTATTTTATTTTTACTTTTGTACTTCTTTTCTACCTCTTTATAACAGTTAAGTACATGATTTTTTAAACATTTGAGATTGCATATAATTAGGGATAACTACAAATATGTTGGTTTAAAAAGATATGTGATAATCAAACAATGAAAAAGACATAATTATTATTCTATGAGATTTAACATGTCTACCCTCAAAATAATTAATGATAAATACAAAATCTTATTGTCTTTACTATATATATCCTTAAAATAGAAGAAAGGTTTAATATAAAAATACAGAAATCAAGTACGAAGTTATATTTAAAAACTCAAAACGATGGAGATATGAAAAATAAATATTTACTTACAACTTCATATTGGAGTATATGCATCTTAACTATAATAATTTACATATTTCTCAACAAAAAGAAAATGAATATGCATTAAATTTTAAAGAATACAAATAAATAAAATAGTAAGAATTCTTATAATTACAAATTGATAATGAAAATTTTACAAGGGATGTAGACTAACCTACTGTAGAATGCAAGATGATTACAAACTTGAATAACACAGGAATATAAATAATGTGGTGTGAGTACGTTTGATAGACTCTTCACATACCCCCACTTATCTTACAAGTTAAAATTGAAAGGTTATTAGACTCTTCATTATCTACATTTAATTAGTACATGAATATATGATGCATTAATATCTTATTTGATGCATGAATTTAAATATAACTTTTACTTTATGTTTAATTAATTAAATAGATATTAATATTAATTTATTTTAGAGGTAAAATAAGGGTAAAATAGTAATTCAACTTTGAGGTTAGGAACTTCCCACTTATTATAATATATGATTATACTCGTCCGCCATTATCCCATAGTAGTCTGCTGCCTTGAAAATAACCGCTGGAATTCCATTGTGGGTGCTGATTTTTGCGATTACTGATTCACGAGGATGTCTGACAGTTTTTTCGAAGTTTGATTTGCCATAGTAACAGCAGTTGCGAAGGTCTGTTTTCCAGTGGTAACACCAATAGAAGAGGACACTCCATTGTGCAGATTCGCCTGCGGCTGAATTCCCACCTAAGAAGCCCCATCCGGCGGCTCCATACAGTGAAAAAATAGCCATTACCTTCCTAGATATAACTGTTGAGAGACAAGACTTTTAGACTTTTACGGAGAGAATAAAGAAGAGAGAAAATTTTTAGAAAAATAACAGAATTTCATCTTAGACGGTCAACTATCATTAACACATAAGAAGATGAATTCATCAATTCCCAAAGAAATAATGTGTTTCGATTTTCTTTCCAAATTTTGTTATTTTATTGTATTGTATCCGAATCATATTATAAATGTTGTTCTAGCAGTTGAGCAAAAATAAGATGGAAAATTGGTTTCAGTAATTCCCAGTCCAAAACCATTCAAAGTTTAACTGGTAGGCATTTAGAGTACTGTTTTATTGTCAAATGAAAAAGACTCCGCCCACTTTTTGCAAATTGCAAGATATAGTTACCACTACCTCCATGGCCTTGCATATTATTCTCAGTTGAAATGAGGCATAGACGAATCATGGGGAGAGAGGCTAAAAACACGCTATTCTGTATAATAAGCCTAGTGTATGCATTAGTGAAGTTATCTCTCAGTTTATTAATGGTGCTACAGCCAGGGGCGGAGCTACCTTGTACGAAGCGAAAAATTATATTATTTATACATGATTTAAATAATTTTATATGTATATATAATAGATGTAGAACCGCCTTCGACTATTCGTGGGACTATTTCTACAGATTTTGAACCCCCTTATTGAAAATTATGGCTCCGCCTCTGGCTATAGCTGCAGTTGATGGTAAAGCCAACGTATCATTACGGGTTGATCGAGGTAAAAGGTACACTAGAGGTCATAGATTCCAGTAAATGGGTAAAGGGGTACCTTGACTTATGGATTTTAGACCAGACTCCACAAAGAAAATGGGAGAGGCATAGCATTGGCGTCCCCTCAATATGGAATGCTATAAAGCCTAGATTTTTATCATCCTTAAGGCTCGTGACGGGGATATTAATTTCGTCTTCATCTTAAAGTCTGGTGCTTGTTTGTGTTATGATTTAACAAGAAAGAGTTGGAGGAAAATTAAAAATCACGAGGCTTTCTAAGGAAATTATATCAGAGGCATTTATAGTTATGTTGATTGTCTGGTTTCCTTAGGGTAGTTTTATTCAAACTGGAACCATCATGAGTGCTTGAATGTGGCCTAGTTGTTTGTTCTTTTTTTCCCGAAAACACCACCTGCACTTTCAAGCTTTAACATAGTCCTTGATCTCTCTTTGCTTGCATTTAGGCCTTCAACTAGTAACAACACAACTTTGTCACCAGTGGAGGAGCCACATGTAGTGAAGGGGTGTCGATCGACACCCCTTCGTTGGAAAATTTTATTATATAGCTCGAATAAAAATATTTTTTATGCATATATATATTACATATTGACACTCGTTCGCTTTTACACAATTTTATTTCTTTAGATTTTGACACCCCCAAGACAAAATTCTAGCTCTGCCACTTTTTGTCACCTTGAACTTTGTTTTCAAGATCAAGAGGCAATCTTATTACGAGTCACGAATCGACTGAAAGGACGTTCCAGTAGATACTTCTGCCAGGTCGGAGGTGTTGGATACTAGATTTTCTGGTTTATGGATAAGAAGATTCTTACTTGGGATATCCTAATCTCTTTTTTATGATATGTTACTTATAGTGGTTTTATGTCTTTCATTCAACTATACCAGCAAAAATTTCTGGATGAATCAAACTACGGAATAGAAATGAGAGACTGAAAGATTCAAGCACCCTATCAGACGCAGATTGGGCCTCTTGCCTCTGTTCAGCTTCTTGCTTTTGGTAACGCAGATTTAGCGTCTTTCCTAGAGACTTGCGTTTGGTCAGTGGTTTCTTCATAAATTTATGTGGTAGTCCAGTCTCCTTGAAATCAAGTAAGGTAAAAGAAATAGCCATTGATTATTTTTTGGCTTTTGCAATACGGTAGTATTTTTGTTCTTTCTCAAACGAAATATCTTTTTTACTCTAAAAGATTTTCTGCAAGTTTTGATCCCATTTTTTAGTTGAAATACCAGATTTTTTTCTGGTTTGAAGTGTCAAAAGGCTTAAGGTGGAAACAATAAGAAAACGACTATATCCTGAAATTCTGCATCAATTTCCTCTCCAAACTGCATCTTCAAAAGGTCTCCAGAATCTTCAAGGAGTGCACTTCCTCTGAATCGTCGAAGGCTTAGCTGGTAAAATTAGATTGATATGTTCTTCGCAAAGAATGTGATTGTAATATTTGTCTGCTCCTAACTGTGCAATCATTTTTGCTTCATTATCAACCATCCATTAGGCCATCAATCCAAATATTCACTCCCATTATGTTATGATACTGTTCCCACGGAAGTATTGGCTTGCAGCATCGTACTTGAACTCCATCCACTAGGGCGCAGGTAATTTTCCTATTATATAAAATAAAATATGATGATATAATGCTATGATAGTTGCTCTAAAACAAACTCAAATGCAACGTGCAATTACAAAAAAAGATTTTGTTTAGAGTATTAAAAAATAATAATTTAAATTCCGTTGCAATAATATTGTTTTTACCATTTTAAACCAAAAAAAAAGAAGGAAGTTCAATTTTTAAGCAGTCCTAGTTGTAATGTACTACAAAGAAACAGAGTCTTACCAGGAAACAGAGAGCCAAACAGAACTTCACAATAATAAGAGACAAAAAGAAAATAAACCGTCAATCAGCCTTCTAACATTATGAATTCCTCCAGCCAAATACCTCAAGAAATAATGTTTGAAATATTCTCATGGCTTCCTTCTAATTCATTAATGCGTTTCAAGTGTGTTTTCACATTCTGTAAGTCAATGCTATCCGAATCAGCTTTTTCCGATATCCGTAAATGTCATTCTGGTGGGACAAAATTCCTTTTGCACGGAGATGAAGTTTATTACACTGCGGAGGAAAAGAAAGATGGAAAAGACTCTGTCTCCGTTCTTCAAATTGACCCATTTAATAATCTATACAACTGTGTCCCTCCATATTCTCGTTTGAATTGCGTTAATGGTTTATTTTGTGGTTCCGCATCATCATATATGCCACCTGCTGCAATTTTCAATCCCAGCACAAAACAAGTAAGATTTCTGCCCAATCCAAATGAAGGTAAATGCTGGATTACATTTTCATTAGGTTTTGACCTGGAAGAAAACAAATACAATGTTTTCCGCACAATATATCATCCCCAAGAAAGGCACACAAAGTACTCTGTTTTCACTTTTGGTATAGACAAATCATGGAGAGACACTAAGAACATTTTCCCTTGTATTCGGTATTGGTTGCCCAGTGTTTCCGTTAGTGGAATCATCTATCTATTTGCTATGGCAGATTATATATTTATACTTGCATTTAATGTTGAATTTGAAAAAATCGAAAATATTGCGCTGTGGAATGCAATTGAGTTCGTGTACTATTACCAATTGATAGAGGTGAATGGTAAATTAGGGGTCATAGATTATAGAAAATGGTCAAGTGGATACTTTGACTTATGGATTTTAGAGAAGACTCCAAAAAGAGAATGGGAGAGACATATAATTGGGGTTCCTTCGATATGGAAGACTACAGAACCTAGATTTGCATCATTCTTCGATGGGGAGATCGTATTCGCTGTGAACTCAAATCATTTATGTTGCTTGTGTTATGATTTCACAAGAAAGATTTGGAGGGAATTAAAAATCAAGGGGCTTCCAAAGGAAAACAACGTGAAAGGCATATTTAGTTATGTTGAAAGTCTTGTTCCCTTTGGGTAATTTTATTCAAACTGAAAGGTATTGGTGAGTGCTTGTATGTCAAATATCTTGTTGATAACTTTTCAAGATTTTTTTTGTTTTACAATAAGATTTTGTTCATGCAATGTAGTAATGCTATGACAAGACAAAGTGCTGAATCACTAACGATTCTATTCCTAAATTGTGTGTTTATGTCAATTTGCACATAACCAACTGTGTTTGCTTATCTCCTTTTTCTTTCATGTCATATAACATTAGATTTTATAAACCTATGCTTCCATTGAGAGTTTTTATTCTCTAACTTGATTGAAATGGCTTTGCTCACCTCAACACAGAAACTGAAGAATATAGAAGATTCATCAGTTGTCTATATATACGCCATCTATACATTGTTGTTCTCAAGTTTTAAACAACTCCACTGAAATTATCAACTAAAATGAAAATTACAAGAAAAAATCTAATTTAATCACAGCAATACGAATTACAACCTAAATTATAAACATAATTACAATAGAACAACTAAGCTGTCAAACTGAAATGAGTCTAACTATCACACAAGAAAACTACTTAAATCTAGTGAATGATCTGAGTACTTGTTTGTTCTGTTAGTGCACAATGCTACGTACTTGTCACATCCCACTGCTAAAAAGTCTAATTTGGACTATCAACTACTTGGAGTACCATTGGCATGTTGAACAACATCATAACTTTGTGGTAAAACATAAGACACAAGTTTAACTTTAACTGCTAAAGACTAATCCCATCACACTACTCTATAAAACAGAAGAACCAATGAAACGACTCCGCTATTGTTTCCGATGTTAGCAATGTCAACAGAGATACCCCTATTGCTTTTAAAGTTTTCCTCGTCTTCGTCATCACAATCGATGTGAATCACCTGTTTTTTTCTTACAATAGCTTGTATTTATAAGGTTAATAAACAGAAACAGAAATAAGATGAAGCAGAAAAAATATAAAATACAAGAATTAATCCGAGTCCACAGAAACTACTGTATGTCCTTAAGAAATTTAATCCCCTCACTGTACCCAAGGTTATGATTAATTTCTCCCAAGATAAAACGGATCAAACCTGTTAAAGAAATAGCGGTACCTCAAACTACTTTAACTTCGACGAACTTAAGAACAACAAGTCACACAGACTCAGTCGATCGACACTTTGATTTTTATTTGAGAGAAAAATAAATGCTGAGAAAGAAAAATTTTCAGTGTTTGAGAAATCAAAAATTGACTTCCTTTTATAGCCATTTTCAGCAAGGAACATGTCTGTTCAATGAAATCTGTTCAGGCCCATTTTATCCAGAAAGTTGTGTCTTTTGGAAAAAATAACAACTTTTTGAAAAAATGTGTGTGTTAGGAAAATAACTACTTTTTGGAAAGTAACGATTTTTTGGAAAAGTAACAACTTTTCGAAATGTTACCGTTACCCGCAAATTTATAAGAGATAATATTAACAGGATTTATTTGATTTAACAAAAATTGATTAAATAAATTTTGTCCAAAAAATTTATCAATCAATCACATCATTTGCCAAATCCAAATCCAAATCCAAAGACAAAGTAGTTCCCTTACTTTTCATATTCTCTCTTTTCTTTTCCCATTCACACTTGCTAAAACCCAACAATCCCCCACATGAATGGGGTAGGCTATTGTTAAAACATATGCATGAAAAAACTTGTGTGTCTTGTAGGTAAAGGTTAATCGCATCTGGATAAGTAGGTTTCCCTTTAAACTTTCCGTAGTGAACATATATCGGATATACTCGGTCAATCGGTAGATTTGATATCTTTGAACCGTCGAGCTTTGGTGTATACTTAGACAACATATGTCACACAATCAACCCTTGAACTGTTCTTAGTTCTCATTTTTTTTGTTCATTTTAGCCATGAACACATCTTGGATAGTAAGTGCTTAAAGAACTGACCTTACCGAATTCTCCTTGAAGCGGCTTACACTTCACACTTACACGGGTGATTTCTAAATGTGTTATCCCATAGATACACCATTTGATATTCCCTGTATCAAACTTAGAAACCATTTAAAAGTCCTTATGTCTTTATCCTGGTTGCTAAACATTTTCTCATCATGAGAATGGACCATAAAATAATAATAATAATTTTATTTTAGTTTATTTTCTTTTACAATGTTGAACCGTCATCAATGACTTTGTTTTATCTCCTTGAACCTAGATCTTGGGATCTCCAGTCTTCTAGGTAGAGTTACCGTCATGATGACTTGTTCTCGGTCATAGTCCCATTCCCGTCGATGATTTCTCAACTCCCTCTCTATTTAGGCCTTTTGTAAGTGGATCCGACACATTATCTTTTGACTTCACATAGTCAATTTTGATAATCCACTAGAGAGTAGTTGTCTCACAGAGTTATGTCTTCGTCTTATGTGACGAGACTTGCCGTTATACATAATGCTTCCAGCCCTTCCTATTGCAGCTTGACTATCACAATGTATGCATATAGGGGCCATTGGTTTGGGTCAAAATGAAATATTTTCTAAGAAATTCTGTAGCCACTCAGCTTCTTCACCTGCCTTGTCTAAAGCATTTAATTCAGACTCCATTGTAGAGCGAGCTATACATGTTTGTTTGGATGATTTCTAATATATTGCTCCTCCACCAATAGTAAAAACGTATCCACTTGTAAATTTTGTTTCAGTTGATCCAGTAATCCAATTTGCATCACTATATCCTTCAAGAATGGCTGGATATCTGTTGTAATGTAAAGCTTAGTTTTGAATGTCATCTAAGTATCCCAAAACTCTCTTCATTGCCAACCAATGATTATGATTAGGATTACTTGTGTATCTACTCAGTTTACTGATAGCGCAAGCTATGTCTGGTCGTGTACAATTCATGACATACATTAAGTTTCCCAATACGCTAGCATAGTCCAATTGAGACTGACTTTCACCTTTATTCTTTGCAAGATGAAGATTTACATCAATTGGAGTCTTTGCCCTTTTAAAATTCAAAAATTTGAATTTTTCAAGTTTCTTTTGAATATCATGAGTTTGAGACAATGCTAAACCGTTAGGAGTTTTAAGAATTTTAATTCCTAATATCACATCAGTAACTCCTAAATCTTTCATATCAAACTTACTAGCAAGCATACGCTTTGTAGCTTTTATATTAGCAATTTCTTTGCTCATTATAAGCATATCATCTACATATAGGCATAAAATAACTTCCTGATTTTGAGTATCTTTAATGTAAACACATTTATCACATTCATTGGTCTGAAATCCATTTGACAACATGGTTTGATCAAACTTTGCATGCCATTGTTTTGGTGCTTGTTTTAGCCATAAAGTGACTTAATGAATTTGCACACTTTCTTTTCTTTACCAGGAACTACAAAGCCCTCAGGCTGTTCTATGTAAATTTCCTCTTCAAGCTCTCCATTTAAGAAGGCCGTTTTCACATCCATTTGATGAATTTCAAGACCGTATACTGTAGCTAGTGCAATTAACATCCGAATTGATGTAATCCTAGTCACTGGCGAGTATGTGTCAAAATAATCAAGACCTTCTTTTTGTCTAAAACATTTGACAACAAGTCTTGCTTTATATTGGTCAATAGTTCCATCGTCTTTCATCTTCCTTTTAAAGATCCATTTTGAACCCAAGGGTTTGTTCCCTGGAGGAAGATCAACCAACTCCCAAGTATGATTGCTTAAGATTGATTCAATTTCACTATTAACAGCCTCTTTCCAAGAGGTTGAGTCGCTAGACAACATTGCTTCCTTGAATGTTTGAGGCTCACTTTCAAGAAGAAATGTTACAAAATCTTATCCAAATGAAGTAGATGTCTTTTGACGTTTACTGCGTCTTGGACTTTCTTCATTTTGTTCATTCTGTTTTGGTTCTTCAATGGGTTGTTTAGATCCCCCACTAGATGACTCAAGTCTAGTTTTATACGGATAGATATGTTCAAAAAATTCAGCACTATCTGATTCCATTACTGTATTATTCATGAATATCCGGATGTTCAGACTTATGAACCAAAAATCGACATGCCTTACTGTTTGTGGCATATCCAATGAATACACAATCCACAGTCTTAGGTCCTATTTTTACCCTCTTAGGTATAGGAACTTGGACTTTGGCTAGACACCCCCACACTTGAAATATTTCAAATTGGGTTTTCTACCTTTCCATTTCTCATATGGAATTACATTTGTCTTTGAGTGAGGCACACTGTTAAGTATCTGATTTGCTGTAAGGATAGCTTCCCCCCACAAGTTTTGTGGTAAACCTGAACTTATAAGTAATGCATTCATCATTTCTTTTGAAGTTCGATTTTTTCTTTCTGCAATTCCATTAGACTGAGGAGTGTAGGAAGCAGTAGTTTGATGGATTATTCCATTTTCTAAACATATTTCTGCAAATGGAGATTCATATTCTCCACCTCTATCACTTCTGATCATTTTGATCTTTTTATCTAACTGATTTTCAACTTCAGTTTTATATTGCCTAAATGCATCTATTGCTTCATCGTTACTATTTAGCAAATAGACATAACAATATCTAGTGCAATCGTCAGTAAAAGTTATGAAATACTTTTTTCCACCACGAGATGGTGTTGACTTCATGTCACAAATATCAGTGTGAATCAATTCTAAATGATTTGAATTCCTTTCAACTGATTTATAAGAATGCTTAGCATACTTAGATTCAACACAAATTTGACATTTTGATTTATTGCACTCAAATTTTGGCAAAATATTTAAGTTAATCAGTTTTCGCAAGGTTTTGTTATTAACGTGTCCCAAACGTTCATGCCATAAATATTTAGACTCAAGCAAGTAAGAAGATGCAAAATCTTTATTCATATCAACTGCAATTACATTGAGTTTGAAAAGACCATTACTAAGGTAGCCTTTTCCTACATACATATCATTTTTGCTTTCTACTACTTTATCAGAAACAAATACACATTTAAATCCATTATTGGTCAGAACTGGAATTGAAACTAAATTTTTTCTCAATTCTGGAACATATGAGACCCTATTCAAAGTCACCACCTTGCCTGATGTCATCTTTAATAGGACTTTGCCAGTTCCTTCCACCTTTGCAACAGCGGAGTTTGCCATAAACAATTTTTCATCTGTAAGTGCTAGAGTATATGATGAAAATAATTCTTTGTTGGCACAAACATGGCATGAGGCACCAGAATCTATCCACCATTCTCTTGGATTTCCAACCAAGTTACATTCTGAAAGCATTGGACAGAGATCATCCATTTCTCCTTTGGATTCAGCCAAGTTTGTTTGATCTTTCTTTTTCTTGTCCTTCTTAGGACCCCGACATTCATTATCCCTATGACCATGTTTACCACAATTAAAGCAGTTTCCATTGAATTTCTTCTTAGGAGAATTGCTTTTTGTACCAGATGCTTTCTTTCTTTTCTTTAATTTGTGGAATCTTCTTCAACAAAATTTACTCCAGATATTGCTGAATTACCACGTGACCTCTTTTCTGCAGCCTTATTATCCTCTTCGATTCTCAACCTTACTATGAGATCTTCAACAGTCATCTCCTTGCATTTGTGTTTCAAGTAGTTTTTAAAGTCCTTACACAATGGAGGTAACTTTTCAATAATTGCACCCACTTGAAAAGAATCATTCACAATCAATCCTACATTAAAGGTTATGTGAGTATTAAAGGAAAACTTAATATTTCTAACATAGGCATTAAATAAATTTATACCTTCAGCAAGGATATCATGGATTATGACCTGCAATTCTTGAACTTGGGTGACGACAGTCTTACTGTCTATCATCTTATAGTCCATAAATTTTGCCACAATGAATTTCTTCATTTCGGCATCTTCTATTTTGTACTTCTTTTCTAAAGCATCCCAGAGTTCTTTTGAGGTTTTGGCATTGCTGTAAACATTGTACAGATCATCTTGCAGACCACTCAAAATATAATTTTTACATAAAAAATCTGAGTGTGTCCATGCTTTTGTTACCAAGAATCGTTCATCAGCCGGAGTTTCATCTGACATATCAGGAACATTCTCATTGATGAACTTCTGCAGACTCAACGTAGTGAGATAGAAGAACATCTTTTGCTGCTATCTCTTAAAGTCGACTCCAAAAAACTTTGCAGGTTTCTCAGCCGGTGCTAAGGCAGCATTTGAACGTTTATGTGCAACCGTTGTTGTTGCAGCACTTACTGTTCCAGCATTTGTTTGATTTGAATTAGTCATTTTTTTCTGTCACAAATGGCAGATAAATTAAGTATTTAAAATACTAACAGTAAAGAACAAATCTTTACACAAACTGTTTCTGATTTAACGATAGAGTTTTTATGTTCTTTTAATCGTTAATCGAATGAATTTTAAAAATTCAAGCAGAGTAGAAAACCATAATGGTTTTAATCTCCAGAAACCTCAAATACAGAAACTGTTAAATTTCTTAAGATTGTTATTTTCTTACAATAACATGTATTTATAAGGTTAATAAACAGAAACAGAAATAAGATGAAGCAGAAAAAATATAAAATACAAGAATTAATTCGAGTCCACAGAAACTACTGTATGTCCTTAAGAAATTTAATCCCCTCACTGTACCCAAGGTTATGGATTAATTTCTCCCAAGATAAAACGGATCAAACCTTTTAAAGAAATAGCGGTACCTCAAACTTCTTTAACTTCAACGAACTTAAGAACAACAAGTCACACAGACTCAGTCGATCGACACTTTGATTTTTATTTGAGAGAAAAATAAATGTATAGAAAGAAAAATTTTCAGTGTTTGAAAAATAAATAATTGACTTCCTTTTATAGCCATTTTCAGCAAGGAACATGTCTGTTCAGTGAAATCTGTTGAGACCCATTTTATCAAGAAAGTTGTGTCTTTTGGAAAAAATAATAACTTTTCAAAAAAATGTGTCTGTTAGGAAAATAACTACTTTTTTTGGAAAGTAACGACTTTTCGGAAAAGTAACAACTTTTCGAAATGTTACCGTTACCCGCAAATTTATAAGAGATAATATCAACAGGATTTATTTGATTTAACAAAAATTGATTAAATAAATTTTGTCCAAAAAATTTATCAATCTATCACATCATTTGCCAAATCCAAATCCAAAGTAGTTCCCTTACTTTTCATATTCTCTCTTTTCTTTTCCCATTCACACTTGCTAAAACCCAACAATCATCCTAACTGAAAAATGAACCAACATCACGTTCATGGATTGGAACCTCTCCCTTCAAAAATCTGTCTGAGTCAATGTAACGTTAAGTTTACTTTCATCATTGGAGACACTGAAGCTGCATACGACTGAGAATGAGTGTTAGTGTTTGATTGTTGGGCGGATTCCATTTGCCTTATCCTGTTTACTTTTCTTGGATCAACAAATATTTAGTCGAACCAATCAGAGCAGTTGAGTGGAGCACTAATTGGTTGTATTAATAAATAGAAGCTAACAGATTTTCTGGTCTTTGTAAAGAGAAAGATGTCACTCGTGAGGAAGGAAGTTTGAATATGATTAGCAGCAGCTCTTGAAGAATGGGACACATAGTCTTTATCTTCAGCAGCATTATTGGTCAAGAAAAAGGATGGCAGATGTAGGTTTTGTGTAGACTGCTAACATCACTTTTAAAGATAGATGAGTTGTGTGGATCAGTTATTTTTTCCAATGTGGACTTGAGGGCATGTTACCATCAAATAAGGATGAAGGTGGAAGATGTTTACGGAACAGCTTTTAGGATTCACATGAGAGTAGGATTATGCCCTTTGACTGATCAATGCTCCTGCAGTCTTTCAGGTTCTTATGAACCAGGTATTCCATCCTTACCTTAGGAGATCTGTTTTGATGACATTCTAGTTTATAGCCACTCACTAGATGAGCATGTGAAGCATCTAGAATTAGTGTTTAAAACCTTGTATAACTATTCTCTTATGTCTTAGAGATCCAAGTGTGAGTACTTGGGACATTGATCCAGAATGTGGAATTGGCCTAAACCAATGAATTTGAGGGCCCTCAGGCGGTTCCTATGTCTCGCAGGCTTATCTAGACTGCATAATACAGTTACCATTCAAATGACCAGCTGGAGGCTTCACAACTTGAGGTACAAGATGTTTGTGGGAGCTATGAAGGAGATGTCTTGGCTGCTGAGCTGATGGTCAACTTGCATGGACCTCAAATGTGGCACTACAGCTCTGGAATGGCAAAACTTATGTCGGACTCATGGGGATCTTCCACTGCAACTGTTTACACATTTCATGACTCCACCTTTTGGAATATTGAAGAGATTATCTCAATGGCCTCTGATGAAACAGATGGTATATTTGGATTATATGATAGGTGTGATATTTTCCAGAGAAGTAAAGATGAGATTGTGGCATATTCATCAACTTCCATTCAAAATCAATCTTGGAGGGACATATCCAAAGGAAATTACACCATTTCAGTCCACTTCGTTGGCTTGTCCCACCCTTCCACTGCTATTCAAGTTGTAGAAAAATTTTGCAAGAGAATCTACATTCAAATTAATATTAAATTTCAAATTATATTTTTCACCCCACCCCTGACCCCTGCCAAGACTGCCCCACTATCCCCCTCCCCCCCCCAAAAAAAAAAAATTATTTTTAAATAATATTTTTAATTTTGATTTTTGTATTTTTTTTTACCCTACCTCAATCCTACCCCCTCAATAAAAAAAATTAAGTTTGTTTTTTTTTTTAAAAAAATTGAACATAAAAATATTCTTTCTTTTACCCCTATCTTGACCCGCCCCACACACACAAAAACCCCAAAAAAATTTAAGATGTTAAAAAATATTTTCAACTTTAAAATTTTCATTTTTTCACTCCTACCCTCAATCCCTCTTGTCCCTACCATCCCCCTACCCTCCAAAAAAAAATTTAAGTTTGTTTTTGAAAAATATTTTCAAATTAAATTTGTTTACACAAAATATTTTCAATTTCAAAAATATTTTCTACTTTATTAAAATAAGAAAAAGATATTTCTCAAAAATATTTTCAATCAAAAACCAAATAATAAAAAACTTTTCTAGAAAATATTTTTCATTCACAAACCAAACACTAAAAAATATTTCAAAAATCTACTTGTTTTTCAGAAAAATATAATCTAGGAAAAAAATCTATTCATACCAAATACACCCTAATTCTTGAGGAATTGACGCTTCTTTTTTCCAAAATTCATCTTGTATCTTGTTGTGAATGTTTTCTTTGAGGAATTGAAGTTTGCGGCTAAAGTTTGTTTAAAAACCCTAATAACAATTTTGCAATATTATGGCTACCTTTCTTATTTTAATCTTTTTGTAACTATTTTATTCTATTCATTACTAATGAAAAATTAATATATTTTTACTGATATGCCCTCTCTAAGTCATGCTTTTTTAATTAATTACTGAACACTCATATATATTCCTGTATGAATTGTTTTAGATTTAAAGTAAAAATAAAAAATTGAAAAGTATTTTTTTCACTACATGTGAGTTATTTGTATAATAGTGAGGTTATGTACGAGTCACTTTCATAGCAAAGGTGTAACTTCAAAAGGTTATCTGAAAGGAGTTATTCCAATCTCTTAGTTTCTCCAAAAAAAAAATGAGTAGCAAAGCCGTATTCCAAAGTCACTCCGATCCTACAAGTTCTTTTCCTTTCTCATAACCTTGGTGGACAAATTGCTTCCCCAGTTCACTGGAGTTTGTCTGAGAAATTAAAATAGAACAAGAGAAAAAAGTGGCTGAACAGAAAACTACAGTAAAAAATAACATTTAGGGGCAATAATAGACACAATAATTAAGAGCGTTAAAGTCTTTATCAGTATTAATTAAGTGTCATTAAATTAAATTTCACTAAAGACTTTAGCAATATATACAAAAAGTGTTAATTGCCTTAGCGGCAATCGCTAATTAATTGCCGCTAAAGCTCATTTTTAAGGTAGTGGAAATAGTATATTGTATATAAAATAATTACAAAAAAACACATGATTTCTCATAAATACAGCACTGCCCAAGTATAATTTATTAAAAAATCACATGATTATCAGGATCACAAAACATATATCCCTTTTGAGTTTCAGAATACCCATGTCAATGGCAGCTTAGTTCTAGGCTTGAGCTTGTCTGTTTCTTGAATCTGTTTAGCATGACAAATAAAAACCTAAGACTTTGATGAGTCCTCATACCCCTTTCTCTATTTTACAGAAGGAGAATTTGGCAATATCAAGAATAAATCACAACAATATGAATTACAACCAAAATTATAGAGCTGAATTAGAATGGAACAACTAACCTGTCAAACTCAAATGAGTCAACTATACACAAGAAAACCATGTAAAAATCTAACGAAGAGTTTGAGTACTGTTTGTTCTGTTCTTGCACAATGCAATTAACTTATTTTAGCATGATGTTTGGCGGATTTCATTTGCCCTACCCTGTCTACTTTTTTGGGATAAATGAATATGTAGTTGAACCAATGAGAGTAGTTGAGTGGAGCACTAATTGGTTGTATTAATCAATAGAAGCCAACAGTTCTTGAGAAAGGGACACATAGTCCCCTTTATCTGCGACAGCATTATTGGTCAAGAAAAAGGATGGCACATGGACGTTTTGTGTAGATTATTGGGGCCTTAATGACATCACTATTAAAGATGAGTTGAGTATACTGCAATTTTTTCCAACATGGACTTGAGGGCATGGTACCATCAAATAAGGATGAAGGTGGAAGATTTATACTAAACAGCTTTAGGATTCACATGAATTCAGGGTTATGCCCTTTGGACTGACCAATGCTCCTTCACACTTTCAGGCTCTTATGAACCAAGTATTTCATCCTTATCTTACGAGATCTATTTTGGATGACACCCTAGCTTATAGACATTCTCTTTTTTTTAAGAGATCCAAGTGTGAGTACTTGGGACATGACATGTAAGCTCTGTATAGTTCATGCTAATGTTTCCATCCATAATGCTTCAAACAGCACATCATACTTCTCCATAGGGGAAATTATCAATTCCAGACAATTTCCAATGCTCGGACTCTTAAAATATGTATGTGTCGATCCTTCAAAAGTACTGCAATGTGGAGAATCCAACACGGATGCGACAAGAAATCCTTGACTTTCCAAAAGTGGGTATTACCGAAACTCACATATCTGACCGTAGTAGGTACCCCTGTCTCTTCACATAATCAAAAAGGATCTGGATTAGTTGCTTATCATTTTACCCAATGACATGAATAGTTTGTGCTACTCGTAATCCAGTAAGACAAAATGAAATCCTGGGAGTCTCTACCTCAAAAACTGACCTCAAGTGAAAATTCAACTACTCCTTCTGTATCATCAAATAGTTATTTTGAATGATTACATTTGTGCCCACGAGAATACTTCTCAGAAAAAATAGAAAATAGTCTTTGAGCTTTGCTGCATCCATGATGCCTGATATTGGGGCAAGAAGAAGCAATAGAAAAAACGTTTCAGCTGATGCTGCTGCAGGGTCGGGCATGTTGGATATTAGATTTTCTGAGTTATGGATCGGAAGATCCTCATTTCAGATACCATAGTCTCTTTCTCATGATGCCTCAGTTGCACTTCAGTAAAAAGAGTTTGAGATCATAGCAGATTACTGCAACTTTGGTCCATGGTTTCCTCATGTTTCTTCCATCTTTTGATGAAAGGCCATTGTCAATCTCTACAAAAATATTTTCAAACTCGGTAACTACAAAAAAATATTGGGAATAATTCTGTAACATAAATAATATTTGCAGTAATAAAGGCAATAAATACAGAACACAACAATACGGTTAATCAATCAGAATAAAAGAGAAATAATGACACCAAGATTTTACGTGGAAACCCTCCTAAATAAGGAAAAAACCACGACCCGAGAGGAGCAACGAATATAACTATAGAAAGGATTTTACACTTGTATGTATGAGCAAAAACTTCAAAGACCACTACACATTCAAAAGAAATAACACTCTTTTTAATTTTCCACCTCACTACCATATCACTCACACTCTCTATTTTTCCTCATAGATTATTTTCATGTATGATGCCTCACTATTTTTTTCTCTCATTTGTAATTTTTAGTGCACTTAGAATATAGAATTGTCCTCCCTTTTAAAGAGAACATATACACTATCCTCTAAATGTGCTACAGAAGAAAAATAATTTTTTCTTCTTCATAGCTTACCTACTCTGCCAAACATTGAAATTTGTAGAATTAATTTTTTTTCTTTGTAGCTTACCAACTCTACCAAACTTTGAAATTGGCACAATGTTATTCAAAGTTTGGTACATGGGGATGGACCCCACAATCTCCCCCTCTAGACCCATTCATCTGAAAGAGGTAGCTCTAGGTTGCTAGCTTGAGTGCACGCCGACAAGTTCTTTGCATAGCTAAAACTTGTCTTTTGATACCACCTTAGTTAGCATATCTGAAGGGTTTTCAGTAGTAGGGATCTTCATGACCTGCATTGATCCGTCCTCTATCTTTTCACGAATCCAGTGATATCTCACGTCAATATGCTTCGTCCTTGCATGATACATGGTGTTCTTGCTCAAGTCTATTGCACTCTGACTGTCAAAATAGACGACATACTCTTTCTGATGCAATCTATGTTCTTGAAGAAATCGTTTCAGCCATACCATCTCTTTGTCAGCTTCCGTAGTTGCAATATATTCTACCTCAGTTGTAGAGAGTTTGACACACTTCTGCAACTTTGACTGCTATGATATAGCTCCCCCTGAAAATGTAAAAAAATATCCAGTAGTGGATTTTCTATTATCGAGGTCACATGCCATATCAGCATCAGTATAGCCCTTCAAGATTGGATCAGATCCTTGAAAACACAAGCAATCTCTTGTGCTACCTCTTAGATACCTTAGTATCCACTTAACTGCCTCCCAGTGTTCTTTTCCAGGATTTTCAAGAAATCTTCTAACAACACCAACTGCATGAGCAATATCAGGTCTTATACACACCATCGCATATATCAAACTCCCCACTGCTGAAGAATAAATAACTTTAGCCATTCCCTCTTTCTCCTCTTTTGTTGTAGGACACATCTGTTTGCTCAACTTAAGATGACTCGCGAGAGGCGTGCTAACAGGTTTAGCACTCTTCATGTTGAAGCATTCTAGTATACGTTAAATGTACTTCTCTTGACATAGCCACAACTTTATTTTTGTTCATTCTCGAACAATATTCATCCCTAGAATCTGTTGTGCTGGGCCCAAGTCTTTCATGTCAAATGACTTGGACAAATCTTTCTTCAACTTTGCAATCAACTCGTTGTCTTGTCCTTCAATTAACATGTAATCCACATATAACAACAAAAATAATAAAATTGATGTCAGAAAATCTTTTGAAGTATACACAAAAGAATAGGTCTTTGTGCCCATTTGACTTTTCATGAAGGAGTCAAACTTTTTGTACCATTGCCTTGGGGCCTGTTTCAATCCAAAAAGACTCTTATTCAATTTGCACACCATGTGTTTCCTTCCACATACTTCAAATCCCTGTGGTTGCTCCATATAAATCTCTTCTTCCGAATCTCCGTGAAGAAATGCAGTTTTCACGTCCAATTGCTTCACTTCAAGATCTAGACTAGCTGCTATGCTCAAAATAGTTCGAATAGAAGTCATTTTGACAACAGGTGAAATAATTTCATCAAAATCAATACCTTTCTTTTGTTCGAAGCCTTTTACAACCAATCGAGATTTGTACCTCACCAACTGTCCATTTCAATCTTTCTTGAGTTTAAAGACCCACATGAACTTAAGTGGTCTTTTTCCTTTTGGAAGTTCAACTAGCTGGTATGTGCCATTTTTCTGTAGAGATCCCATCTCTTCATGCATGGCATTCATCCATTGGCTCTTTTATGGATGAGACAACACCTCGTTATGACTTTCTGGCTCATCTTCATCATTGATAAGGACATACTCCGAGGAAGGGTATTTGGTTGATTCTACCCTTTGTCTTTCTGATCTCCTCGGAGGTTGAAATTTTTCTTCTTATAGGTACTCCATTTGCTCGGTATTATCACCAAGTTGCTCCCCTTGCTCAACAATCTCATCAGGTTGCTCTTCATGCTCAACACCTTCATCAATCGTACTTTTTGCACTTATGGGATGGTTAGAAGAAGAAGGAATGGTAACAAGATTAGGGACTATACCATTCTTTTTCTTGGCCTTCTCGGATAGATCATCAAAAGTTCCAACTTCACTTTCTTGAAAGATTACATCTCTACTTCTGATGATCTTTTTCTTTACAAGATCCCATAGTCTGTACCCGAACTCTTCATCTCCATATCCGATGAATATGCAAGGAACTGATATATCATCTAGCTTGGTTCTTTACTTCTTCGGTACATGTGCAAAAGCTTTGCAATCGAACATCTTTAGGTGCGAGTAAGACTTCTCTTTGTTGGTCCAAACTCTCTCCGGAATGTCAAACTCCAACACAACTGATGGACTACGATTGATAAGATAACACGCTGTCCAAACTGCTTCACCCCAGAATGTCTTGGGTAATTTAGCCATTTTGAGCATGCTTCTCACCTTCTTAACAATAGTGTGATTCTTTTTCTCAGCTACACCATTGTGTTGTGGGGTTCCAGGAACTGTCTTTTCATATCTGATTCCATGGTTTGAACAGTACTCTTCAAATTCTCTTGAAGTGTACTCACCCCATTGTCAGTTCGGAGACGTTTTAGCTTTTGACCTGTCTCTTTTTCTATCAGAGCATGAAACTTTTGAAATACTTGAAACACCTGATCTTTGGTTCTCAAGATATAAACCCACAATTTTTGAGAAGTGTCATTAATAAAGATAACAAAGTATTTATTACCTCCTATCGGTTCTATCTCCATTGGACCACAAACATCAGAATATACCAAATCAAGTATATTCGACTTTCTTTCAGATGATGTCTTAAATGAGACTCTATGTTGTTTACCAAATAAGCAGTAGTTACACGATTTTATCATTTTACCTTTGTCAAAAGAGATGAGTGACTTTTTGGAAAGAATTTGCAATCCTTTCTCGCTCATATGACCCATTCTTTTATGCCATAAATCTGCAGAATTTTCTTGATGAGCCACATTTAATTCACCTTGGCATATTTTTGCATTTGTCCTGTATAACGTGCCACGAGCAACTCCTTTTTCAATCAACAATGCCCCTTTGGTGATTCTCCGTTTTTTATTTGCAAAGTAGTTCTCATATCCATCTTGGTCCAAAGCAAATCCCGAGATCAAGTTCATCCGCAAATCAGGTACGTGGCACATATCTTTCAACACTAATGTGCATCCAACATTTATTTTTATGCAAAGGTCTCCGAGCCCCTCATTCTTTGAGTAACTTGTCTTACCCATTTTCACATTGCAATAATCACCGACTACATATCTGCAAAAAAGATCTCTTACCGGTGTAGCATGATAAGATGTTGCCGTGTCGACCACCCATTCCGACTCTATACCTGCCAAGTGCATGCATTCTTCTTCCTCATTTATTATGAGAACAACATTTTCATTATTTTGCACCATGGCAGCTATGTTGTCATCATTCTTCTGGACGCTGCTTTCCCCTTTGACCCCTTTTAGATTTGGACAATCTCTTTTGAAGTGTCCTGGTTGATCGCAATTGTAGCAATTTCTGGACTTCTATTTTGATCGTACCTTGGACTTTCCACGAGCTTCGGATCTACCATAGTTACTTGAGCTCCTTTGTTAACTTCTGCCTCTACTTTCCGTAATGAGCGTCTGTCCGTGATTTTTAGGCCTTTTTCTCATCTTCTTACTAAGTAAAAGGGCTGATGTGACATCCTTCAACTCAATAGAGTCCTTACCATGTAAAATGGTTGTTGCTAAAGTATCGTAAGAAGATGGCAGCGAGTTTAGGAGAACTATAGCTTTATCTTCATCCTCGTTCTTTACTCCGAGGTTTGTTAGCTGCGTGATTAGTCCATTAAGTACATTTAAATGAGAAAAAAAATTTGTACCTTCACCCATATGTAGCGCATATAAATGCTTTTTTAGGTAAAATTTATTTGTCAGCGTTTAGGACATGTATAGATTTTCTAACTTTGTCCAAATGCCACATGCACTCTCTTCATCGATGATGTTATTAGCTACATCATCTGTTAAGTGCAATCTGATTGCACTAGCAGCCTTTTCATCCATTTCTTCCCAATCCTCAAGTTTCATGGATTTAGGCTTTTTGTATTTGCCGCCTAGTACCTTGTGCAAACCTTGTTGGATGAGCAAGTCTTTCATCATTCTCTGCCACGTTGAGAAACCGCTATACACCGTTGCATTTTTCTACCTCGTACTTTACTCCAGACATTTTTTATTGAGTATAGTACAATAAGCTGTAAAAAATAATTCTATAACTGAGCAGAACTTGTGCTCTGATATCAATTGTTGGGAATAAATCCGTAACATAAATAATATTTGCAGTAGTAACGACAACAAATGCGGAACACAAAAATACGGTTAATCAATGAGAATAAACGAGAAATAATGACACCAAGATTTTACGTGAAAACCCTCCTAAATAAGGGAAAAACCAAGACCCGAGAGGAGCAACGAATATCACTATAGTAAGGATTTTACACTTGTATGTCTGATCAAAAACTTCAAAGACCACTACACATTCAAAAGAAATAACACTTTTTTGAATTTTCCACCTCACTACAATATCACTCACACTCTCTATTTTTCCTCACAAATTATTTTCCTCTGTGATGCCTCACTCTTCTTTTGTCTCCTTTGTAATTTTTGTTTCACTTAGAATGAATAATTGTCCTTCCTTTTATAGAGAATATATACACTACCCTCCAAATGTGCTATAGAAGAAATTTTTTTTTTCTTCTTCATAGCTTACCTACTTTGCCAAACTTTTAAATTGGCAGAAAACAATTTTTTTCTTTGTAGCTTACCAACACTACCAAACTTTAAAATTGGCACAAAGTTATTCAAAATTTGGTACATGGGGATGGACCCCACAGAAACATCCTTTTGTATGTGCCAGGCATATGACTTTCCCCCAACCGTCTTCTATATTCAATAGAGCTTTTGGCTTCAAAAAACACAACTTGCTATTTTTTCTCAACTATAGGAACCAGACAAGCTGTTTTCCAACAAAAGAACTGAAGCTAGGCTATTTTGTATCTCTTCTTCCCTTGCCTCACAAACCAGACCTTCCGCAAGTTTTGATCCCATTTTTTTTAATTACCAGTTATTTTGCTGGTTTGAAGTATTAAAATAATCAAAGCGGAAACAAGAAGAAAATTAAATTCTTTTAGGCAACTTAGAGTACTTCTTATTGCACTTAACAGACATACATTATATGTTCATACAATAATTCAAAGAGACACTAATACAACATAAAACAACTACTTTTAATATATCCTCAAATTCTGCATCATGACTATCATTTTCCTCTCCAAA
The DNA here is from genome assembly GCF_036512215.1 of Solanum lycopersicum. Taxonomy (NCBI): domain Eukaryota; kingdom Viridiplantae; phylum Streptophyta; class Magnoliopsida; order Solanales; family Solanaceae; genus Solanum; species Solanum lycopersicum. The sequence continues at coordinate 28,717,135 of NC_090800.1, forward strand.
CTGCATCTTCAACAGGTCTCCAGAATTGTCGAAGGCTTAGCAGAGATGTTCTTCGCAGAGACCTCAACTGTAGAAACTTTTCTCGATTTCTTAAGAAAATGTTCATTGCTATAAATGATATTAATGTTTATTGCTAACACTGTTTCAAGATGTTTGGAATCAATGCTTGAAGTTGAGTAACACCTGAACTGTAGAAGATGTGTGTACCTTCTTGAAGGAAGTAGCAGCCAAAATATTTTCAAGTTGGTTTTGTTGACCGGTATGACCAGGCGACCAAGTGGATCAGATTGAAAGTGTACCTATGTTTACCAAGAAATAAGGGCATTAGAGCTTTGAGATGGTGTAAAAAGATAAAATCAAATTGAATGTGCCTGATGGAAACAAAAGGTAAGAGAAACACAAATTGAAACAATTATTCATCCAATCTCTTGTGGTCTTATGATGCTAAATCATTAACTTTGCGGAAATTTTTACAGTAAAACTAAAATGACTCACTAAAATAGTAAAATACGAGTTTGTAAAAGCTAGCAGATTATTTAAGTCACCATCATGAAGTTACAATAGTGCAAATATAAAAAAAATATATATAAACACCAGATTTTTTGGAGATGCATATCTTTTTATAAAGGTTGCCTAATGAACTTAAAAAAATAAAATTCAACACCATCTATTAGAAGGTTGTTTTGTCCTTTTAATGCTTAAACTGAAAACTTAACCTAAACCCAAACACCAATTACAAAAATAAGAAACTCAATGATTCCAAGCATGAATACAAACACATCAAAAAGTCACAAGAGTTCACACAAGAAAACAAATTGAACCTACTTCACGGAAACAAGTTGAACGATTGGTATTATACCTTATCTCATAAAAGCCCAGGCACCAGTGCATAAACCTCAAATGAACCATTATGTTTGCATAAAATCGTTACATATTACATCAGAGAAATGGAAATGCATAATCTAGAGGTTCTTAATTCTTTTACATCTCATAGGAACTTCCTATTACACGAGCATTGATTTTCACCCATTCAGCGGATGGTCCAACATCAACAACTTGGACATCAAACCTGGCAGGTAAAAGCAATTTATCTTTACCTCAGATATGGAAGAACCAAAAACAGAGAGATAGAAAGAAATACTATTGATGTTTTTTGTACTCTTTTTCTTTTGGGTAATAAAAACTACCGATGTACAAGATACGTATTCAAATTTCTAAGGGTTTTCTAGTTTCTATCCTGTAGTAAGCTTATTTGTTGAATGCCTTGAATCAAACCCGTTACAATCAGAAAGGACGGGGGTCTCGCTTATTTGTTGGGCCCTTAATTATTTGTCAATTCTGTATGTTGGGCCCAAGCCTGTTAGGGCGTAGTTTAGCACTATATATAGACGCTATGGCAAACCCTATTCTGTAATTCAGTTCTTGCCTCTCCATAATAAAAATGCTCCCCCTCTTCCCGTGGTCGTAGCCAATTTATTGGTGAACCACGTAAATCTGTTGTCTTGTTTTTCGCGTTTATATTTTCTCGTATTATATCAAATTCCGCACAACAAATTGGTATCAGAGCCAGGTTAATCGGTGTTCTTGGATAATTCGAGATGTCTGCTTTGAATGTGAAAATCGACAAATTCACAGGGAGGAATAGTTTCAGTTTATGGCAGATCAAGATGCGGGCTTTGTTGAAACAGCAAGGCTTCTGGACGCCGTTGTCGAAAGACAAGAATGCCGTCGTTACTCCTGAGATGACGATTCTGGAGGAAAAGGAGGACTCGACGATCATGCTGTATCTCGCGGATGACGTCATCACGGAGGTCTCGGATGAAGAGACTGCTGCTGGTCTGTGGTTGAAGCTGGAGAGTTTGTACATGACAAAATCTCTAACCAACAAGCTGCTTCTGAAACAATGTCTATTCGGTTTACGAATGGCTGAAGGTACACAACTCAGGGAACATTTCGAGCAATTGAATACTTTGTTATTAGAATTGTGTAATATCGATGTGAAGATCGAGGATGAAGATGCTGCCCTGATTCTGTTAGTATCTCTCCCAATGTCGTTTGAGAATTTTGTTCAATCATTCATTGTTGGGAAAGATACTGTGTCGCTGGAAGAAGTCAGATCGGCCCTTCATAGCAGGGAATTACGGCATAAGGCTAACGGCACAAGTACAGACATACAGCCTTCCGGTCTGTTCACCAGTAGCGGAAAGGGAAGGAAAAACGGCGGAAAGAAAAATAAGCCGATGTCGAAGGGTGCAAAGCCGGATGATGTTTGTAATTACTGCAAGGAGAAGGGACATTGTAAATTTAATTGTTCGAAGAAGAAGAAGCAATCGGAAAAACAATCAGTGTCTGCTGCTGTTGCTGAAGAAGGCACCAATTCTGAAGAAGACATTGCCCTAGTTGCGGATGAGCACACTCATCATTCAGATGTGTGGGTTCTCGATTCTGGGGCATCCTATCACATCTATCCTAGGAGAGAGTGGTTCACGACTTATGAGCAGATAGATGGAGGCAGCATCTCAATGGCCAATAGTTCTGTCTGCAAGGTAGTTGGGACAGGCTCAATTAAGATAAGGACACATGACGGTAGCTTTTGCACATTGAATGAGGTCAGACACGTTTCATTGATGACGAAAAATCTGATATCTCTCAGTCTTTTGGACAACAATGGATTCAGCTAGACGGGAAAAGATGGAGTCTTGCGGGTCTGGAAGGGTTCAAATCTGATTCTGAAAGGTTTCATGCGTGGTACTTTGTATTTTCTACAAGGTTCCACGGTTACTGGTTCATCCCATGTTGCATCGTCAGAAGTTCACCAGGAGAATATGACTAAATTATGGCACATGAGACTTGGTCATATGGGTGAAAGAGGGATGCAAATTCTGTCAAAGGAGGATCTTCTTGCTGGTCATAAGGTTAAGAGCCTAGAGTTTTGTGAACATTGTGTCTCTAGAAAACTACATCGCAATAAGTTTCCAAAGGCCATCCACAGAACAAAAGGCACACTTGCTTATATCTATTCTGATTGTTGGGGTCCATGCCGTGTTGAGTCTTTGGGAGGCTAAAGATTTTTTGTGTCCATTATTGATGACTACTCAAGGATGACTTGGGTGTACATGATGAAGCATAAAAGTGAAGATTTCCAGAAGTTCAAGGAGTGGAAAATTTTGATGGAAAATCAAACAAGGAAGAAGATCAAGAGGTTGCGAACTGATAATGGGCTGGAATTCTGCTGGTCTGAATTTGATCAATTCTGTAAGGGTGAAGGGATCGCTCGACATCGTACAGTCAGAAATACACCACAGCAGAATGGTGTAGCTAAGCGGATGAATCAAACACTTCTGGAGAGAGCAAGGTGCATTCTCTCTAATGCTAGGCTAGATAGAAGATTCTGGGCAGAAGCGGTTAGTACAACTTGCTACTTGGTTAATCGTAAACCACATACAGGCATACAGTGCAAGACACCTATGGAGATGTGGTCAGGAAAAGCTGCTGATTATTCAAATCTAAAAGCTTCTAGTTGTACGGCTTACTATCACGTCAGTGAAGGTAAGTTAGAATCAAGAGCTAAAAAGGGAGTATTTGTGGGCTACGGAGATGGAGTGAAAGGTTTCAGAATTTGGTCTCCAGCAGAAAAGAGGGTTATTATGAGCAGGAACATTGTCTTTGATGAAAGTTCTCTGCTTAGAACCATTGTGAAGCCTACAACTACGTCTGAAACTGGGAGTCTTGATACACAGGTGGAGTTTCAAGTCATTCAGAACGAGAGCGATTTAAAAGAACCTGAAGAGGAGGATCAAGAGCCACAGATAGAAACTGATATCCCAGAATGTATGCCATCAGATATCCATCAGAGTATAGCTCAAGATCGGCAAAGGAGGGTTGGAGTTCGGCCACCTACGAGGTATGGTTTTGAGGACATGGTGGGTTATGCACTGCAGGTTGCCGAAGAGGTAGATACATCTGAGCCGTCTACTTACAAATAAGCCATTTTAAGTCTTGATTCTGAAAAATGGTTTGCTGCTATGGGAGATGAGATTGAGTCCCTACACAAGAATCAGACATGGGATCTGGTCATACAGCCTTCGGGGAGAAAGATTATTACTTGCAAATGGGGTTTCAAGAAGAAGGAAGGGATATCACCAGCAGAAGGAGTCAAGTATAAAGCCAGGGTTGTTGCCAGAGGTTTCAACCAAAGAGAGGGAGTGGACTACAATGAGATCTTCTCACCAGTGGTCAGACATACTTCCATCCGAGTGTTACTAGCGATAGTTACACATGAGAATCTGGAGCTTGAACTACTTGATGTGAAGATAGAGTTTCTACATGGAGAGTTGGAGGAAGAGATATACATGACTCAGCCGGATGGTTTCCAAGTTCCAGGGAAGGAAAATCACGTCTGCAAGTTGAAGAAGTCCTTATATGGACTTAAGCAGTCTCCAAGGCAGTGGTACAAAAGGTTTGACAGCTATATGGTGAAGTTGGGCTATACTCAGAGTTCATATGATTGTTGTGTCTACTAAAATAGGCTCAAGGATGATTCATTCATTTATCTGGTGCTTTATGTAGATGATATGTTGATATCTTCAAAGAAGAAGTATGACATTCAGAAGCTGAAGGTTTTACTTAGTGCTGAGTTTGAGATGAAGGATCTGGGAGCCGCTCGGAAGATTCTAGGGATGGAGATCATTAGAGACAGAGAGAGAAGGAAAAACTTATTAATAAAATAAGTTTAGGGGGGTAATAGGACCTTAGTATAGTATAAGTGTTCTCTGAGATTTCGGGCATAGGTTGAGGGGGTACTTGGGCATTATCCCTAAAATTTATTTTGACTTTCCTATTAACTTCTAGACTTGACTATTAACTTTCCTTGAATTGAAATATGGATTCAAGGCTTATGATCTCATGTGGATTATTTCACGATTTTCAACTTGGAGGGTTCATGCGGAATTATGAGCATGAACTACTCAACTCTAGAACTCAAAGATACTTCTCAGCTCAATACTATTGGACTTATAGGGTTCATGCGGAATTATGGTGATAAACAACTTGACTCGACTCAAAGGTCTAAGTAACTAGATGAAACTCATGGGTTGAGATAATTTACTGAAGCCTTTAACTTTAAAAAGACCCTTTTTGGAATCAATATTCCCCTTTTAGTTAAAAAAATCTTTTGGAACTCTTAGTTTCCTTGTAACTTAAATTTGAAACATTCATAAACCTTTAGGGAATACTTAGTCCCCTTATAACTTTTGAGAAATGAACTCAACTCTTGCTCTTTTCTTAATTTGAAACTTAACTTACAGGGATTCCCTTATAGATTTTAAGAATATAACTCAACTCTCTACGCTCTCTTGACTTGAAATTTAATTCTTTAAAACAAAGAGAAAACTTTATAAAATTTATTTTGACTTTCCTATTAATATCTAGACTTGACTATTAACTTTCCTTGAATTGAAATATGGATTCAAGACTTATGATCTCATGTGGATGATTTCATGATTTTCAACTTGGAGGGTTCATGCCGAATTATGAGCATGAACTACTCAACTCTAGAACTCAAAGATACTTCTCAACTCAAGACTATTGGACTTATAGGGTTCATGCGGAATTATGGTGATAAACAACTTGACTCGACTCAAAGGTCTAAGTAACTAGATGAAACTCATGTATACAAATATTCTCATTCCCTTACTACTTCCTCAAAATTTTATTCAAATCAATGGATTACCTTAAAGGATTCACAATTGAACTTGAAATCTCTCTTGAACTCTACTCTTAACTCTCTCTCTTGAATGCGAATTATGAATTCAAGAGTTTGGGTTCATGACACGAAGGGTCTCATGATGATAAAGTAGACTCATAAATAAATTATCTTTATCCTCATGCTTTCTTGAGTCTTGAAACAAGTTACTAGAAGTTGTAAAAGACTCCTCTAAAAGACTCGAAGGGACTCTCTCAAAAGGTACTGAAGAACTCTCAAAACTTAATCTTGAATTTACCTTGAATTTGAATTATTTTTTCAAGGTTATGGTTAATTTTATGAAGGATTTATAAGTGTTTAGGAGTGATTTAAAGTTTTTAGAAATAAAATGAGTGAAGATAATCTTTAAATGAGCTCAAACGGGACAACTGACGCAAAAGGAGTGGAGGCAGGCGACCCTGGAGCGTTCCAGGCAGGGGACGCCAACCCCTATCATCAGAGAGTGACTTTTCGGGAACTGCAGGGGCGCTGCGCCAGCATCCTCCAGGCATGCTTTCGACGAATTTTGCTCTTGTTTTCTGATCCTAATTGCTTTTAATCATTTTATTTTCTCAAGTTTTCCTTAGATTCAATTACCAACCTAAGTAAACACTAATAAACTCAGAAAAAACACTCCAAAAATCACTTTCATTTCAAGAAATCATCAAAATGCCAATAAGACAAGATCTACAATGAACCTCAAGAAACACCTCACAAGAACTTAAACCCTTCAGCTTTTTGAGAATGAAATTACGCTGAAAATAACATGTTTGGTGTGTGGGAGAAAAAAAACAACACTATTAAATCTTACATACCTCTGAGGGATTAGACCGATGGTGAAATTCCGCAACAAGATACAATAATCTCGACGAATGCTTGATCCTCTCCTCTTTCTCCTCTTTTCTCTTCTTTACACTTCTTGCCTCTTCTTTAATATTCTACTAAAACCCTAAGAGTATATTAGGATATAAAAACTGAATCCAAAAGAATACCCTAAAATATTACTAAAAATGAATTAAATTTTATTGGGTAAGGAAAGGACAAAAATACCCCCTCATATTTTCAGCTAACTTTCCTGTACTGGACAAACTAACTTCAAAAGGTCATATCTCACTCATACAAACTCAAAACATAGCACAATCGGCGACTTAAGGAGTTATGGTTGTTTGAAGTGGACCCAAAACTCATACTTAACTGATCTCTCAAAATTTAAGATTTTTGCTAATTCCAATTTAGTTCTTTTTGGAGCTCTTGGTGCTAAGTCTAGTGTAATGACTTTAATATTTAAGAAATTTTAAATTCCCTGGTAAAATCTCACTTACTACGATGAACGATTCGAGTCTTAGCTCAATAATTTTCTGGTGTGTTACATTCTTCTTCCATGGCTTTCTTTCAAACATCATGCTTTATTGATTCTTCATAATTTTCTGGCTCAACACCGTCAAAATTAGAGCTCTGATAAATGTCACTCAACATTTTTGTTCCTCTTGGAGGTGGTTCTTTTTCATTTGAATACGGGATTTCTCCCCCTTGAAGGACATCTTCCTCCATCCTCTTCCTGATTTGAAGATGTGATAATAGTATCATTCCAATCCCATGCTATTTTTCATTATAAATGACATCTCTAGTAACAACAAGATTTTTAGTTTTGACGTCGAGAAGCCTATATCCTTTCGTCCCATATTTTTGACTTTTTTCGTCTAATTTTGTTATTATCTCAGTAGGTGCATGAGCATAACAAATACACCCAGAAATTTTAAAATGACTTACCAAAGCTTTTTATCCACTCTAAAATTCAACTGGTGTCTTGTCCTTTAGTGCCTTTGTCGGGCACCTATTAAGGATGTAATTGTTGTATTTACTACTTCTGCCCAAAAATATTTTGGCAGCCCTTTCTCATACGTCATATTTCTGGCCATTTCAACAATTGTTCAATTTCTACTTCCAGAGATTACATTTTGTTGAGGAGTGTATCTGCTGTAAGTTGCTTCTGAATGCCTTCATTTTGTAATATTCTTTAAATTCTCAACTTGTGTATTGACCTCCTCTATCAATTCGAATGATTTTGATCTTGCAACCTTTTTGCTTCTCAAAGGGCTTTAAAATTCTTGAATGTAGCAAATGCTTCTGACCTTTATTTTAACAAAATAAATCCAAATCATTCATGAGAAATCATCAATAAATATTATAAAATACCTTTGACTTTCAAGCGATGGAGTCTTCATTAGTCCGCAAATGTTGGTATGGAGTAGTTCCAAAAATACACTTGCTCTCCCAGACAATCCTTTTGGAAATGACTTCCTATGTTGCTTTACAATTATACCACTTTCACATGGCTCCACCTAAGTATATATCTCTGGAAGGTCTTTCACAACGTATTTTTTCTTGAGAAATTTCAAACCATGAAAATTCAAGTTCCCAAATCTTTCGTGCCAAAGCCATCAACCATCTACAAATTCATTTTCAATGTATTGTAATAAAAATGCAATGGAAAGTTTGTTATTATCATCTTTACTTCAACAATGACTTGATTTGACACAATTTTATCATAAATCTTGTAATAATTATCTCTAAACACAGGAGAATAATAATTTTCCATGAGTTTACCAACACTAAGACAATTTTTTTTCCAATTTAGGAAGATAAAGAACATCATGAATTTACTTACCGCTCCCTTTCATGTTGATTGAAATGGTACCCTTACCTTTTGCATCAACTAAGGCTCCATTCCCCATTATACTTTAGTAGTGATTCTATTATCATTGGGAGGAAAGCCTTTCATCTCCTGTCATGTGATTACTACAACCACTATCAACATATCATTCATTGCTTTTTATTGAAGCATCAGATCTACAAGCAAAGAAAATGTTTTCTTCCTTTTATTCATCCCGTTTTTTATAAAAAAATTTCTTGCTCCGTTATTTTGCAAACAATCCTTCATAATGTGGCAAAACATTTTTAAAAAGTTACATTGGGGCTTGCCTTTGTGTCAACATTTTTCTGTAGTGTGATTAGTAGTTTTGAAAACTTTACAAACAAGATTAGGATTTTTCTCACCTTTTTCTACAACCTTCTTGGAAGAACCATCATGATCCTTCTTCTTTTTTTGATTGTAATTCTTCTTTTGTTGATCTTTTGGGAATTTTTGAGAATTCTCATTTGTTGTAGACTAGAAAGTTGTCGCTTTGGATTGATCTTCGTGATTGTTTTTGTTTCTCGTGTGCACGAAAAGATCAAACTAGATCTTTGATGGAAAGATTTGAAAGATCTTTCGTCTCCTCAGTGATAGCAACAATGACCTAAAATTTTTCTGTAACACTAATTAAAGTCTTTTCCAGAACTTGTTGGTCATAAATTCTATCACTATGATTTCTCATTTCATTAATAATATTCATCACTCATGTGCAATATTCATCTATTTTTTTAGATTCTATCATCTTCAGATTTTGAAACTCTTTTCTAAGAGTTTGATGATTTATAGTGCATACCTTTTTGTCACCATACACCTCAGTTTCCACAATTGCCCAAGCTTCCTTTCCAGTCTCACAAATAGCAACTTTTGGAAAATGTATTCTTGAGAATCCCATTTGTATCTTGCCCAAGCCTTTTGCATCTTGATGATACTTAGCCTAAAGATTTTTCTTCTCTGCTGTAAGTTCACCATTGTTTTTTGGATCTTCAAAGTCATTTGCAACAATAGTCCACAAACCTTCAGCTTTCAAATGTGTTATCATTCTTATCTTCAAGTATTCAAGATTAGTTCCATCAAAAAACGGAGTAGGGAAAATTGAAGAATCAACACCTTCATTTGTTTTGGATGTCGTTTTTTTTCTTCACCTAACCCAAGATTAAGCACGAAACCTACTCTTGATACCACTTTTTAGGAAATGTGGAAGGAGAATACTATCTTTAGACAATGCTCAATTTTTATATTGTATATTTAAGACCACTTGATATGATTACAATCATAAACTACATCTCTATTTATACTAGTAATAATGTAAATTAATGGTCATGCAGAAATAACTAAATATATGTATCATATTTACTAGATACATGTATTATAGAATTCTTAAAAGACTTTCTCGAATCTAAGAGACAATTTTTGAAGACTAATCGTTGATGCATTAATTCCAATAATTTTGTCCCAGGTGCTTAAGAGAACCTGAATACAACAAAAAATTCTACTGCGGTCGCTATTCCTTTTTAATAGAGCATAAGTCAAAGCAAAAACTAAAGTTCCTGGATGATGATCCTAATATAGTTACAGTGTTTACTAACAGCAACTAATGGCCAATGTTTTGGAGAGTGCCAGACTTCATATATGGAAATGGTGAGGAGAAAATAACTCAATGATAGAGATATATGAAGAGGTCAAGTTGGAAAAGAATTTACGAAAAATCTTACCACTAGTTTTTAGGCTCTTCGCAATCTTTGGTGTATTGTGGGAACTCTGTCCAGTAATAAAATAAAAACACCAAAATTACTTGTACATGACAATAGACAAGATCAAACTTAAGAAAATCAATGCCCAAAGACCTCTACAAGGATTCAACAGCAAACCTTTACAGTTGGCTTAGCAACCTCACCATAACCAAGAAGGTGTTGCTCCTGCCATCCTAGCCTACAACGAGCAATTTTATCACTTACTGCCCTTTCCTGATGCAGAAATTTGGTTACCAATTCCTTGCAGAATTTCTTTAAATAGTTAATTTTTGTATATATATATATATATATATATATATATACTACAAGGCTACATTAGTTGATTCAAAAATTAGATGAATTAAAGACCAACTCCATGACCTCATTCTTTTCCTAGTGGCCCTTATCCTAAAGTAAGGCCATACCAATTTCTATCAAAGTCAACTAAACAAGGATCTCCATGATCAACTTTGAGAATTTGATCAAAGCCAAATATGTTGATATTTCAACTACTTAGGGTTATAGGATTCCCCATATATTAATTAAGAGGAGTACAACATACAGTAGATATGAAGACACATCACATAACAACAATGTAACACACTGTTACCTCATTGTCAAAAGCCGAAGAACAAGGAGGAGGAAGAGCATAGAAAATTGAAGCTCTCCAGTTTGTCATATGCCATTCGTTTTGGAGAAGTTACTAAAATATAGAGAAATCATGAGATAATAGAATGTACAAAGACAAAAAGCAAGAGACAACTTTTTAGAAAAAATTCTATTCAAAATCACCATATAAGCATGGATGCATGGAGATGATGTTCTTTATGCAAGTGACTTTATAGGCCTCAAAAGAATGTCTGTTAGTAAAATTTTTCTAAGTTGATACTTCAAGAACCCACCAATTTTTTTGATAAGGGTAAATAATTTATTAATTATTAAGGAAAATCCCGTATACAAGCTATATACCAATCAATTTCTATCCCTTTAAACACTCTCCCCCTCTCCTTCCATACTACACACATGAGTGATAACATCGCAAACCACCTACCCATCAACAAGGCGATATAACTCAGGCCCCAAAAACTCACCATATACCAAATATTAGCAGCATGGCTGACAGTAGTCAAAATATGCTAATAACTATCAATGGAAGAAAACTTCAACACCTTCTCATAGAAGCTGCTGAATGTCCATGAAACAATAGTGCAAGTCCTGAGATAGAAGATTATTGAAGCCCCCAAAAAGGTATTCATATAAAGTCATATTGAAGTATATAGAAGGCATTGGTATTGTCATACATGTTCAGTTGATTATTGTTCCAGTAAATTCTTTTTATTCAGTTGATTATTGTTCTAGAAAATTCTTACCTTATTTCAGCATCAAAAGATATCTTCCTCATTACAACTAATTCTTTATTCTAACTTACTCATATAATTAGAAACATAAACCATACACACTCATTTTACATTGAGCAAATATAGCATAAGAAAAAAATCCCATAAGTATCTCATAAAGTCTAGACTCCCTATTCAGAAGCATCTGATAATATTTTAGGCTTCAAATCCGAACATGTTGAACTCCAGAACCAATTGCAACAACTCACAATGTGTATAAAATTCCTTATCCTCTATATTTGACAAAGACCTAACAAAAAAGATGCAACATTCCTTGGGTGTGTTATTGCTTTTAGTTAATGCGGCGTATGTTTATTAGAACCTAAATCCTAAGTTGCTTGGACTAGCTGTGGGTGTTAGATACGAGTACGGATCTAGATGTTGGGTCCTTCACAATAAGATTCAGGTATATGGATCTATGTTGGGATACGGGTGTGTAGATTCTCCTAAAAATAATTAAACTATCAAAAAGAAAAGTTAGAAAACAAAAACCATGAGATATTACGGGAAAACATTAGGAGAATATGGAAGGAAATTAATGAAAAATTAGTAACACAGAAATTTCTAGACAAAAGGTATTTTATTTTCTTTAATTTTACATTAGTTTCTTTATTTATTACATAAAATCATTAAAATTGTCCACAGATACCCCATCTATTTTGGTCAAAGCACCCTAAGTCGATTGACAAAATTGTACATAAATCCCAGACCCATGTCGTTGTTGGGTTCCAAAGGTGTGAATAGGAAATTAAGGGTTGCAACTCTCTTGAAGGATTGTGAATTTATCGAAAGGTTGTGACCTTTAAAAGAAGTTGTGTCTTTTCTAAAGGGTTGTGACCATTTGAATGGTTGTACCTTTTCCAAAGAGTTGTGAACTTTACACTTTTTTTGCTAGAAATAGAGATGTTTTGTCTCATTTTTCTGCATCAAATTCTTTCCTTCTTTTGCATACATTTCTTAGAAAACAAAATTGACCAATCGTGTCTGTGTGTGTGATTCGTTGTTGTCATTTTGAGTTCATTTAAATTATTGAAGTTTGATGTACCGCACTTCTTTAATGGTTAATCCATTTTATCTTGGAAGGAATTAATCTTTAACCTCGGGTACTTGAGGTCATTAAATTTCTTAAGGACGCACAATTGGTTCGGTGGACTCAGATAGTATTTTGTGTTTTAATTTCATCTTTTATTTTTTTCTAGTTTTATAATTTAAATATAGGATATAACAAGCTTAAGAAATTTCATATCGATGTTATTTTCTGTGGTAAGGAAATTACTTTTATTTTTTGTGTTCTTTTTGTTTGAAATAAGAAGAAGAAAAAGAAAATTATTTATCAGATGATAAAAGAGATTTAAGATAAATTAGTACTACTTTAATATGTTTGAGTATATTTTCCGTAGTAAAATTTTCTTGGATGGATAAGATTAATCTTATTTTTTTCCAAGTGCATCCAAGCATTTCATCCCTTTAGTTTTCTTTCCAATGAGAAAATGATTTTGTACATAAAAGCAAAGATGAGAACATTAATAAACATATATTGTCTCCTAACAATATTTGAACATGAGTTTCGTTTCCCCTTGAAATCCAATATCTTTTGAGGAAAATTGGAATATGATGAAAATTGGGAAAGAAAGAAATAATTTGTTTGAAAAATGACTTGCATGAAATCATTGCTCACACATAGAATATGATTCAATGAGTGGAAAAATCAATTTCAATTTTTGTTTCCTTTATTATTATTGTTTCTATCCTTTATAAGTTATGAGATTTATTTCATAAATATTAGATAGATTGTCATTATGTGATGATCTCAGAGTATATCTTTATTATTAGTAATATATTCTGTTTAGAGAAAGAGAAAAAAACTTTTGTAGATTTCTATTCCATATAAAATTTGATTGTATCTTACTTCTTGATACTAAAATCTTCTATTTATCTTTTTACTTTGTTGGTATGAAAAATATAAGAACTTCATAAACAAGTCAAATTATTCATTGGTTCGAAAAATATATAAACTTTACTAATTTGTTAAATACATTGTTTGAATGAATATTCTGACATGAAGAGTACAAAATCATCGTTAGTATATTAAGGCTAAAGGGTTCGGAAAAGAAAAAATCTTCTTAGTTAGCTAGAAACAATGTTGTATTTGAGGTTTTTGGATTTGGAGATTAAAAACTTTTTTGTTTACTACTCTATCTGAATGTGAAACTGATTACAAAAATTTAAAAACTTCATCAAAATTTGAGGTTCATCCGATTAACGATTATAAGAAAACAAAAACTTCATCGTTAAAACTAGAAACAAGTTGTATAAAGATTGAATCTTTATTGTAGTATTTTAAATACTAGGTGGTCTGTCTAATTGTTATAGAAAGGGGAAAAAGAACACTTTTGACATAAAATTAGTGACTTTTCTGTGTATAATGGGTGTTTCTATGGATTAAATCTCCAAAAGAAGGTTTCATATTGCCAATGTGTATTTTATGGTATACAATTTGAAAAAAAAATATGTGGAAAATAATTTCAAATACTTGAAAAATATTTTGAGAACATATTTAGAATGTGGGGGTTTATTTGTGATAAAGACAACTAGACTTACTATCTAATTTCAACTTGAAAGCACAAAATTGTTGGAGTATATTTGGTATTGTGGTCATTGAGTCTCTCTTTACTAGTATATGATATGACTAGCATAAAACTACAAAAGTATATTACTCTTTTCAAAATTATTGTATTATTTTATGAAAAAGTGTCAGTTAAAATATTGTGATTTTTTATTAAAAGAAATGTCTATTTGTATAGATATGAATATTCGTGAAAAGGGATATGTTATTTTTGTGTTGTAAAACAAAAATTTGGGTCATATTGCCCTTATTGGACCTATAAGAGTATGATCATGGGTAATTTCTTTGACAAACTAAATGTTATGGAAAAGTCCTTTTGAAAAAGACGTTTGGCAAGATGTTGATTTTGAAACAACGTGTGTATATCACATCATTTTAAACGTAAAGAACAAAATATTTGTAAAAAAGAAGTTACCTCACAGAAGGTATTTGTAAACTCAGTATTTCTGTCTGTTCTTACTTGCTTGAATCAAACTGTTTGTGACTTGAACGCTTGAGACATGTCAATTACAAACCTTGCAAAAACTAATTAACTTAGAAGTTTTGCCTAATTTCTAGTGCAATAAATCAAAATGTCAAGAATGGTTTGTTGAAAAGAACTCTAATCCCTTAGAATTAATTTACACTTACATTAGTGATATGAAGTTAACACCATCTCATGGTAAAAAAATGATTCATAGATTTTACTAACAATTGCACTATATATTGTTATGTCTATTTGTTGAATGATAAAGATGAAGCAATAGAAACATATCGACAATATAAAACTAAAGTTGAAAATCAGTTGGATAAAAAGATTGTCATGATAGAAGTGGTAGATGTGGAGAATATAAATATTTCTTTTGTGAAATATATTTGGTAAATTGAATCATCCATTAATTACTGCACATACTCACCTCAATCTAATGAAATTGTTGACAAGGAAAAACCTGAACTTTAAAGGAAATGTTGAATGTAATACTTATAAGTTCTGGTTTACCATAAAATTTGTGAGGGGTGATATTATTATAGCAAGAGAGAACAACAAAAAAATTTTATGTTCATAAAAAGAGAAACAAAAGGTTTTATTTTTTAATAAAGGGAGCAATAAATAGAAAACTTTTGTTTGTTAAGAAAGGGAGCAACAAAAAATTTTGTTTGTTCAAACTTTGTTGTATCCTGATAGAAAATTGCTTGTCGTCCTTTAAAATATATACAAGCAATAACTCTTGAAAGATAGTGATCTGACAATTTCCAATAGTCTAATCCATATAAGTAATGGAAATGAGGGAGTTATGCCCAAACGGGTTAAAATAGGACCTAAGACTGGTGATTATATGTTCACTAGATATGCTACAAATACTAAAGCATCTAATTTATGGTTCATAAGTCCAACATCAGATCGTCAAGTAAAGGGTCTAACGACTTTTAAAAGAACCAAATTAGAATGTACTTAATAAAGATATTCAGAGGCATAATAATTGTCAATGGAAAAATTACATCCTACGAGATTTATTTTGTAAAATTTCTTCTTGAAATTGAGTCCATATATTTGAACAAGATATGTCTTTTATGGACATCCTCTTTAGAAAGAGTCTGCAATAGTAAGATAGATTCAATCTTGAGTAACCATACTCGAGAGTATGTTGATCTTCCTTTGGGAAATAAACTTTTCAGTTCAAAGTGGATCTACAAAAGGAAAAGAAAGCTGATGAAACCGTTGATAAATAAAAAGCAAAACTTGTTATCATAGGCTTTAGACAATAACAAAACCTTGATTATTTGACATAGACTGACTAGGATTACATCAAAAGTTGCAAATTTATCAAAATGGATGTGCAAACTTTATTTGGAGGAAAAATTTACATGAAACATGGTTAAAAAAAGTGTAAACTTGTTAAATCACTTTATGGACTAAAAACAAGCGCCCAAATAATGACATGCGAAGTTTGACCAATCTAAATTGGTAAATAAATCCTAGATTAATGAATATGATAAACGTTCTACACTAATGCCATTCTAATGCACAAGGTCATTATTGTATTTATATTGATGACATATTGATAATCAAAAGAGATATATCTGGCATAAATGCTACTAAGCATATGCTAGAAAGTAACTTTGATATGAAAGAAGTTGATGTTATTGATATGATAGAAAAGGTACTTGACAGTTCAAGTAGTTGAATTTCAATATTGCCTAGACTCCAATAACTGTGAGTGTTGTACTTCAAAAGAATGAAGGAAAAAGTAACTCATACTGTGACTATGCTAGAGTATTGATAAGTATGATATATATCATGAAGTGTGCGCGCTCAGATATAACATGTGTTATTAGTAAAATGAGTCGGTTCACAAATAATATCAATCAAACTCATTGGATGACAATGAAAAGAGTTTTGGATTATTAAAACATACTTAAAATTATTGTCTTGCATTATAACTAATATTCAACAGTATTGGAAGAAAATATTGATGCAAATTAAATCATCGGTAAAATGAAGTAAAATCCACGAATGAATATGTATTTCTTTTAGTGGAGGAGCAGTCTATTGGAAATCTTCCAAATTGAAATCTATTGCTCGCTCTACTATGAAATCTAAGTTTTTCACTCTAGATAAGGCCGGTGAAATTATCATAATTAACTATGATAAGTCAAAGGATAATGTATCAGATCCACTTATAAAAGGCCTAACTAGAGAGGGAGTAGATATATTGTCAAACGGAATGAGACTATGGATGAGGACAAATCACTCTGGCGGTAACTCTACCTAGAAGACTGGATATCCTAAGATTTAGGTTCAAGGAGATCAAACAAAGTCACTATTGACGGTTCAACATTGTCAAAATATTTTTTATGGGCCATTCTCATGATAAGATAATGTTAAGTAACAAGGATAAAGGCATTAGGAATTTTTAATGGTTTCTAAGATTGATACATGGTATATCAAATGGTGTATCTATGGGATAACACATTTAGAAATCACCAATGTAAGTGTGAAGTGTAAGCCAATTCAAGGGGAATCAAGTAGGGCCTATTTTATACGCACTTAGAAATGAAGATGTGTTCACGGTTGGAACAAACAACACAATTAATGAGAACGAAAAACATTCTAGAGTTGATTGTGTGACTTATGTTGTTTAGGTATACATTAAAGTTCGATGGTTCAAAGATATTCAAATCTATCAATTGGTCGACTATATCCGATATATATTCATAATAGAAAGTTCAACAGCAAACCCCTTATCCTGATGCGATCGATATTTATTGACGAATCACACAGTTTCATGCATATATTTTAACAATTGACATTCCCTATTCATGTGGGGGATTGTTGGGTTCTAAAGGTATAAATAGGAAATGAAGGGTTGTGACTTTATAAAAAGGTTGTGACCTTTATGAAAAGTGTGTCTTTTCTAAAGGATTGCGACTGTTCAAAAGGTTGTACTTTATCCAAAGGATTGTGGCCTTTCTGAAAAGTTGTCTTATTTCCAAACAGTTGCGATCTTTACCCTTTATTTGTTGGCTATAAATATAAAGGTTTTGTCTCATTTTTCAGCATCGTATTCTTCCCTCCTCTTGCATACTTTTCTTATAAAATAAAATCAATCGATCATGTTTGTGTGTGATTTGTTTATGTCATTTTGAGTTCATTTAAATTATTGAAGTTTGAGGAACCACTACATCTTTAATGGTTGATCCATTTTAGCTTGGGAGTAATTAATATGTAACCTCGGGTACTTGTGGGGATTAAATTTCTCAAGGACACACAGTGATTTTTGTGAACTTGGATAGTTCTTTGTGTTTTTCTTTTCATCTTTTATTCTTTTGGTTTGTTAATCTGAATACGGGAGATAATAGTCGTGTCGACACGGGTGTGGCACTAAAAAAGAAGAGTCCGAGCAACTTAGCTTATAGCTTGGTGTTGGAATCTATGTTGTTATTTTCGCAAAAACACTTCATGTTTTCTTCATATTTTCAATTTTAGTAGTTTTAATACTCTCTCATCTATAAAAAGAACGCCTCTTTCCAAAGATACCAAGTTCAAAGAAAAGAATGCATCTTCCCTTATTTGGCAGTTCTTAATTTAAACGTGTTACAAATAGAGTCCAAACAACTAAGTTGACAACTTGATGTTTGAATGTATGTTGTTATTTGTGCAAAAGAAATTCATGTTTTGTTCGTATTTTCAATTTTAGTTGTTTGAATACTCTATCAACTACAAAAAATGCCTTCTTCCAAAGTTACCAAGTTCAAAGAAAAGAATGCCTCTTACCTTTTTGGCAATTCTTAATTTCAACAAGTCACAAGTCACGTGACATGTTCAAGACAACGAGATTAAGGACATTTTGGTACATTCTATGCATCTTTGATTTATCTGAACTTAAATCTAAAATGAACCTTCAACCTAAAATTCTTATTTGAAATTTTTATTGTCATTCGTATATTTTAGTCATTACTAAACTAAAATAGTTTACTCAATCTCAGCAATAGTTTATTCTTATGCTATTATGAGTTCAAGACAGACCTCTATGGTGAAATAGGTAGACGCACTACTTTTAGGAAGCAGTGCTAATTCATCTCGGCTCGAGTCTGAGTGGCAGCATATTATCTTCTAAAAAGCATAAAAAGATCTTATAATGAATTCAATTTTTGATTTCTATTTAAAATTATTTAAGTAACGGATTATTCTTTTAAAATTTTGTAATTGATATTTTCAACTTGAGCATACATTAAGTCACATTTCCTTTTCGATCATTTAAAATGTAATTGTTAAAAAGTCCCACATCGGAAGGGGAATCAGAAATTAAACTTCATATATGGACTTGGATAAACCTCCTTTCAGGAGCTAGTTATTTAGGATGAGGAAGACTCAGGTGTCATATATTTATATAGTATTAGATTTAGACTCATCCAGTTTGTTATTTACCTTGGTTGGTTCCCCATTTATAATGGTTCACTCTCTTGTTGAGGCCTGGCATACGGGAGAATGTTAAGAAATCCTACACCAGAAGAGAGATGAGAAATTGGACTCTTTACATGAAAACAGACAGACCCTCGCTCATGAGCTGAGGTTGAATTTCTTTCGGTTATGATATGTTTATAGTAATTACCGTTCATTGGATAACCTTTTTAGTCAATAAAATCGTAAAACTATATGATTCGTCAGAAAAAGGAATAGTTGCTTTTTTATATATAACAAGATTATGTTACTCATTGGATTGCTCTAGGATATTTCCTACTAATCTATTTATTTATATGAATCATTAATTTTCCTTTCATGGAGTTTCTTCGTAATTCATATAATTCTGTATTTTGAAAAAGTTGTTATAAGTTTAAGGAAACTAGACCGTGTTATTTTTATCCAAGGCTTCAAGATTCAAAAAAATATATATTTTCTTAAAGTCTATGTCAATTTAAAACCAAACAAACATTTGAAGCAACGAGAGTAGTTATTTAGGTTTTATACAATTCATGAACAATTGTTCTTCTACCACCTTCTGATATATTCTTCTAGTAACCAAGCATCTTATTCCTCTCAGATGTAATCAAAATATATCCTAACATTTCACATCCAAAACAACATAAATAAACTTCAAAATCTTGGCACATCATCAGTAAAATAATGAAAGTCAACATCTCCCATGCATAGTATATATTGGGAAGTTGATGTTTGATTAGTGAAGGAGAAATATTCATATCAAATTGCCTAAAAACATAAATAACCCACTAAATGCTCACTTATGGGGATTAAATCAGTCACCCACTTGCCGCCACAATTTTAATCTACTTACCGCTAAAGATGAAGTAGCTAATTGTACACCATCAAAACTAAGTGAGAATAAAATAAAATTCATCACACAGACTTATAGCATATTGCATCATTAATTAATCTAGTAACAGAAGAAAAAACACAATCACCGCCTTATTTTTTTTAATTTTACTATAAACTACGAATCTACATTTCTTATTTCTTAAAAATAAATTAATAATACCCTCTATAAAAACTCGAAGTTCACATTGCCATATTTGGAAAGAGAAACATAACCCTCCAGGGATGCTCTTCACACGGCTGTGTGAACAAGCAGCAAAAAGCTTTTCACAAAAATGACCACATAAAATCATGGAATCCAGAAATAATTCTTTGACTTATTGTACTTGTTTGCTGACCCACTTCTTCTAACTAGTTTACGGACGCGTGCTTCGCACGTGTGTCTCATGCAATATTTTATAAATTGGTTAGGATGATTATAATTCAATGAAAACGTGTGTAATGAGTACTAAAATGGAACAATCTCAATTAAATATTATGACAATATTTTTTTTTACAGAAAACTAATTTAAAGAAGACTAATAGAGAGTAAATATAAAAAAACTAAACATGAAAGAAAAAATCAGCATACACATCGTTCTTTAAAACATTAATCATAACAATATATACATAGAAAAAGAATAAAAAATCAGTACATAATTACCGAGTTTTTGTCCCCTTCTCTCATATCGAATTAAAATTCAAAAGTCTTCTCCATCAAGTCAAACAAAAGTATAAATCAAATAGAAAAGCATGAAGGTTATGACTTATGAATATTAATAATGATAATTCAATAGGTAGTTAAATATAATCTATGTCAATTAGTTTAAACTTAAACCATATAAATATTGTTAAAACTTGTAGTGAGATACACACCAAAATTTGAAAAAGAAAATATAAATTCAATTAGCAAAATATGAAATGGATACAAAAATCTATGTATGGATCAAACTTTATTATATGCAGGGAACTATATAATAATCATATTGGCTTTGTTCGACTGTCTCTAGATCTGTATCATCTCTTATTGATTGTGTTTCATATAAATTATTAGTAGCGGAGGTGATACTAAAGATAAAAAATAAACACCTACTTCAAGATCATAAATATATAGGATTATGTTATAACAAATTCACATAGTATTAGAGAATTCAAATAGAATCATAATTTATAAGGAGAAAAAGAGATAATTGTTTATTCAAATAGTATTGGAGAAACTCAAATTGAGTCATATAATATATAAGGAGAAACTGGGACAATTTTTATTCAAACTGAAATTATGTTAATGTTGGGTTATGGGTCTTTTTTCCCTTCCTATGTGGATAAATAAAAGCCCAATTTGGACCAACCCATTTTTTCCCATAGGCCCATTCTTATGAGGCAAATATAGACCTATTTAGGGTCTTATTTTCAAATACACAGAGAGTTTTTTAGCAGCCAAAAAGAGAGAAAAAGAGCAGATTTTCGCAGTCAAATTTCAGCCATAACAACCAACTTCAAATTGCGATTCCCGCTTCGTTTCTTATCCGATTGAGCTGATTTTTGGACAGCATATTATCTTCATCACAATCTTTGATTAGGAACTGACAGAGTTGGATTTAGTGGCCTGCAGCTTCAGTTTTGCTGTCGTGAATAGTAGCTGCGAAATTGGTGATTTTGCTCCTTTAATTCTCTAGATTTGGTGCAATCTTATTTTGTTGTTGCTCGTTGTTTGACACTTGTTTTGTGGCAAATTTTGGAGAATAATATTGTAACTCTTGGTGATTATAGTTGAGCTTTTGGTCCCGTGGTTTTTTACTTTTCACATCGAAGGGTTTTCCACGTAAATCTTGGTGTCTTGTGTGATTTATTTATCATTGCCTTGTTATATTTGTTTGGTTGAATTACTTTCTGCCTTACTATCATATTGCTTGTGGTTGTTTGTTTTCTCTTGGTTCAAATCGAAAAGGGAAAGTATAGACTTGGGTATTCTTCCGCTGTTATCCTGTCAAGCATTCTTTGTTAGTGCCTTGTTTTTCCCAACAAAGTGGTATCAGAGCATTGGTTATTGTTGATTGTCGTTTTGAATGATGGAGGCAAATATGAGCAAAATGGTGTGTTTAACTGGTAGTAACTATCATATTTGGAAAGGCAAGATGAAAGATCTTCTATTTGTCAAGAAGATGCATTTACCTGTGTTTGCTTCTAATAAGCCTCAGTCTTTGAGTGATGAAGAATTGGAATTTGAGCATCTGCAGGTTTGTGGCTATATTAGACAATGGGTTGAAGATAATGTTAGAAATCATATTGTGAATGAGACACATGCCAAAAGTTTGTGGGACAAGCTCGAGACACTTTATGCTTCGAAGACTGGCAACAACAAGTTGTTCCTATTGAAACAATTAATGAATATCAGGTATATAGAGGGCACTCCTATTTCTGATCATATTAATGATTTTCAGGGTGTTCTTGACCAGCTGTCCGGAATGGGTGTAAAGTTTGATGATGAGATACAGGGACTTTGGCTTCTTAATACTCTGCCAGACTCTTGGAAACTCTTCGAGTTTCTTTAACTAATTCTGCTCCCAGTGGTGTTGTAACCATGGAATATACTAAGAGTGGTGTCTTGAATGAAGAAATGAGAAGAAGATCTCAAGCCTCATCTTCTTCAGCTTCACACTCCGATGTTTTGGTTACTGAAGATAGGGGGAGAAACAAGTCCAGAGGTCAAAATGATAGAGATAAAAGTAGAAGCAAGTCAAAGTCTAAATACAAGAATACTACATGTGACTATTGCCACAAGAATGGACATATCATGAAATATTGTTACAAGCACAAGAGAGATATGAGACAACAAAAGAGAGAAGGCGATAATGAAAATCGTGTTGCTGTTGTTGCTAATAATGATCTTCTTGTTTCTTGTGATGAAAATGCCATTAATCTTGTTTGTGATGAGTCTAGCTGGTTTGTGGATTCTGGTGCTACTTCTCATGTCACGCCAAAGAAGGAATTATTTTCTTCTTATACTCCAGGTAATTTTGGAACGTTGAAAATGGGCAATAATCATGAAGTTGAAGTTATTGGCATTGGGACAGTTTGTTTGGAAAGTAACAATGGTTCCAAACTAGTTATTAATAATGTCAAGCATGCTCCAGATGTTCGCTTGAATTTGATTTCTGTGGGATATCTTGATGATGAGGGTTATGTTAATACATTTGGTGTTGGCCAGTGGAAGCTTACTAGAGGTTTGATTGTTGTGGCCCGTGGTGACAAGTTGTCTAACTTGTATGTATTTCAAGGCTCCATGTCCAGAGACTCAGTAAATTTGGTGGAGAATGATACTTCATCAGAGTTATGGCATAGAAGGCTGAGTCATATGAGCGAGAAGGGGATTGATAGTTTGGCTAAGAAAAATTTGCTTTCAGGAGTGAAACAAGCAAAGTTGAAGAAATGTGTTCATTGCTTAGCCGGTAAACAGAAAAGAGTTTCTTTTCAGAGTCATCCGCCTTCAAGAAAGCTCGATTTGCTGGAGTTGGTACATTCTGATTTGTGTGGTCCTTTTAAGGTAAGATCTCATGGTGGTGCACTTTACTTTGTGACTTTTATTGATGATCATTCTCGTAAACTCTGGGTATTTTCTTTGAAGTCCAAGGATCAAGTACTTGATGTGTTCAAGGTTTTTCAGGCCTTGGTTGAAAGACAAACAGGGAAGACATTGAAATGCATCCGCTCAGATAATGGTGGTGAGTATATTGGTCCTTTTGATAGATATTGCAGAGAGCAGGGTATTAGGCATCAGAAAACTCCTCCAAAGACTCCTCAGTTAAATGGTTTAGCAGAGAGGATGAACAGAACTCTAGTTGAGAGGGTTAGATGTATGCTTTCAGATGCTAAGCTGTCAGATTCCTTTTGGGCAGAAGCACTTAATACTGCTGCTTATGTTATCAATTTATCTCCTGCTGTTGCTTTAGATGGTGATGTCCCTGACAGAGTTTGGACTGGTAAGAATGTTTCTTATGATCATCTTAGAGTCTTTGGGTGTAAAGCCTTTGTACATGTTCCTTAGGATGAAAGGTCAAAGTTGAATGTTAAAACTAGGCAGTGTATCTTCATTGGTTATGGTCAAGATGAATTTGGCTATCGTTTCTATGATCCTGTTGAGAAGAAACTTGTTAGAAGCCGTGATGTTGTGTTCTTTGAAGACCAAACAATTGAATATTTTGACAAAGCTGACAAGGCTGATTTTCAGACTAGTGAGAGCTTAGTTGATGTTGATCCAGTTCCTTTGACTATTGCACCGGAAGAAAATCTTCATAATGATGAAAATCAAGTTGATAATGAAGATGGTGATCATGTTCAGAATGACCGGCATGATGTTGTTGATGCTCCAGTGCAAGATGATGTGGTTGTCCAACAACCAATTATAGATGCTCCAGAGAGTTCTCTCAGACGATCTAGTAGAGAGAGAATTCCTTCATCTCGTTATTCTCCCAATGAGTATGTACTCTTGACTGATGGGGGAGAACCTGAGAGTCTTGATGAGGCCATGGAAAGTGAAGAAAAAGAAAGGTGGTTTGATGCTATGGAAGATGAGATTAAATCCTTGCATGATAATCATACCTTTGATTTGGTTAAGTTACCTAAAGACAGAAAAGCTTTGAAAAACAGGTGGGTTTTTCGGGTGAAACACGAAGATGGTAATCCTGTTCCACGGTACAAAGCTAGATTAGTTGTCAAGGGATTTAATCAGAAAAAAAGAGTTGATTTTGATGAGATATTCTCTCCAGTTGTGAAGATGTCATCCATTCGTGTGGTTCTAGGCTTGACTGCAAGTCTAGATTTAGAGGTTGAATAAATGGATGTTAAAACTGCTTTCCTCCATGGTGACTTAGATGAAGAAATTTATATGGAGCAACCGGAAGGTTTTGAAGTCAAGGGTAAAGAGAATTACGTTTGCAAATTGAAGAAGAGCTTGTATGGTTTGAAACAAGCTCCCAGGCAGTGGTACAGGAAGTTTGGTTCTTTTATGAGTCAGCAGGGCTTCAAGAAGACTTCTTCAGACCATTGTGTTTTTGTGCAAAAGTTCTCTGATGGTGACTTTATTATTGTGTTGCTTTATGTTGATGACATGCTTGTTGTTGGTCATAATACTTGCAGGATTCAGAAGTTGAAGCAAGAGTTGAGTAAGTCTTTTGCTATGAAAGACTTAGGACCAGCAAGGCAGATTCATGGCATGCAGATTGTCCATGATAGAAAGGCCAAGAAATTGGTATTATCACAAGAGAAGTACATTCAGAAAGTACTTCGCAGATTTAGCATTGACAAAGCTAAGGTTGTCCGTACACCTTTAGCTATGCACTTCAAATTGAGCACGAAACAGTGTCCTTCTAGTGTTGATGAGAAGGAAGATATGAAGAAAGTTCCTTATGCTTCAGCTGTTGGTAGTTTGATGTATGCGATGGTTTGTACAAGACCGGATATTGCTCACGCTGTTGGAGTTGTTAGTCGTTTTCTTTCTAATCCGGGAAGAGAACATTGGAATGCTGTGAAGTGGGTTATGAGATATCTTTGTGGCTTTTCTAGTCTGAGTTTGTGTTTTTGTACAGGGAAGCCTATTCTTTGTGGTTATACTGATTCAGACATGGCTGGTGATGTTGATACTCGCAAGTCTACTTCAGGGTACTTGGTTACTTTTGCAAGGGGAGCTGTCTTGGCAATCTAGGTTGCAAAAATGTGTTGCTCTATCTACTACAGAAGCTGAGCTTATTCCTGTCGTTGAAGCTTGAAAAGAATTGCTTTGGATGAAGAGATTCTTGGGGGAACTTGGTTGTGCTCAAGAGAGGTATGTGCTTTATTGTGACAGTCAAAGTGCTATACATCTTGGCAAGAATTCTACGTTCCATGGTCGGTCTAAACACATTGATGTGAGATACCATTGGATTCGAGATGTGTTGGATTCTAAGTTTCTTGAGCTTGAAAAGATTCATACAAATGACAATGGTTCCGATATGATGACTAAAGCTTTGCCAAGAGGGAGGTTTGAAGATTGTTGCATGGTCGCCGGGATGGCGGTCTCCTCCACATAGTCGTGAGGGGGAGAATTGTTGGGTTATGGGTCTTTTTTTCCCTTCCTATGTGGATAAATAAAAGCCCAATTTGGACCAACCCATTTTTTCACATAGGCCCATTCTTATGAGGCAAATATAAACCTATTTAGGGTCTTATTTTCAAATACACAGAGAGTTTTTTAGTAGCCAAAAAGAGAGAAAAAGAGCAGATTTTCGCAGTCAAATTCCAGCCATAACAGCCAACTTCAAATTGCGATTCCCGCTTCGTTTCTTATCCGATTGAGCTGATTTTTGGATAGCATATTATTTTCATCTCAATCTTTGATTAGGAACTGACAGAGTTGGATTTGGTGGCCTGCAGCTTCATTTTTGCTGTCGTGAATAGTAGCTGCGAAATTGGTGATTTTGCTCCTTTAATTCTCTAGATTTGGTGCAATCTTATTTTGTTGTTGCTCGTTGTTTGTCACTTGTTTTGTGGCCAATTTTGGAGAAAAATATTGTAACTCTTGGTGATTATAGTGGAGCTTTTGGTCCCGTGGTTTTTTACTCTTCACATCGAAGGGTTTTCCACGTAAATCTTGGTGTCTTGTGTGATTGGTTTATCATTGCCTTGTTATATTTGTTTGGTTGAATTACTTTCTGCCTTACTATCATATTGCTTGTGGTTGTTTGTTTTCTCTTGGTTCAAATCGAAAAGGGAAAGTATAGACTTGGGTATTCTTCCGCTGTTATCCTGTCAGGCATTCTTTGTTAGTGCCTTGTCTTTCCCAACAGTTAAATCTATTGTATATCTAACATATCGAAATCATTACTATATTGATAAGAACAATGGAATACGATTACAACCTTAAGATTCTTATTGCAATAGTCAAACTACCAAATTATAATGAAAATATTGAAATAACAAATAATTAAAGTTAGAAGAAGAACAGAGATGAGAAACTTTAGACTCTAGAAGAAGAGTAGACGAAAAACATTTTCTTCAATATGTATAATCCCTAAATCACTCACCGTTGCACCTTTTGATGAAACTATTCTCACGTCCACTACTCGATCCGTATCCCAAATTAACCAGACCCTATTTCTTGTTCTAGGCCCAATGGCCGTTGTTAGTCCTATAACTACTGGTGTGACCTTGGTATCCACATTAGGTTGAACTTGGTTCATAACGGTATATGTCCTAAAACATTGATTTAAAGGATTTGTCATTGGCTTGAAGCATGAAACATACTTCATAATCATCAAGAATTTGCAAATCTGAAATAATCAATATGCTAACCTAAAGAAATTAATAAGTCTATAAAATATTGAACAAACTAAAATTAAATTACTTACACTCTTTGAAACTTTAAACCTCATATCACAAATGCACAATTGATGTGGTAATCTTGATGCCCCCAAAGCTGAGAAAGAAAATATGACAAACATAAATATAATTAGATGTGATATACATATAAATCATGAAATCTAAAATTAAAATAATACGAACAGATCAAATAAAAGTATGGATTTTGCGATTAGCAATTGTCTAACTAACCTTTCATCCTAGGCTTGTTTCATATTATTTAATATTTGTATTTATAAATTTTAAAAAATCATCTTTATTCAATATAGGCAAATGAAAAGACAAGATTTTTAAGAAACTAATTAAGAGGGTTTTAAAAATAGATACACATCTTTTTATCTTCCATTTTCTTTAATATCTTAAAATTTCACATTTAATTGGATAATGTATTAAATTTTTTTTTGGACTTCTTAAAACAATGATTTAGTTCGAAAAGGTCTTAAAATAATGTTAACGGTTGACTATGATAAATAATGTAATGGTTGACTTTTTTTTCAAACTAGTGCCATGTAGGCTAAAAAAGCGTAGAAAATTACTTATAAAATAAGTTCAGGGGGATAATAGAACCTTAGAATAGTATAAGTGTGTCTCTGGAATTTCGGCCATAGGTTGAGGGGGTACTTGGGCCTTATCCCTAATTAGCCAATTTGCAGTCACAAAAGATTAACTTTAGCCTAAATAAAAATACAATTAAAACAATCATAAATTTATGGAAAATCAAATTAAAGAAGTTTAATCACAATAACATCAAACGAGAAATCTTATTTTAATGTATAAAATTTATCAACAAATCGTAAATTTAGAACTTTTGATAGTAATTAGACAATTTAGATTATATATAGTCACAAAAGATTACCTTTAGCCTAAATAAAAATACAATTAAAAGAATCAGAAATTTATGAAAAATCAAATTAAAGAAGTTTAATGGAGAGAAAACAAATAAAGATGTATATGAAATAAAAAGAGGATAATTAGATGGTGTAAGTTATAAAGATATATATTATTCCTTATCACAATGAAAAGAAAAAATACTATAACTGCAACTATTATTCAAAATATTAGTAGGAATTAAAGTTGCATCAAGTAATTTGTCAAAAGTATTATCTATGAAACATTGCAAATATTAGTGAGCATTGATTATGGATTTTATATATTGATTGAACTCAATGGTCTCATAATAAAATAATTTATGTTTTAGTATAAAGAAAAATATTCGAAAAAATTGAACTATTTTAGCCGTTAAAAGGGTAGAAATGCCTAATATTTATTTATGAATATTGTCTTTTAATTTTTTGACTTTAACAAATTTTTTTAATATTTAGTGTGGCATATAGAATGATTATTATTTATATATAAATATTTTAGAATATTTTGATTTAACACAGGATAAAATAATAATCAAATTTTATACTATGTTGTTTAAATTTTATACTATGAGATATTATCACACAGCGTAATATAACACCAAAAGATTGAATAGAAGAAACCATATCAGAAAGAAAATTTATGCATTAGGATTTTATCATATATAGCCAAAAAGAACATACACAATGAAATTTTTTTATACCATGATAGGAAATCAAAGAAATATAAAAAATATTATGAACAACATATATGAAAATTGTAGTCCACCTTACTTTTTTTTCTATTAATAGATCAATATATTATTTAAAGGTAACAAAAAATCATTTAATATAGAAGAAAGAATAATATAATTAACAAAACTAAAACGGAAAGCAACAAGGAAAAATTATTAGCTAAAATGTGACTCACTGTTTTAATAATACGTTCATCTAAATGTCAAAATAGCACTTCCAAATGTATTAGAATCATATTGTGCCATCATATAGATTCATGCAATAGAAAAGACCAAAAGAAATTTCAAAAAAACGGTTGAAATATGAATTCTTGTACTTTTGATTGCTCTTGATTTGTGTTGTTATTTTCTTTCTCCATGTCTTAAATATCTATACATTTTAATAATATGTGGAAGATAAAAATAATTCAAGTTAATTAGAATGGCTGAAGTAACATATGGAGTTCAAAAAAGTCATCTTTTCATTTACCATATTCATTGTAATTAATGTAAGTTAATTAGTGTCTTCAAAATTTAAAACTGAAAAAACCTTTCAACTTCAGTAATTAAGTGATGCATGAATAGATAGGAGTAATAAAAAGACTTTAGAAAATCTCATCCTTTGTTTTACTTATTGAAAGTCATTGATTGGATAAACTAAAACTTTCTCCATAATTTTAAATACTTAAGAAAATTAAATAGAAGGATATGATACATACATATCATTGTGTAATTAAAATATTTATATTTAGTTAAACAAAAAATTAAATTTTAATTTAGTAAAAGGGCAAAATAGTAATTCAATTTTTCACTATAGAGCTTCCAACTTATGATAATATATAATTAGCTGAGGACATTTTGGGGAAGTGACTAATATCCTCCACAGTTCTTGATTCAATTTAAAAAAAGTAAAATACAAGTGCAGAATAAAAGGCTTACCCGATAATAGCCACCTAATATGATCACAGATCTCCACAACCTAGCACGAAGAATATGACAAGATATAATTTGTACCAGGAAAAAATGAAAATAAAAAGGCTAAATGATAAAATCGTGATACACTTACTTTAGGCAATTAAGTTGATGACCGTTAAACCTAGGTGGTTTATATTCCATTGCCTTCTCCCGGTAAAAGGTGCCTAATTTTCCTATAAATGCATCTTGATCCTCAGGGTAGCCTTCATCATCCTCACCTACAAATGTCGAAGAATACGTAACTTTGATTGTCACTTTCAGAAACTCGTTCAACCTAACATAACCATCATTGGTAAACGTTGTAGCATTTATCTTCATCGGAGGGTCAACTAACATATTATTCCCTTCTGATTGGCCTAGTAGACAATTTTCTCACTCTAATCATCTTCCTTCCCTTCTCCTTCATCAATATTCTGCACTTCATCATCATTCAACATCACAAAACAACTTACCATATCATCTGTTTCAGCATCAATAGTAGGTGTTTTGTTCTCTACCACTACATTGTTGTGTGCATGTAGCTGATTCTTAAAGTTGAGTTGTCTCGCTTCTAGAATTCATTATGTCCTCTCCCTTTGAATCACTCTGATCATGTGTCTTATCCTCAACATTGCTTTTGCTAGTCTTAACATCATTTTAGTACTTGACGGGTAACTCATTCGACAAGAGGACATCAGTAGCAGGGACATTCTTTTCCACATTGAGAATATCTACTTCACCCTTATCCATTCTAACATTTAGTCACAGGCAACATATCATATGTATTAAATTTTAGCATTCTAATACTCATCTCCTCAAGAAAAATTACCCAAAAGATCAAAAAGGAAAGGGAAGAAATAACTTCCAAAAAATAAATTGATATGCATTACTCATTCCACTAGTTATATGATCCTCATCAAATTTTATTCCTCTATTTCAAATTCAATTTTAACAAGAGAGACACTTTATATCTAATTCATTCTATAACTTCATTTCAAAGGTTGTGAACATAATTGTTTTTGAGTGTTTGCGAGTGATTTGAAGTGAAAAAGTACTTTTTTCAAATTTTATAAATTTTCATGGCCAAACTCCCTTACACATAAAATCTATTAGCAAGAGCATGCATTATTCCACACAAACACACCTAAAAAAGCAATAACCCTAGTTTCATCAAAACAGAGATCATGATACAAAGACAAAGAGAGAAAAGATCATGTTTTTCATCCCTGTATATTAACTCTAAACAAAATAAAAACTAAAAACAAATGTCCTCCCGCCGATCAATTCATCAGGAAAAAATAATAAAACTTCATCCACATCTCAAGTGTGTTTAGTTTTTTCTTTTATTTTTTCAAAAACATGGCAATGTTCAAAAGATAAAAAAGTAATGTCGGAGGGTAAAAAATCTTACCGCAATCCATTAAATTTTGCAACACATAGAAATCTGCAATCAAGGTCGGAGGTTGATAAAGCAAAGTAGCTTAAGAAAGAAGGAAATGATCCTGAGCTTAACCCTCCAATAGCAGTTTTTGCTTCTTCAAATATATTTGGCACTAAGTAACTGAAGAGTGTGAGTAGGATATGAGTTAATTCTTTTGTCTTTTGTGAGAGTATTTGAGAAAATGACTAAATGGTACTTAATTTACTAGTAATGTTTTCTTTTGGTCTTGTTAATATATTTTTGGATTAACTTCAATTACATATAATACACTAGTAAATTTACCTGCGCCTCGTGCGGGAATTCAATATTGTAGAATTATAAGATAATATTGAACCTATTAGTTATTAAATTTAAACATTATATTGTTTTACATACAAAATTACGTAGTGACGAACGATAATAATGTAAAGGAGAATGATAATTATATCATCTTATCATTTATCCTTCAAGCAATCATCTTCAACTTGAAATTATAATATATCCTTTTGAATCCAGGAAGTGGTACTCTTTCATATTCTTGGGGAATCAAATGAACATCAACCCGGGGTATTAAATTTTGTAACAAATAAATAATTCTTGGTGAAGGGATAAATAAATTTTAAAGGGCTGAAAAAAGTGAACAAATTTCTAATTCTAATATGTACAAAGTTCAGCCCTATCTTTTGCTTTACATATATCATTTAAAAGTTCCCCATTTAATATCATAAATAATTATTTAATGGAAAATTAAATGAAAATATATCATATTGGAAAACACTTGAACTTATTAGTTATATGCTTGAAAGGAAAAAATCAACATACTAGAGTGATCGATTTCAATTTGAAACTATACATTTATTCCGATCGCAGTGTCAAGAAAACCACCTTTTACTTCAAGAAAAGTATTTACAACTTGCAATAAGCTTGAGAATCTATCCATACTACATATTGAATATGAACAATTAATTTTAGTGTGTAGTTATCTATGTCTTAGTGTAGAAGAAGAAGAAGGAGAAGTTCAGAATTTTCATTTTTTTGAAAATGAGAGGAAATCCATTAATTTATAGACAACAAAGGGTAGAGTGAAAGAAATGGTTATAGTGCCTTATCGAAAAGTTCACAAATCTTTAAAAAAATTACAACCCTACGGAAAGTCACTATCTTTCATAAAAGTCGCAACTTCTCTTGAAACTCACAACTTTTCATAAAAGTCGAACTCTTCATAAAAGTCAAAACTATTAATAAAAGCTGCAAATCTTCATAAAAGTCACTACTTTTAGTAAAATTCAAATCTTTTCATTAAAAGGGAAGGCTAGTTTTGGAAATAAATAAATTAAACGGGAATCATGGTTTGTGGTTGTGCTACGTAGACGGGCCTAGAGTTCTCTTTTATACATATACTAGTTTTCGAGAACGTGTGTTGCACGTTTTCCCCTTTTAATAACTACAAGATTTCTATATTATTAAAAATATGAATTTCATAATTGAAAATATGTGTGTGTTCACTCTACTTGGTATAAATATTTGTAAATTATTTTAATACAATTACAATATGTATAAGTAATTGTTCATAAAATTAAGTAATAAAAAGAGAAGGAGTATAACACCAAAATAAAATTTAAAAAATTGACAATCATATAAAATATAAAATAGTTTTATGAAATTGTATCATTTTGATACGTAGATTTCACATGAGTTATTATTACAAAAATGTCATATAATGTTTGAAGAGAGAGTATATAAGAATTCATCAATATCTTTTACATTTTTTACAATATCTATTACATTATTATAGCATCTCAATAAATTATACAACTACAGATGTACATTATGTTCATCCCAAAAAAATTCAAAAACAAGATTAATAACAATAAAATGGCTAATGAATTCTAAAACTTCTTATTAATAAAAAATTCAAGAGAGAAGAGTTCTAGATAAAAAGAATGGAGGAAATTCCTCAAGATTAAAATCTCAATATCTTTCTTGTTGCATATGTTATAAACAATAACACCCATCATCAACAATTATACATTAGAATAACTAAGTGTATACATTAACATAAAGTGACTTTTATGAGCAAACACCCACCAATAATCATCCATCAACAATTATACATTGGAATAACAAAGTGTGCTCATTAATAAAGTGATAATGAAAACAACTTTTTGATATAGATAATTATAAGTCAGGAATTGCAAAGTCATTTAAAAATTGATGATATACATAACATTTAGTTATGAGAATCAGATTGGTTAAAGTTGGAATATCTAATGTTTTTGACTATAATCTAAATATATGTGACATAAATTAAGATGTGTAGTAATTCAAAGGACATTTTGTTGTTAAATGTGGAGGGATATTTTAGTTTAATGGATTAATATCATATAATTATTATTTAATATTTTACTTTTTTTTAATAATAACACTTCATCTACAAAACTCTATTTTAGAATTCTGTGAATTGATTCTAAATAGAAATATAATTAATTAATACCATATATTAATTATTTTTAATATTTTATTAATTATTATTTTAAATAATATTTAAATTTAGTAAATGGTAAAATTGTAATCCAACATTGAAGTTAAGACCTTTCCGCTTTATAATAATATATGATAAGATAATATTAGTGATTAGTTTACGATAAATGTAGTCATATAATTAAAAATTGTTGGAAATATACATTGACTATAAACTACAACAAAAACAACTTTTAGCAATTATAAATACTGACATTAATAAAATGTGTTAAATTCTTTATCGACATTAGTTGAATTCCATTAAAAAAGTTCTAATTACCACTAAAAATACATATTTGCCGCTAATGATTATTGATGTAGTGATATGTATATTATAGTTTGTTAAAAGTCATATAAAGTATATAATGAGTAATGACTATTTGACAAAGCGTACCTATAAATGACGATATACTCAAATAAACTAAATATCGCTTAATTATGTATGAAGTATATATACATTTCCTATTCAATCTTGATCAACTCCGAATTACCTCTAAGCATACATATATATATATATACATACATATATATATATATATATATATATATATATATATATATATGTCTGTATGTACATATATATATATGTATGTATGTCTGTATGTATGTAGGCATGCATGCATATACGTATGTATGTATGTATGTATGTAAGTATGTATGCATGTATATACATACATACTAGTTTCACGGTGTGTTTCATATCATATTATATACGAAGTTGTAAAATAGAATTAATATTAAATTAAAGTTATTGAATAAATAATTATAACTGAAAGAATTGGACAAGATCTTTTAAATGATTAATAATGATTTTCATAGAATTAATTATCTTTAGACAAAAATTGCCAGATATCATTGGAACATTTCAAAAATTTAAATATTGGAAGAAAGTGGTAATTGTTAAATAGTATTGTTCTTTAATTTACTAAATTTGGTAAACAAACTTATCCAACAAAACAGAAAAACATTGTCCAAATAAAAAAATGGTCAACAATAACTTTTCCTGTTGAGGTTATTACTGTAAATCATGGACACTATATAAGTACAATTATTCTCGTAAATATTAATAATTGAAATTTAATATGTGCATGACACTAAGAATGATTGTCATAAATATTTTATCTTTAAAAATGATGTATCTTTTACAAAATATTATTATTCAATTAATATTTGAAAAAAGGCTATGATATATATGTAATTTTACAAAAACAAAAAATGTAGTTGTATAGTGAATGCTAATACTTTTATAAGTAGAATGTTATAGAGAAAAATATATTACGTCAATAATTAGTTTTAATGAGAACATACATATCATGTAGATGTTGTCTTATATGTTTATCTAGTATTTTATAGATATTCTATCATGATATAAAACATCATTCTTTTTGAATTAAAAAATTAAAAGATGAAAAAAAATTAAAGTATTATTTATAAAATCATTAATCTGTTTAAGATCATTTTATGATCAATCACTATTTTCTTATCATTTGTATAGCTAGCAAAGAGTGTAGCTTGTGACATAACATTTTCTTAAATCAAAATTAATACAAAATAACAGAAAATTTATACTCAATATAAATATAAAAAAATAAAAATTAGTGGATCAATTCATAACTAATGAAGAAGGAAGGAGAAAGTATATGCTCATTGTATATTCACCCCATTGTTTCATTTGATTGAAATCTCTACAACCAACACTTCACTTCTCCGTTCATTTTTACTCATATATCTATTAAAATAAATATTTTCATGGTTATATTATCATATTAAAAGTAAAAGTGAAAATCTATTTTGAAACAATAGATTAAACATCAAACTACTAATTCAATGGACAACGTTGATGCCCGATATTTTAGCAAAATTAGGAAAACAACTCCTTCAAATAGATGTTAAAAACATAAGAAATGGAAATACAAAGAAGAAATATCTTACCCCAATGATGTAACATTTCTGTATTTGTCTCTCCCACATCTTTATCTATTTATTTTATTCGAAAGAATAATCAACAATATGTATATAAATTCTCCCTCGAACGAAAACACAAAAGAAATTATTCAAGAAAAAAAAAGAAAAAAAAGAAAACTCGCGAACTATCTATAGAAGATTTAGGTTTGAAGCAAAGTTTATAGATAATTGTATATTTCTTTGTTCTCATCTTTTCATCTTTAATAGTAAGTCTATACCT
The DNA here is from genome assembly GCF_036512215.1 of Solanum lycopersicum. NCBI lineage: Eukaryota > Viridiplantae > Streptophyta > Magnoliopsida > Solanales > Solanaceae > Solanum > Solanum lycopersicum. Next base: position 28,753,164 of record NC_090800.1, read on the forward strand.
AAATTCTATTGCTAAGAACTTCGGTGAAACATATAATTGGATAGGAGATGAATCATTTCTGAAAATTTTAAATGATCTCAAATTTTCACAAAAAAAAATCCCCAAGAATTTATAAGGAGTGAATGGTTGTAATTTATGACTGAAAAAATATCAAGGTAGAATTGTTCCGACTATTCGTAGGAAATCAGTCCTTTTTAATGAATAAAACATGTAGGCTAATTAAAGAGTATTAATATTCTAAAATAATATAAATAATATTGATGTATGTATGTGATAAAAATTACCAGGAGAAAATATGAGTGTGAATTGATGAATGATTTGCTATAATTATTTCATCAACTCTTTCTTATGTGGTACATGGAATTTAGTTGGGTTTCAAATGTAATCATCGATAGCAAATAACAGTTGAGATTTCTTGAGAAAAAGTGTATATAACCTAAATAAATTGTAGTTTAAAAGTGCAGGAGCTCCTCTATATATAGGTAACAAATAATAGTATAAATCTGTTCTGATTGTGTCGTATTTGAAAAGTTATAACCCTTCAAAAAGTCTTTGCTTATCGGAAAACACATAACCCTTTGAAAATATCACAACTCTTCGAATAAGGTACAACCCTTTGGTCAAGTCCCAACCCTTTAAAAAAATAACGAACCTTTGAAAAAGTCGCAACTCATTGTAAATGTTAGAACCCATCAAAAAAGTTACAACCCGTTGGAAAAGTGACAACTCATTATAAAAGTCACAATCCATTAATGTGAAAAGTTATTAACTTTTAATATCACATAATTAAATAAATTGAGTATTTTTGATTGGGGGTATTATAGTCATTTGACATTCATGTTTGGGAGTTCATGCTTTTAGGTAGTATATGTATGTATGTATGTATGTATATATATATATATATATATATATATATATATATATATATATATATATACATATATATATATATATAGAGAGAGAGAGAGAGAATCAATTAAAGTGAAATCATCTACCTTAATGACACCAATACAACATATGTCACTGATTTAGTTTCAACTAAGAGAAATTAATATCAAATGAAACTAAAGATATATAATCTGCAATTAAGTTTGCGCACACCATCTCAGAATCATTGCATTCGTGAGTGCTTGTACGTCAAATATCTTTTTGAACCTTTCGGGAACTATTTTATTATTTTACGATAAGATTTTATTCACGCAAGTTCATCCATGACAAGACAATACTTTGAATTCCATGAATATGAGCTTCTTTAGCTCTTATACAGGTATGAAATTGAAGTTAACCATACAATAGAACCAGTGCTAAAAGCTTTACCATCACCCATTGAAAAAGATTGAGCAAAAGAAAAAACATAAAACCCTTCAGCAGTAGTAACTTTATCATCATCATCTTCTTCTTAATAATTCTAGTCAAGTTGAATTGAATTTTGATGTTTTATGACTAAATCTCATTTTCTTAAAGTTCAACTCTAAAAAAAAGTAAAATTTTCATGATCAAAAGAAGTATTTTACTGTTTTTACTACAGGGAGAGATAGAGAAATACAAAAGAGGTTTTTGTGATATGTTGAAGCAAGTTGTGTCTCATTTCTAACTCTATATATGTACAACAAGAAGTTGTCAATTTTTACAAAATGATCTGTAGCTTGACAGATATATTTTCACAGTTTATCTATACATACACGTCAATCTCCTTTCTAAACCTGTTTAGTATCTCGGATTGAGTTAGATCACCAAGTTAAGTGATCACACCTCAGTGCAGTGACCTCCACTGTAGAAAGCAATAAATGCATTATTGCAAAAAGTACAGTGAAAGAGCTTGTTTGGTTCTTGTGGAATCAAACTAAATGGAAGATAAGTCCACATGAATATTTGGTAGGAATATAATTAGTACAAAATAAAATTCAAAAATAGTATCTTGGTAGGTGAAATTTAGGTAAACCATAAAATGGTTTCATATTCTTAACCTTGACATTTTTGACACAGTGATGTCATGGATGACATCAATAGGATGAATTTAATTCTATAAATAGGTAGGTCTTAATTAATTTTTCTATCATACTCTAACTTGCCTTCTCACCTTCTAAGGTATTTTTGTTCTCTCTCTTGTAGTATTTCACTTGTATTTTTTATAGAGTGAAAAAATATTGGAGCAGTTGTTCTTTAGTGAACGTAGGATCATTTTGATCCGAATCACGTTAAATATTGTTGTTCTTCCTTGTTCTTTAATTTCACATTTCTGTTAACAATTGGTATCAGAGACAAGGTTCTATCTAAGTATGCTCTGTGGTTGTAGTACAGTCTAAACTTCCACATCAAAAAAGAATTACTTTGGTTTTTGTAGTTCCAGATACATTGTAGTAGAAAAAGAAGGACAAGTAAAGATGAGTTCCATGAATTTCGATATTGATAGATTTAGTGGGAGGAACAACTTCAATATATGGAAGATCTAGATGATGGCGTTACTGTGGAGGAAAGGTTCAATCCATGCTATTGACGAAATATAACCTGATAAGAAATCGGATTCCGACAAGGAGAAGATTGAAGGAGATGCATTGAGTGTAATCCAATAGTACCTTGCACCTAACGTTTTTGTGAAGTGTGTAAATACTGAAGAGATGACCAAGGACTTAAGGGAAAAGTTGGAACGGCTTTACCAGGACCAGTCACTAACAACAAGAATGTTATTACATTGGTATCTTCATACATTTAAGATGGATTCAGGTACTTTATTGCAAGACCATATTGATGCGCTCAATAAATTAGTGATGGACTTACAAACTACTGGAATTAAAAAGGATGAGGAGACACTTATATGTTCTTTAATATTTTCGTTGGCTTCAAAATATCGTGATATTGAGAATTCAATGATGTATAACAAACAACCTATCAAAATTGAGCAAGTGCGGCAAACACTTAACTCTTGTGATGTTCGAAAATGCATTTTGAAGGAGACAAAAGTACGAAGCTAGTGTACTCTTTGTAATAGGTCGTACTAGACAACAGGAAAGGAGAAAATGAAAGTACAGATCAAAGTCTCGTGTGGAAAAAAATGAATGCGCAGTCTTGGGGCTGTCACTAGAAGAGGCACATTGAACGAGATTGCTCTATTTTGAAGTCCAAAGAAAAGGTGAGTGTATCCATTGTTCAGCAAGTACATGATAAGAATAATGATTATGTACTAACAACATCATGCAATAGTGAAGTCTATGACAACAAATGGGTCTTAGACTCTGGTTGTACTCTGCATATGACATTTCAAACAGATTGGTTCAGTATCTATGAATAAAGTGTAAGAATCGTACTAATTGGCAATATTGCAATTTATAAAATAGTCGGCATTGGTTCAGTTCGTGTTCGATGCCATGATGGGATCGTGAGGACTATTACAAAAGTCCGTCATATTCCTGATCTAAAGAAGAATTTGATCTCCCTTGTTACTTTGGATAAACAAGGCTATAAGTACATGAGTGAAGGAGGAATTATGAAAGTGACTAAAGGGTATTTAGTCATGTTGAAGGCCAAGCTGGAGGATGACCTTTATACACTTGCGGGAAGTACCATTATTGGCTCTGTAAATACATCTACATTGCAGTTATCTAATAATGACAAGGCAAAAATATGGCACGTGAGACTAGGCCATATGAGAGTGCAAGGATAGGAGATGATGAGCAACCGCAACCTTTTGAATGATGAAAAGATCAGCACACTTGAATTTTGTGAGCACTGCGTCTTAGGGAAGCAGAAAAAGGTCAGCTTCAGCACTGGCAACACTAGACGTGAGGGATGCTAGACTACATCCATTCAAATTTATGGGGTCCCTCGAAGCATCCATCGAAGGGAGGAAAAAGGTATCTTCTCACATTCATTGATATTTTTTTCACGAAAGGTTTGGGTTCATTTCCTAAAGACAAAAGGTGATTCTTTTGAAGCATTTAATGAGTAGCAGATTTTGGTTGAAAATCAAAAGAGAGGAAAATCAAGTATCTTTGCACAAAAAATGGCTTGGAGTTTTGCAGTGAAGAGTTCAATGATTTTTGTAAGGTTCATGGGATTGCAAGGCATAATACGGTCAGGCACACACCACAGCAGAATGCAGTTGCCGAGAGAATCACCAAAACTCTTCTTGAGAAGGCTCGTTGTATACTCTTACAAGCCAATATGTCCAAAGTATTTTGGACTGAAGCAGTTCATACTACTTCTCATTTGTCAATCGGTCTTCAACATCAGTGATTGACTTTAAGACTCCGAATGAGGTTTGGTTAGGTGAACCCTCTAACTATTCATACCTATAAATATTTGGGGGTCCAGCTTATTATCATGTTAATGAAGGAAAGCTTGAACGAAGGGCTAAATAAGCCATATTCGTAGGATATGTAGATGGAGTAAAATGGCAAAAAAGTTGGTGTTTGTCTTTACAAAAATTTGTAGTTAGTAGAGATGTTACCTTTGATTAATCCTACATACTTGATCCTCATAAAGTTTATGTGGAGTTATCAAGAGACGAGAACAACGAGCAGGTGGAGCTACCAGTGGAGGTTACCAAGGAATAACATCAATAGACTCAAATTGATGAGTCAAAAGATGCAGATCTTAATGAACTTGCTGCCAATGAACAATACACAATTTCTAAGAGAAGGGACAAAAGGCAGATACGGAAATCGGAACATCTTATTGAGTAAGAAAATCTGATTGCACATGCATTCATAGCTGCAGGTGAAGAGATTTTGGATCTTGAGTCCTCTTCATATATTGAAGCAACTTCTTGCAAAGATGATGCACAACGACAGGTAGCCATGATGGAAGAGATTGAGTCTGAGTCGATTCACAAAAATGAGACATAGGTCTTTGTTAATTGGCCAAAGGGGATAAGGATAGCTGGATGCAAATGGGTCTACAGAAACAAAGAAGGTATTCCAGAAGTGGAAGATACTAGGTTCAAGGCGAGATTGGTTGCAAAGGGTTTCATCCAGAAGGAGGGAATTGACTACAATGAGATCTTCTCTCCAGTCGTGAAACATAGCTCAATTCACGTGCTACTAGCATTGGTTGCACAATTTGATTTAGAGCTTCAAAAGCTTGATGTCAAAACTACATTCTTACATGGTGATCTAGAAGAGACAATCTACATGGATTAGCATGAAGGTTTCTTAGCTGAAGGAAAAGAAGACCGGATATGCCAACTGAAATAGTCTTTTTATGGTTTGAAAAAATCCCCTAGACAATGGTACAAGAGGTTTGATGCATTCATGAGTAAACATGGATTTTTAAAGAGTGCATTTGATAGTTGTGTGTATCACAAGAAGATGTTTGGTAACTCTATGATTTATATATTATTGTATGTTGATGATATGCTTATTGCTGCTAACAACATCACATAGATAAATATTTTGAAGAAACTATTCAGCAAGGAATTTGACATGAAGGAATTGGCAGTTGCAAAGAAAATCCTTGGAATTGAGATTTCAAGAGAAAATGGTGTTCTACATCTTTCTTTGAAGAGGTACATCAAAAAAATTCTTGAAAGATTCAATATGCATATGAAGAAGCCTGTAAGTACACCGTTAGCTTGTCATTTCAAGCATTCAGAGTTACAAATGCCTTAGTCTATGGATGAGGTGGAGCGTATGTCAAAGGCTCCTTATGAGAGCAAAGTTGGTAGAATAATGTATGTAATAGTGTGTGCACGTCTAGATATTGCTCAATCTGTAAGTGTGGTATGCAGATACATGGAAAATCCAGGAAAAAGGCACAGGAAAGTTGTCAAGTAGATATTGAGATATCTCAAATGAGCTCCTGATGTTGGCCTAACCTTCTGAGAAAGTTAAGGCATTTCAATTCTCGATTATGTAGATTCTGACTATGCAGGGGATCTTGATCGAAGAAGGTCCACAACTGGACAAATCTTTACTCTTGTTGGTAGTGTCGTTAGTTGGAAATAGACTTTACAGTCGATTGTTGCTTTGTCTACAACAGAGGAAAAATATATTGAAGCAATGGAGGTAGTGAAAAAAGCTATCTGGTTGAAAGATTTAGTGGCAGAATTGAGTTCGGTTCAGCTGGAATAAATTTTAAGATGTGATATTCAAAGTGCTATTCATTCGATTAAAAATCAAAGATTTCATGATCACACCAAACACAATGATGAGAGATTTGATTTTACTCATGATGTCGTAGAAGAGGGAGATATCAAGGTTGGGAAGGTTATCACAGACGATAACTCTACAGACATGTTGACCAAAATAGTCCCACTTGCCAAGTTTGCACACTTCAAGGACTTGGCGGGAGTATGCATCAATTAATGCAACTCTAAGAGAGCAACTTCTAGGTGAAGCTGGTATGTTCATCAAAGCTTTGATTCTTCTTGATTGTTATAACGGGATTGTCCAGTAAGCTTAGAAGTTTTGGCTGAAGTTGTTTATTTGCATGCTTGGAACACAAACCAAGGTGGAGATTGAAAGAGTTGGTTTGGTTCTTGTGGACTCAAACTAAATGGAAGATAAATTAACATGAATATTTGATATGAAAATAATTAGTAAAAAATAAAGCTGGTATCTTGGTAGGTGATTTTTAGGTAAACCATAAAATGGTTTCATATTCTTAACCTGGACATTTTTAACACATAGTGATGTCATGGATGACATCAATATGATGAATTTATTCCTATAAATAGGTAGTTCTTAATTCATTTTCATATCATCCTCTCACTTGCCTTGTAGATATTTGTGTTCTCTCTGTTGTAGTATTTCACTTGTATTCTTTATAGAGTGAAATAAATATTGGAGAAGTTGTTCTTTGATGGACGTTGGATCATTTTTATCCGAACCACGTTAAATATTGTTGTTCTTCCTTGTTCTTCAGTTTCACGTTTACGCAAACAAACAACTCAGTACACGAAACACCCCACATTTAGATAGAGTTGTATAGGCTAACCTACAAAGTGCATTCCTGTCCTTGCTAATTTTTTTCTTCCTTTTTTTGGTTTCCTACCCAGTGCCCCCAATTTGAGATCTGACTAAATTCGAATGGTGTACTCCTATTCTTGGGTAATGATCCTAGCAGGACTTTCTTCAAACTAGTTTCTCTTTCTTACCTCTTCATTTTAAAAATTATATTCCCCATTGATAGAACCCAATTTTTCTCCAGACAACTCCAAAAAGTAACACTATTCCATAAATTTCTTCTTTTCCTGCTACCAAATAAGCAATTTTCATTCTGCAAAACTCTACATTTTTTCTCCATTCTCAAGCAAATATTCTCCATTATCATCTTCCTAATGCTTAGAAGAAACATTCGGCTAGGCTTAATTTAGAAATAAAAATGATTTGGAGGGAGGATGGGGAGACCTGATGGGAGTTGAGACCCCCTGACAAATCGCAAAATCAAACCACATGCAAGGAGCGTATAAGGAGAAAAACTCCATGCTAGATACTTAGCGATGCTATACGAGTCCCCAACAATGAAGATGGTGTTACTGATATTTTGATAAACATCTTGAGCCTGATTAGGTAAACTTTCAAAAGCTTACATATTTTGGTTAGTGTGCAAACTCAAATAGTGTTTCTGAAAGTGTACTTCAAGAAAGTATGTGTTTAGAGATTATAATATAATTGTCAAATGCTAAAATGAGAGGTAGGTTTCAGTATAAAAACAACATGCTACTCCAATCTATGTTCATTATATATCCATCGGTCTTGGAAAAGTAATTTAATATTCTACTGGGGCGGCTTTAGCCGAAATACCTCCTTTCCTGTTTTGTCCATTCAAAGAATTTGACCCACAATACAATCAACAAGAACTAAACAACTATGGCCAAGCATTCACAATGTTGGGAAACTACCAATATTCAGGACACGTTAACTCAGAGATTTTGCTGCGCAAAGGGCACATGAACATGAAGACACCCATGAAAGGTGAGAACAGCGTTGGTCCGAAGTTGATCAATTCTAGCAGGTAAGGTGACCACCTGAAAGAAAAATTATGTCACCCAACTTACTAACGGAGAACCTTTTGATTGTCGTTCACTTCTTAAAGTGTTGTGATCAACAAATAGAAACGTAACAATGATATAGTTTCCAGATCCATTAAAGGAATATCAAGTTTTCTGCATGACTATTTCTCTTTGCCGGAGAAAATTACTAGTCCAAAAATATGCAAGTAACGCAAAGATTGTATTACTGTAGCAAAGTCCAAATTAGTAAAATAAATAGCAATGTGAGTACCTTCTTGAAGGAAGTAACACCCCAAGGATTATCAAGTTGGTGTTGCTGACCGGTGATGACCAGGCAACCAGTCGGATCAGATTGAACCCGTAGCTATGTTTACAAAGATATATGGGCATTAGAGATTTGAGATGGTATAAAAAGAAGAAAACAAATTGAATGCACATGATGGAAACAAAAGGCAACATTAGTTGAAACAATTACCAGCTAAACATTTGTGGTCTTATGATGCTAAATTATTACCTTTGCGGAAATTTTTTTACAGTAAAACAGAAATGAAACAGTAAAGTAGTAAAAAACAAGTTTGTAAAAGCTAGCAGATTATTTAAGTCTCCATTAGAAGTTACTATAGTGCAAATATAAAGAATAAAATATATACACAAGATTTTATGGAGATGCATATCTTTTTATAAAGGTTGCATAATGAACTTATAAAAAATAAAATATCAACACCATCTATTAGTAGGTTGTTTTTCCTTTTAATGAGATGAAGCTAAAACTGATAACTTAACATTAACCCAAACACCAATTGCAAAAATCAGAAACTATATCATTCCAAGCAATAATACAAACACATTAACAAGTCATGAGAGTGCACACAAGACAACAAATTGAAAGCACTTCAATGGAGACAAGTAGCATAATTTGTATTATACCTCATCTCGTAAAAGCCCAGGCACCAGTGCATAGACCTCAAAGGAATCATTCTGTTTAAATAAAATCATTACAAATCACATGACACAAATGGAAATGCATAATCTAGAGGTTCTTAATTCATTTACTTCTGAGAGGAACTTACTGTTGCACGAACATTGATTTTCACCCAATCAGCGGGGGGTCCAACATCAACAACTTGGACATCTAACCTGGAAGATGGAAAGCAATTTGTCTTTATATCAGAAACGGAAGAACCATAAATAGAGAGAGGTATAGAAATACTATTGTAGTTCCTCGTACTCTTTTTATTTTGGGTAGTAAAAACTGTCGTTGTACAAGATATCTATTCCAACTTAAAACAATAGTAAGACTTTTCTAGTTTCTATCTTGTAGTAATCCTATTCACTATGAAGTTGGTCTTGAGAAGAGTAATAATCCTACAGGGATAAAAAGTTAGAGAATGCATGTGAGCGATGTCCTCAGCCCGACAGTTCCTAATCCTAATGATTAGCGGATTGCATTTTAAGGATGTTAATTTTCATTGCCTGTAGCATGCAACCCAAAAGAATAGATAAACCGCTTGCTCCAATAAAACAAACTATTAGTGGCATTGTATACAAAAGTGGATAGCCTACACAATAATTTATCTAGAACACCCACAAGGGTGACCAAGTTCGTTGAGCAGGGGAACTCCCAAATGGGGGTCTCAGGTTTGTAACTCTCTGCATACTTTCTTGATCGAGCTTGTCATAAGGATTTCTAGTGCGGTTTACATCTTATGAGAGCTTTGTTGTCTATTACACTAGAGTGAGGTTTACCCCATCCCTTTGCAATGTCCAGAATCCAATATTATAACGCTTTTAGTTTCTATAGCACTGAAACATCTCTACATTTTCTACTAACATGTAAGTTTAACAAGACTAACAAACTACTAGAGAGCATTAGACCTAAAGTAAACATACTAACATGAGTTAAAATTAATCCCAACTAATTAATATAGCCTTCCATTGTACGCAATGATGATTTGAAATTGAATGCCATTCAAAGACAAATCCGGCAAGCGACGAAAGAACTTATTAGAATAAAACAAACAACTGCAATTTCAAATGATGGAGTGTAGAATACTAGAGGTACCACTAGTGTTTTTAATAAAAAATTCTTGATTTGATCATAATAACATAGATTGACTTTAGAGATAAATACATTACAAGAAAGGATCAAGATAAAGTACGACTTAAACGATACTTTTGTTTGATTTTTAATAGTTCGAGATTCTTTTTGGCATATGTACACGAGAACACACGTAATGGATTTATAGAAGATTAGGATCCCTATTTTTCACTAACAAAACCCTAGCTTGCCTAGCTACACCGCCTGGAGCTATGGACACTGCTAACAGTGGTTGGCTACCACTCCCTGGTGGTGAAATCCTACTAATTCCATTGAAAGCAACTTATTTGAAGTCGCTTAATTATGAAGTTCTCATATAGTCAAGCCTATACCTATTAAAAACACAACATACATTGCGAACCAACAATTTTATGGGAGGAAAAAGAAGTGAATACTATGATTATACAAGAGGACTTACAGTTTGCTATCATCGGCAAATTATCTTATGGATGGCCTAAAATGGAGGAAATCCAAAGGCAGAGTGCAAGATTGGTTTTTACGGGATAGGTACATTTTTATTCCGCTCACAACTTTTGAAGATTATGTCCAAGTAATGCAAACGTCCATATTTTATTCGAGCAAAGGAAGGTTTTTATCAAATGAGACACCTCATGTGTGAACCATGGTTTAATCCAGAGGCAGAAACAAGCACGGTTTTAGCTTGGATATCGTTCCATGCTCTATCACATTATATCACATTTTTCTAGAGGCAAGAGAGGATGAAATTGAACTAGATAAGCCATTTTGGATGCTTGAGGCTAGTGGCAATTCCAGCACCAAAGAAAACAAGGCTAGATAAGTCATTTTCGATGCTTGAGGCTAGTGGTAATTTCTCTGTATGGATTGCATGGAACTACATCAGGCACAAAGATCAAGAGGAAGATATTTTCAAAAATATGTGTATTAAAAAGCTGTCATTTAAACAATCTTTTTTCTTATGGAGAATGTGGAAGTTCGGGGTTCCTGTTGAGAACTGGTGCAAAGCATGGGCATTAATTGCATTAAGATACTTTTGTTGGGCACATCCTAAATTTGAGACGATGTCTCACCTTTTTCTAATCTCTAATACATCTGCAAAGTTGGGGAGAATGTCTGGTAATGTTGTAGGTATTCACATTGAAGGGTTGAAGTTATTACAAGTGGTGATTAAATGGTGGGCAAGTGATTGTTGCCCAATTCTAAAACCACATATTATAGTTGTACCAACTTTCATGATATGGAACCTATGGAAGAGGAGAAATAGTCTAAAACATGGGAGCCATCATCCTACAACAATTTTGTTTACATGATCAATTCTAATTTGTGGACTCTGGGAGATGTGTATACCCTAAGCTACAAGATTTACCAGCATGCTGGCCTAAATGGTTTTAGATTTGGAGAAGTATAAGACAAAACTATATTTTCTATACCAGTATCTTTGAAACCACTAGAAGGAATTCTTAAATGCAGTACTAATGGTGCATCTAGAGGTATTCCAGGAAGAATTACTTATTGCTTTATCATTAGAAACTTTATTGGCGATCTAATCTATGCACAACGGGAAGAGATACAAGAGGGGACTAACCTAGCAGCAGAAGCAATATTAATTAGAGAGGCTTTGGCACATTGTGTTACAAAAGGAATTAGACAAGCGTGTCTAGAAACAAACTCACAAGTGCTAATCAAATTTCTCACAAGGGTGTGGAAAGTGCCTTGGAATTTAGTGGTGATAATTGATGACATAAGGGGATTTTCTCAAGATTGTCAAGTTTCAATTCAACATTTGCACAGAGAAGGTAATACTTTTGTTGATTATTAGCTAATTTTGCTGTAGAATTGTTTATAATTCTTTTATAAAATTACCAAGACAGGGTAGGAAAATCGTAAACCAAGAAAAGAAACAATTTGCTATGTTAAGAATCAGAAAAAGAAAATAGATCAAGAACGGGATGGGGGAAAAGAAAATAAAGTGACATTAATCACATGAGAACTACAAGAATTTTTAGAAACATACCAAACATCGAGAATAGTACAATCCAAGAAACTCAAATGTGTCACAAGTGTTGATTTTCAATGAAGTTGATCTCAATTTACAATTTCATCAACAAATATTATAGAACTTTATAGATCTAGTGGCAGAGCTTTACAATGCAGTATAGAGATACAATTTTTATTAGTATAAAAAGACATGAGAAGAGGTCGGTTTAGAAATTACAAAGGAAGGTACCGCAGCAAGACGTTACGGAAAAAAATTCTTGATTGGTTGAGCTCATGGACACAATCGCACGAACCTTTGCACTACAAGGAAGACGGACTGTTAGAGGAAGGAGATAAGAAGAGAAAACAAGGTTTAGAGGGAATAAATCTTACCATTTTTTCGGTCTAGCCTCAGATGAATTTGATGGAGAATTCCCAAATTTGCAGAAAAAGAGGGTTGTTTGGAGCTTTCCTAGTAGACTCGCCCTTTCAAGTTCTATAATTTTTGTTTTTGGTGGGCTGGCCACTTTGGGCCAGTAAATAAAGTTGTGGATTTCCATTTAGTTAGTGGTGCTTAAGAGAACAAGAATACAACAAAAAGTTCTGTTGCAGTCACTATTCCCTTTAATAGAGTATAAGTTATAGAAAAAACTAAAGATCTCCGATGATGATCCTGATAGTTACAATATTAACTAATAGCTACTAAAGGCCAAAGTTTTGGAGAGTACCATCTAACTTCATATTGAGAAATGGTGAGGAGAAAACAACTCTTTATAGATATACATGAAAAAGTCAAGTTGGCAAAGAATTGACGAACAATCTTGCCACTAGTTTTTAGGCTCTTCGCACGCTTTGACGTATTGTGGGCACTCCTGTCCCATACAAGATGAAAAACACCAAAATTACTTGTAAATGGAAACAGACAAGATCTAATTGATATATCAATACCCAAAAACTTCTACAAGGATTCAGCAGCAGACCTTTATAACCTCACCATAACCAAGAAGGTGTTGCTCCTGCTAGTCTACCCTACAACGAGCAGCTGAATATCTTACTGCCCTACCTGATGCAGAAATTTTGTAACCACTTCCATGAAAAAATTCTTAAAATACTTAATTTTTGTGTATATATACCTTTATTTCAAGGCTACATAAGTTAATTCGACAATTACATGATGTAATAACAAACTTCATGACGTAATTGTTTTCCTAGTGGCCCTTATCCCAAAGTAAGTCCATACTGATTTCCGTCGAAGTCAACTAAAGAAGGATCTCTGTGATCAACTTTGATAACTTGATCAAAGTCAAATACGTCGATGATTCAACTACTTAAAGTAATAGGCTTCTCCATATATCAATTAAAAGGAGTACAACATATTGTAGATGTGAAGGCACTTAACATAACAAAAATGTACACATAGTGTTACCTCATTGTCACCCAAAGAACTAGGAGGAGGAGCAATAGGAAGTTGAAGTCTCCGTTTTTTGTCATATGCCTTTCATATTGGAGAAGTTACTAACATACAGAGAAATCATGATACAATAGAATGTGCATAAACAAAAAGTAAGAGACAAAAAACTTCTTCGGAAAAGTTCTATTCAAAATCACCATATCAGCATTGATGCCTCGTGATGAAATTCTTTATTCAAGTGACTTTATAGGCCTTAAAAGAGTGCCTGTTAGTAAAAGGTTTTTAAGCTCGTACTACAAAAAACACCCACAACTTTTTTGATAAGGTTAAATAATTTGTTAATGACTGAGGAAAAATCCATATACAAGCCTTATACGAATCAATTTCCCTTCAAAAACTCTCCCCCTCTCCTTCTGCACAACCCACATGAGAGATAACATCGCAAACCACCTACACATAAACAAGGCGACATAATTCAGAACTCAAAAACTCACCTTATACCAAATATTAGTAGCATGGTGGACAATAGTAAAAATATGCTAATACTTATCAAGGGAAGAAAACTTCAGGTTATTAACTTCTCATAGAACCTTCACAAATAAGATTATCAGAGCCTCAAAAAAGCATTTAGAGAGCCGTATTAAAGTGGATAGATGGCATTCGTCTTGTCATACATATTTAGTTGATTGTCATTCCAGTAAATTCTTATGATTTAGTTTATTATCATTCCGGTATATTATTATCTTATTTGAGCATCAAAAGATATCTTGCACATTATAGCCCCATTCTATATTGTAACTTACTCATCTAATTGGAAAAATCAGACATCGACACTCATTTCACATTGAGTAAATCTAGCATAAGGAAGCATCCCGTCTGTATCTGATAAAGTCTAGACTCCCTATTCAGAAGCATCTGTAAATATTTTAGGCTTCAAATACCTGGTGCTTAACTGCAGAACCAACTTCCACCACTAACATACATGTATAATATCCCTCATCGTCTTTATTTGACAAATACCTAATAGAAAGAAAGATGCAACATTCCTTGGATATATTGCTGTTTGTATTTAATGAAGTGTATGTTTCTTAGCACTTAAAGCCTAAGTTGATAAGAGACTAGGAGAGGGTGTCCGATACGGGTGCGGATCTAGATGTTGGGTCCTTCATGATAAGATTCAGGTATATGGATTCTTGTAACGATACGGGTGCGGGGATTCAACTAAAATTAATTAAATATAACAATTTCCATTTAAAATCATGTAATAAAGGGACTCTTCTTTTTAAAGTTTTTTAATGACATCTTTAACCTTGAGCATACATTGACTCACATTTTCTTTTCGATCATTTAAATTGTAATTGTTAAAAAAAACACATCAAAAGAGGAATGGGAAATTGGGGTCCTTAAATGGACTTGGATGAACCTCCCCTCATGAGTTAGTTTTTGAGGTTTAGGTAGACTCGGGTGTCATATCTTTATATGACATTAGAGTTAGACTCATCCCAGTTTGTTGTTCACCGATGTTGGGTCCTCATTTATAATGGTTCACGCTCTCGTTGAGCTCTGGCTATGGGGGAATGTTAAGAAATCACACATTGGAAGAGGGATGAGAACTTCAACTCTTAATATGGAAATGGACAAACCAACGCTCATGATATAGGGTTGAATTTCGTACATTTGTCATATCTTTCAAGAAATTACCGTTAATTGATAACCTTTTTAGTTGATGAATTAGATTCATCATAAAAAAGGCAATAGTTTATCTTTTCTATATAACAAGATTACGTTACTCGTTGGATTTCTTCATGACATTTCCTACTAAGTGATTTATATGAATCATTAATTTTGATTTCATGGAGTTTGTCACTAATTCATATAATTCTGTATATTGAAAAAATTGTTATAATTTAAGTAAAATAACTATTCCAAGTGCTATTTTGAACCAAGGCTTCAAGATTCAAAAAATTATTTACTTTCTTAAAGTCTATGTCAATTTCAAACCAAATAAACACTTGAAACAACGTGAGTAGTTATTAAGGTTGTATATAGTTCATGAACAATTGTTCTACCACCTTCTTGTATGCTGTTTTAGCAACCAAGCAGCTTATTACTCTTACATGTACAGAAAATATATGGTAACATTTCACATCCAAGAAACAGAAATAAACTTCAAAATCTTGGCACATCATCAGTAAAACATTGACACATATATATTGGGGAAGTTGATGTTTGATAAATAAAGGACAATTGTTCTTACCCAGTTGCCCAAAAACATAAATAACTAGCCCCAACTAAATGCTCGATTGGGGCGGGGGGGGGGGGGGGATTAAAGGAGTCTCCCACTTTCCGCAACAACCTTAATTCAGTTACCTAAAAAGACAAGGTAATGTATACACCATCAAAGGTAGATGGGAATAACATAAAATTCATCTCACAAACTCATAACATGTTGCATCATTAATTTATCTAGAAACAAATAAAATACACAACCACCACGTGATTCTTTTTTAATTATACTATAAACTATGGAGCTACATTGCTTATTTCTTAAAAATAAATTTATAATACCCTCTCTCAAGCTTGAGGTTCACAGTGTGATATTTGGAAAGAGAAACATAGCCCTCAAGGATGCTTTTCACACGGCTGTATGAATAACCAATGAAAAGACTTTCACAATAATGACAACATAAAATACCCGGTCATAGCAACCTAATCTATCACAGATCTCCATAACCTAGCAAGAGAATATGACAAGATATAATTCGTTCCAGGAACAAGATGAAAATAAAAAGGCTCAATGATAAAATATTTATACACTTGCTTTAGGAAATTATGTTGTTAACCATAAGACATAGGTGGTTTAAATTCCATGCCCTTCTCCCGATAAAATGTGCTTAGTTTTCCTGTAAAAGCAGCTTGAACCTCATGGGACCCTTCATCATCCTCACCTATAAATGCAGAAGAACCTGTAACTTCGGTTGTGACTTTTGGAAACTTGTCCTCTGATCTATCAACCATCATATTATTCCCATTTTTATTGACCTCATAGATCATGTTGTCACTCTGATCAACTTCATTCACTTCTACTTCATCAATATTTTTTACTTCATCATTAGTCAACGTCACATAAACACTTACCATCTCATCCGTTCCAGCATCAATAGTAAGTTTTTTGTTCTCGAACACCACATTGTTGTATGCCTGTGGCTAACTCTTAACGTTGAGTTGGTCCTCTATCACTCTTCTAGTATTCTTCAAGTCCTTTCCCTTCGAATAACTCTGATCATGTGTCTTTTCCTCAACATTGATTTTGTCAGTCTTAACTCTACTTTCGTACTTGACCGCTGACTCATTGGATACAAGGACATCACTAGTACAGGCATTCCTTTCCGCATTAAGCATCTTTAAATCACTCTTATCCATTCTAACAACAAGTCACCGGAAACATATCATATGTATCAAATTTTGGCGCTCTAATGCTTATCTACTCAAGAAAAGCACCCAAAAGAAAAATGAAAGGGAAGAAATAACTTCCAAAAGAAAAGATGATATGTACTACTCATTCCACTACTTATATGATCCTCCAAAAATTTCATACCTTTATTTAAAATCATATTTTTAAAAAGAAAAGAAACTTTATATCTGATTTATTGCATAACTTCATTTCAAAGGTTGTGACTATAATTGTTTTTGAGTTTTTGCGAGTGATTTGGAGTTAAAAAGTACTTTTTTCAAATCCTCTCAATTTTCATGGCCAAACTCCCTTATACATAAAATATATTAGTAAAAGCATGCATTTCTCCACAAGAACACTTATAAAAAGTCATAACCCTAGTTTCATCAAAACAAAGTTCAAGATACGAAAAACAAACAAAACAATCTTGTTTTTGTTCCCCGTATGTTAACTCTAAAAAAATGAAAAGTAAAAGAATGTCCTCCCACAGATCAATTCACCGAAAAAACATCAAAATTTCATCCATATCTCAAATGTGTTGGGTTTTTTTAAATTTTTCAAAAATAAAGCAATGTTCAACCGATAAAGAAGTAATGAGAGGGAGTGAAAAAACATACAGAAATCCATCAAGTTTAGATCTGCAATCGAGATCGGAGGTTGATTAAGAAAAATAGCTTAACAAAGAGTGAAAAATCGTGAGGTTAACCCTCCAATGGTGGCCTTTGCTTCTTCAATTATTTTTGGCACTAAATAACTAAAGGGTGTCAGTAGGATATGAGTTAGTTCTTTGTCTTTATGTGAGACTTTTTGAAAAAATAACTAAAATGTTACTTGATTTACTAGCAATGTTTTATCTTTGTCTTTTAAAAATATTTTGGAATAATTTCAATTAGATATGATAAACTAGTAATAATATCCGCGCCAAGTGCGGAAATTTAATATTAGAGATATCACGACCCAAGCCATCGTGATTGACACCATACTATTCCTCCGGTGGGAGAACCATTACTACAACCCAACCAATAAACCTAACAAAAAACTAGGCCTTTAAAGATACAAAAGTAGTTGAAATAACTAAATTGTTTATTAAGGAACTAAACAAATGAATTAACACTGATGCAGAAATACAATCCCTAAAACCTGAAAGTCATTGCACAGAAACTCTACTGACGAAGAGTCTATGAACAAGGGGTAGAACCTCAAAACTAAACGATACCTTAACAAAGAGTCTAAGTCCAAAAAAAATTTGACTTAAACAAAAGATAACTCAAGGAATCCTTGAAGAACTACCTCACCCTTGAATTTGAAACTGTCACTGATCTTCTTAACGAGGTCTGCAATAGTTGCTAGAAGATTTCCTATACTTAACAAAAATAAGAGCAAGTGCAGTATCAGTACACAATCATAGTAGGATCACACGACTGTCCCAATAAGAGAAACAAATGTAAATAACCACAACATTATAAAACTTGCATATACCAAACATATATAATATCATCATCATTCACATCAACAAACAGTTTTACAATTCTCAACAATATACAAATTAAATTATTTTAGAGAAACAATTAGACATTCTATAACAATAACCATTACATATGAATGTAATCATCACAAGTACATACATAACACAATTCAGTGGTCCTCTCAGGGAACCCAATCCAATGGTCCTCTCATGGACACAAACCCAAATGATTAAATTACCGAAATATACCAAACAATCCCATATTTATACAAAAACGTGGAAATCAATCTAATAATTATGCCAGAATATGAAAATTTGATCCAATATTTATGGCGGAATGTGGCAGTCTAATCCAATATGTATTCCAAAACGTGGCAACCGATCCCATAATTATCACAGAACATGGCTATTTGATCCAAGTTATCTTGCCGGAATGTGACATTTCGATCCCTTTCACACACCACAAACATACACACAAGTACATCATCAAGATCATACAACAAGAGATGATTCATGACATCCAATTATTCAATCATTCTCATTTACAATTAGGGTGATCAATAATGCAACATTCGCATACATAAATGCATTATAACAAAAGAATTACAATCATATATCACACCGAAATGAATTCACAACCATCAGCTACCTCGAATTCAATATTGAATCCCCTAAGGCATTTGATTCTTTCCTTTTTGAATTCTTTCCGCTTATTCTAGGTCTTCACAATTAATATACATAATATCACTAATCAAAGGTCTAATTATTCGGAGTATACAAACCAAATAACCTTAGACAAAACCTAATATCCTAATACCCAATTTATGACTTTTTCCCCATAATTCTCATATCAAAACCATTCCCGGTTGATAATAACCCAAGAAAATAGGTTCTATCGAAAAACAAATTTCGAGAGTTAAAATCTAACCTTAGCCTCAAGAATGGTGAAAATAGTCAAGAACTCGCTTGGTGTCATCTACCTAGCTCTAAAACTCGAAAAGTGCCAAATAATTTTGTTGTTTATTAATGACTTTAAGTTGTGTCTGGCCCACAAAATCCCACCCCAGCGGCCTCAATGGAGACAGAATGTGTATCGTTCACACTAAGATCATTTTTGGGAGTTCTACTCTCCCAAATTCGATTTCATAGAGTTGTACGGGTTCTTGGTCGTCTTACCTCTCCACTCATGTAATCAAATTCACAATTAGATATCTGAATCATTACTATATTTCCCTATACCTTAATTACTCTGATTTCTTCTAAATATGGACTAGGGTAGGAATTCCAAGTTACTTCCAAAAAGTTTTTTGGCTCTAATTCTTTCTTCATTGACTTTTCCCTAATGATTGAATCAGGTCATCACAATAGATATCAATTTACCCATCACTCGTCCCAGAGTGATCAATTAGGAAAGACTAGCTAAAGTAAGGGTAGAGTAGTGTCTGAATCGTCATATTACTAGGCACACTTGTATGGCATGCCCTTCTTTCCCAATCTGATTACCCCGCTAAAAACTTCACATCTCCAACCTCAACCCAACAAACTGAATACCTACACATCCTCCCTTACAATGTCTTAATGAAATGATCCCAATATTCAAATGATAAATATTGTTGTATGCAAACATAATTAATAAACAAAATGAATACCAACAACCACAAAAGTTGATCATACACATGTCTGCCACATGCTATAAAGGATCTTGATACAATCATCGGGACTAATCCTTTCTCACATCACCATGATAAAATCCAAAATTAAAACTCACCACAATTAGAGGTTAACCTAAACCAACCAACACATGTTCATAATACCCAAACAACCTTAGTTCTTATCAACATCTCCATCTCACAACATAAATTTCCATAAGCTTAAGTTACAAATGTTTTTATATTTAGACATCAGAAATACTCCTTGAGAGATATGTCCAAACATACAAACCAAAAAACCATCTAACAACATTATCGAAGAATTAGTAATTGTAGATTACCTTTTCAAATCAGTAGAATTGGTTTCAATGATCCCCACATTCAACCATACATAATAGATACATGACCCCAATGACGAGATGAATATTAAGATTGTCAGACAACCATAAATATTCATGGTAACTCTCATTTAGACTCTCATAAACAAGGTGGTACATGTAAAACCACATAAATATTGTAAAATTTAAGACAAAGTTATCTAGAACAACCATGTCTTCCTAACTCATCGTACTCAACCAAGAGAACATCACAGTTGTATATCTGACCCACCCCTAGGGATCAATCACAAAATAAAAACATACATAAGCATAGCGAGTGCATCACACTCACAACATTGTACAAAATGAAATAGATGGTCACATAAGAAATTATCAAATTACATGAGAGGTTTTTCTCTAATGAGTCAATACAAGTCATTTCCATTCACTTGACTCCACATGCTCTTCACATCATTCCACTGAAGTCCACACTCTCAATACTAACAACCATCATGAACACTGTTTATTCAACTTACTCTGAACCAACACTTTTAGAATGAAAACCTTCCTTAGATACTTTAACAATCAAAAGTAATAAATTTTACAGCTCAAACCAAATCCTCAATACTTGATACAAGTGAACATTCCACACCTTTGCAAATTCATACCTTGAAAAAATATATCAACACGAATGTAGATTTACTTAGAAAATATAAATTGTAAATTAAATTGTATAACACAATCCTTGTATCTATCAACATTAGCTTATGTCACAAACATTTTTATGAATTCATGGATCTTCTGTCATAAGGAATCACATATCTATTGATCTTATAATATTTTTTTGCTAAACCTCAATCGTACTCCTCACTAAACTCAAAACAAAACAAGTCACTTATCATCACACTTGAGCTAATGTTTGTACTCTCTTTCCTCGAGTCTTTTCCAATAGTTTATAACCAATCTGATGGACTTGTGACACTATTACCATAGTCAAAGAAAAATGACAGAAATCATTTGTCTCTACACCCAAATATATATCCCTCGAACGATACCTCTTTATCCCTTATAAACAAATACAATATTCTTTCTCTCGCATCACTCTAAAGGTTGCACTTCATCCCACTATTTTTCTTTATTATGACTCTAGCTCTTTATTTCTATTTGAATGGTGTCCTGTATCTCTTAAAATTTCCATACAACCACGTTACTCACCAAATATTAGAATACTAAAACCTTGGATACTCGCAAGTCATAATTACTACACCTAATTCACTTAGCCATAATCTTATTATATAGTTGCATGCCGTCACAATCTACCATGATCTATTATTACCATTATGCTAAGCCAGCCTTGACTAATGCTACAAATCAACATTTTCATCAACATAACACCTCAACAGGTATAATCATCAAATTCAAAGGACTAGCACAATTTTTGTATGAACTTTCTAAAATTTATGATTTCCTTAACCCAAGTATACTTAATGGAACTTCTTTATACATAAGCGTGTCATTCCATTATCATTCCACTCCTTTATCGCTTAAAATAAAATAAGTAGTTTTCATAGTACCCTTCTTATTCTTAAAAAATAGGACAGGAGCACCCACGGGAAGCACTACGTTGGATGAAACCTTTAATCTCCCTCAATTGAAAAACCATAAAAAATAAACTTAATAGAGGGAAGATTCAATCTCAACATCCCAAATATGAGCCAATTAAACCCAACAATCATTCCTATAATTTTTCTATCCCAAGTGAAGGATATGATTTCATCTAGCTTAGGCTTGTACAGCCTTCCCACTCTAATATTTTCCTACCGCGGAACTCTAGAGATCGTTTTAGCATTACAATTAAGCCTTGTATAATGGGGGCAACCAAGTCTTGCCTAAGGTTATATCATGTCACTCCTATCTAACGTCAACAAATCAACCCAAGTCTGAAATTCCATAAACACAACAAACAAATACAATACATATAGGTAACTATGTGTGACTCTTTAACTAGGGTAGAAACATCTATGGGGGCATCAAGTATATCACAACCCACATCAAATCCCAAGTCAATTTAAATGACATATACCAATAAGTAACATCTCAATCAGATAAAAAACTAGTCATTCGGCCACAACAATTACAGTACTTGTGATCATTACATCCAGCCCTCATATGGCCAGGTTCTCCATAATTTTAACACAATCAATAAATCATATTGGATTGTTGTGCACTAAATTAGGTCGTGGGTGTTTTGTTTGGATCTCATTTAGAGACTTATCAGATAATTTAGAAAATAGGGGATGAAAGCCAAGGTTTGTCCTTGCCTCATTCCCTCTAGCAGGAAAGATCCCGCTCTAGCAGTCCCACCCTAACCGATATAATTCTGCTCCACCAACCTGACCAAGATTTTTCTGTGGTTCTTCTATTTTCTAAAATGTTCCCAAAGCTTCCCAACTTTACCATACAATTTTAAATGAATAACAAAGTTATGACACATGATACCTGAACCAATTCATTCTAGTTAATTCAGCACGACAACCCACACATCCCCAGGATACACCCAAACACTCACACGATTTAGTTAATATCTTCCATTCAAAATGAGTTTCATGATATTCAAATATTCACAACATGAATAACTACAACAATACGGCTAACATATTGTACATATCAAAGATAAGACACACATTTAATGTGCACATAATCACCTCATCATTTTCAAGCAATTACAACTTCACATTCACAGTAAATTCATACAACCACAGGCATGGAATAAAAGTTTCCATTAAGCAATTCACAAATAAGTCCAAATTGTTAAATAATCATTTATCTCCATGGATGACCCATGTTGATCATCCATACATTCACACCACCCTTAGAGACAGATACCAATTGGAACCCTCTCAACTTACAATTTTCCTTTGCTTTTGTTCCATAAAGTTCACTTTGTCAAGAGTTTATTTGGAATCATGAGATACTAATTGGACTCAAAGAATACCACAACCGACAATTGTAGCTAACGATCCCCACAAAACTGCTAGTGTCAATCATAGAACTTGGTCAAGCCCGATTCTAACCGCCTCAATAACCATACCATAAAGTAGTCTTAGTGAAAATCGACGCACCTTGCAATTGGTCAAAAAGGTCATCTGTATGAGGCAATGGATACTTGTTTTGAATCAATTTTTGGTAGTCTATAAACGTCCTCTCTTGCTAGTGATTGTGTTACCACTTTGTTGCTCTAGTTCGGACCAAAACTGAAGGAGGAGAGATACCAATTTGTATCACCCTAATACCAATTGGATTCAAGTCATAAAACGAAGGAGTAGAAAGAAGCGAGATATTCCTAGAGTCCCATAGCCTGTCGACAAAAAAATACAAATACCATTGTACCGTTCTGCAAGACTCTACTAGACTCGTTTTGTTATAATGAGATCAACAAACCTAGGGCTCTGATACCAACTTGTCAAGATCCAAACCGTCGTGATTGGCACCCACAACAAGCCTCTTGTGGGAGAGCTAGTACTACAACCCAACCAAGAAACTTAATGAAAAACTAGGAATTTATAGATACAAATAAGTTTTAATTAACTAAATTATTTATGAAGGAACTAAACAAATGAACTAACATGAATGCCTAAATACAGCCCCTAGAACCTGAAAGTCATTGTACCAAAACTTTAATAACGACATTTCTAAGAACAAGGGGTAAAACCCCAAAACTAAAGAACACCTTAACCAAAATTCTGAGTTAGAAAGAGAACGGTCTTAAACAAAAGAGAACTCAAGGAAGCCCAGAAGAACTAGCTCATAGTTGAATTCAAAACGGTCACTGATATTCTAGAAGAGGTCTAACATAGCCGCCAGAAGATGCCATATACTTAAAAAAACAAGAGCAAGTGCAATATAAGTATACAACCACACTGTACTGGTAGGATCACGCGACAATCCGAATAAGTGAAACACATGTAAGTAACCACAACATTATAAAACATGCATATAGAAAACATATGCAATATCATCATCATTCACATGAATGAACAATTTCATAATTCTCAACAATATACAATTAAATCATTTTAGAGAAACAATTATCGTTTCAATAACAATCCTCATTAGATATGAATATAATCATCGCAAGTAGATACACAACACAATTCAAAAGTCCTCTCACAGAAACTAATCCAACGATCCTCTCATGGAAACCTAACCCAAATAGTTAGCTTGCCAAAACGTGGCAATCTGATCCCATATTTTTGCTACAACATGGCAACTGATCTAATAATTATGTCAGAACTTGGAAATCTAATCTAATAAGTATGTCGAAACGTGACAATCCGATCAAATATTTATGCCGAAACGTGGCAACTGATTTTATAATTATGTCAGACATAGAAATCCAATCCAAATTAACTTGTTGGAATATGGCAATCCGATCCCATTCACACACCACATTCACAAACACAAGTACATCATAAATATCATACAACAAGAGGTGATTCCTGACATACTTTTATTTAAATATCCTCATTTACAGTTAAGGTGATCAACAATGTAACATTCACATACATATTTGCATCATAACAAAGCAATTACAAACATATGTCACACAAACATGATATCAAAACCATCACCTATTGAATTCAAGATGGAACTCCCTAAGGCAGTTGAATCTCCCTTTTCTAGATTCTATCCGCTTGTTCTAGGTCTACAAAAATTTATTATACGCAACGATTAACAATCAAAGGTCAAATTATTTAAATAATAACAAACCCAATAACCCTAGACCAAACGCAAAATCCTAATACCCAATTTAAAGATTTTACCACCATAATTCTCATTACAAAACCCTTTACCATAGATAATAACCAAAGAAAATAGATTCTACGGATAAAAAAATTTATTAGGGGCATTAAAATATTATCTTAAGCCTTAAGAATGGTGAAAAACGGTCAAGAAGTCCCCCAGGGTCGTCACCCTAGCTCTAAATATCGAAAAGTACCAAATAAGGTCGTTTAGAGGTTTATTAAAAACTTTAAGTCGCGTGTAGCGCGCCACGATGGACCCATCCTTCATTAATGGCCCGCTCTGACACCCGAATTCCCACCCCAACAGCCTCAATAAAGACAAAATGTACCCATTCTCACGAAGATCATTTCCGGGAGTTCTACTTAAACAAATTTAATTTTGTAAAGTCGTACGGGTTTCTAATCGTCTTATCTATCCACTTATTTTATCAAATTCACTATTAGATATCTCATTAATTTCTAAATTTTGCTACACCTTAATGACTTCAATTTTGTTTAAATCTGGACTAGGGTAGGAATTCCAAGTTACTACCAAAAAACTTTCTGCTCCAATTCTTTCTTCATTGACTTTTCCCTAACGATATAATCAAGTTGTTACAATAGCACTTATAAAATAATATTTAACCTTTAAGTTATTAAAATTAAAATACTATATTACCCTACATACAAGATTACGTACTAATGAGCATTAATAATGTAAAGGAAAATGAAAATTATATCATCTTATCATGGATTCTTCAATCAATCATCTTTAATTCGATATTTTAATTTATCCTATTGATACCAGGAAGGGTTACTATTTTTTATTTTCGGGGAATCAAATGAACATCAACCCGCAGTATTAAATTTTTTAACAAATTAATAATCATCGGTAAAGGGATAAATAAATTTTAAAATATTGAAAACTGAACAAATTTCTAATTCTAACATGTACAAAGTTCAGCCCTACCTTTTTCTTTACACATGTCATTTAAAATTTCCCCATTTAAATTTGTCATAAATAATTATTTGAATGGAAATTTGAAGAGAGAATATATCTTATTGGACAAGAATGGAACTTATTATATTAATGCTTGGTAGGGAAAAAATATTACACAAAACTACTCAATTCGCTTGGTGTTTTTTTTATTTTTAAAATCAACAAACTAGAGTGATAGGGTTCAATTTGAAACTACACTTCTATTACAATCGTAGTGTCGAGAAACACATTTATTACTTCAAGAAAAGTATTAACAATTTATAATTAACTTGAGAATCTATACATACTCCATATTGAATATGAACAATTTATTTATTGTGTAGTTATATATATATGTGTTTGTGCAGAAGAAGAAGAAGTTTAGAATTTTTGTTTTTTGAAACTGATAGGAAATCCATGAATTTATAGACAAAAGGGGAAGATTGAACAAATTATTGTAGTGACTTATCAAAAAAGTCACATCTCTTTGGAAAAGTCACTACTTTTTGTAAAAGTAACAACTTTTCATGAAAGGGAAAGTCTAGTTTTGGAAATAAATAAATTAAAAGGGAATCCTGATTTGTGGTGGTGCCACATAACCGGGCCTAGGGTTCTTTTTAATATATATATTAGGTTGTTTTCCCTCACTTCCCGTATTGGAAATATGTGCTTCACTTGTATCTTTCCTGAAATTTTTCACTCTTCAAAATATATTTGGTCTAGCCATATCTGCAAAGCTTCGAGAAAGAGTTAGAAAATATCCCTTCAAAAGCATGAAGGTTCAGCTGCAGCAAGATGTCGTATTACCAGTTGGCGAAACGCGCAACCCGTTAGGAGATTATCCTATTGCATTGAAAATAGGAAAGAAGGGTACAGACAAACGGGTGAACAAGAGGTCTTTCAGCGAGTCGCCGAGTGCGTGAGGTGCTATCGGGTTTCTCGCCGAAAGTTACAGAATCAATAAAAAATTTATCATTAAATTAAAGGGAAAATGGGGATGTTAGGTGAACCGTCGAGTGTGTTGGCGAGCTTGACCTAGCTCACCAAAAGACTCAATGAGCCTAATTTCAACCCATCTTCTTGAATTCAACCCCGCACCCCCTGAAAACAAAATAAAAGCATGCAATAGCTAAATTAGGCTCAAGCGTCGTGGTACTTATGCATAACCCATGATTTTTTTTATCTACAATAAGGAACAATATTCAGGAATCAACTATTTAGATTAGTATGATCAATATTATGGAATCAATGCAGGCAAAATAAAATTCTAATCCTACCATCAAGGACAAGCACACATCACCAAAGTAATGTCATTGCATTCGAGCACAACTATTGATAAAAGGAACTTAGGTCTTACAAACTAACCTCAGATGCCAATTAAAATGCTATTGAGATGCTAGGTGGAAACACAATCCAAGTACGAGCACAATTCAACATCTAAAATACTCTAAAATGCAAGAATAGAAAGTAGAGTACACGTGTGTGTTAGGGAAGATAAAAAGATAGGGAAACAAATGATGTCAAAACTTTTAAACCTCTGTCTTGAAAAATAGTCCAGTTTTTGCCCATTAGGCGATATTAGTCAAATTCGCTTATTCACTCGGAAAAACGCCAATTGACCAGCTTGTTCACCCAATTTTACAGGACCTCCACTTAATGTGGGGGTCTCAATAGCGGTCTTCAACGAGTTTGCCGACAGAATAGATGATCCGAAAAAAATTTCCAAAGCTCACCGAGTTTTATTGACTCCAATTTGAAGATATCTTTAGTCAAATGGCAGATAACATTATGTTCATCGACCTCTTCGGTGACGTGCCGACTTGACCTGTTGCTCGCTACCATACACTTGTTCAAACACTTTCCACAACTCAATATGTAAAAACACACACAATTATTTCTAAAATCAACGTAGTGCAATAAAAAGGGTTTTCTGTTAGCTCTCAAGAAACGTCGTAGTTAAAATCATGGCACAATGCAAGTCCTCCTTCAAACCTCATTCTTGGGGTCGGCCATACTCTCACTATGAAAACCCCCTTTCTATCTTGGATTGACATAAGACGAGCTATGACACTCTTGGGTATTTAACTGCTTGATCGAAACTAAATGGGACGTGACAATCTTGGTAAGGGTGGACACATCTTCTTTCATGCTTGTTAACATTTTGTCTGACCCTGTAAACTTGTTGAGGATATGGGAGAGCATATCATCAGATTTACCACCTTTCGAATCCTTGGGCTTCTTTCACTCATAGGGAAGCACATATCTATCCTTCTCTAGATCCTTCTTATTCATATTATGGTCCTTTTATTTACGATTTTGATCCTTCTAGCTCAACCTTGGTTACCACCCTGCCTTGCATAGTTTTAACGCCAACCACCACCTTGGTTGGCTAGAAAATTTACCTCTTTGTTATATAGTGCTTAAAACATCATCTCTTCGGGATTTGCACACCCAACCCTCCCCCCCCAACATTGACACCACAAGCACCAACCACCATGAAATTTTTGGATAAAATGTCAACCTTTACCATGATCCTAGCCATGTTTTGGTCTTTTTGTGATATTTTTGAATTTTTTCCTTAGATAGGTTGAAGGTGATAGGAGAGACATGGTTGTCACGAGTGTACCATACTATGTTGATATGTTTTCATCCCATCTAGTTGGGCGCTGATATTGCATACAGTTGTTGCATCAAACCTCCAGGAAAAAGTTGGTCAGTAATTCTTTTTTTCTTACTGAGTCCAAACTCTTGTAAAAGTACTGAAGCAGCACGTTATCTGGCAAGCCATGGGTGGGCATAGAAGCACTAACTTTCTAAACCATAATAAATTTTCGTGTAGAGGCTCTCCTTCCAAACGCTTAAAGCTCTGGATGCTATCCCACAGGGTCATCATCTTCGAGGGAGGAAAAATTCCACTTGGAATGAGGTTACCAATTCCTCTAAGGAAGTAATGGATTCACCTAGAAATCGGCCAGCCATTTGCATGCCTCTCCTATCAACGCGGAATGGAATAATCTTTGCTGAATTGACTCCTGAGAGATTTTTTAAAAAGAGAATGGTATGTACACATCTAAGAAGTTTTGAAGATTCGCATGAGGATCCTTGTGAGCCACCCCTTTAAAAGTCCCTTTAGTTGCAAGAGTCGTAACATAGTGCTCATTTTGTGGAACACTGCATTTTCCTCTGCCGGAGGTAAACATATGGTTCCAATACCTCCCATGTGATGGGGCTGTTGATGTTGGGCTCTTGGACATCGTTGAGATTTCTGATGTCATCTTGATTGCCTACTTGGCTACGTTGCTACCATTAATACTCATGATTCCTTAAATATTCACACGACAAATAAAAAAAAACTAAAAAATTTATATTAATAAACTTTAATTATGAAGAAAAAAAACCTATTAATATAATAATTCACAAATAGCACCACTTCCTATCAGCGGCTCCATTTTGATGTTGATGTATTCAAAGCACAACTTCCAATGCAAGTGCCTACGATCATACAATAGTAAAGTGTTAGTGAAAAAACCTAACATAAATTAACGCAACCAAGGGTTGGGGCCGAGTCCCACGGGATTTGTTTTGAGAATTAATAGAAAAA